>NC_064626.1:1029374074-1029686262 GCF_023864275.1 Schistocerca cancellata | reverse complement strand
GCATCGTACGAAAATGTTTTGAAGAACAAATTCCTTCCTGCACTGCAACAAAAACGTCCGGGAAGGGCTGAGCGTGTGCTGTTTCACCGAGACAACGCACCCGCACATCGAGCTAACGTTACGCAACAGTTTCTTCGTGATAACAACTTTGAAGTGATTCCTCATGCCCCCTACTCACCTGACCTGGCTCCTAGTGACTTTTGGCTTTTTCCAACAATGAAAGACACTCTCCGTGGCCGCACATTCACCATCCATGCTGCTATTGCCTCAGCGATTTTCCAGTGGTCAAAACAGACTCTTAAAGAAGCCTTCGCCGCTGCCGTGGAATCATGGCGTCAGCGTCGTGAAAAATGTGTAGGTCTGCAGGGCGATTGCGTCGAGAAGTAACGCCAGTTTCATCGATTTCGGGTGAGTAGTTAATTAGAGAAAAAATCGGAGGCCTTAGAACTTGAATGCACCTCGTAATGCTCAAAAATGTGTCCTGTCACGGTCGCCAAATTCAACATTTTTTTTGTGGGATCTAAAATTTAAAAACCTCTCTCACACCGGCCTGATTTAGCTTCACTGTTCGGGATAGTAAAAACATGCGTATGTTAAGGGAATTTTCATTCACAACGTAGGCTTATCACATTCACACAGTTCAATACTGTTCTATTCTGATTAAATTGAGTTTAACTTAAATTCCATAAGGCAGTGAAGCAACTTCGAAGTCTCGGTGCGACGAAAATTGTCAGTCGATCTCCTGGAAACATTTGTAATAATTATTAACTTTCGGTGATCACATGGGGAAGACCGGAGGTCTGCTGGTAAGACCGTGTTAGCCTATTTATTTGAAATAACTGGATATCTTGAGCATACAAAACGGCAGGTTCGTCCAGCGTAAATCAGACGTTCCCCACTGATCCCGTGCAAGACAGCGTAGTAAGCAGACACTGTCAATAATAATCAGTTAAATAATACGCGAACACACTTACTTTAGTTTAGTTCATGTATTAAATTCCTTCTCATACAGAATCTCATCAAGATGGCGACTAGCTCAACAATACATACATATACATCCTCCTTCTTTCACGACTAATCGCCAAGAAGTCCCTCATTCGTTTCATAAGAGAAAACATAGATAGCAGAGAAGCTATTCCTTGGAGTAAATGGACGCTCCAAGGAATAATTGGGCTTGAAACTACTTTGGATTGATAATCGGTAGGATAGGAAGAGATATTTCGAGATATGTACTGAGTTGAATAATTTATAAAATTTGCTGAAAATATCGCGGAGAGACCGCTACAAGAGACATCACACTATACATAATAAGTTCATGATATACAGTATTACAAATTTGCTTTTTCTGATGGACACACGTCCAGATCGTCCACTCTCAAAATTCTGCCATCTCTCTCCCCACATCCATCACAGCTGGCGGCTCACCTCCAACTGCGCAAAGCTACGCACTGTTCAAATCCACCTGCCCAACACTACAACAGCAAATATTCCAACAATGCAAACCAGCCACAGACATCACACAGCACAGTCAGTGATTTTCATATAGAGCGCTACGTCGCGTTACCAACATACAAACATTAACAGCATACTTACAACTTTGGGGAGCAAAATAACTGATGAATGCCGTAGTAGAGAGGATATAAAATGTAGACTGGCAATGGCAAGGAAAGCGTTTCTCAAGAAGAGAAATTTGTTAACATCGACTATAGATTTAAATGTCATGAAGTCGTTTCTGAAAGTATTTGTATGGAGTGTAGCCATGTATGGAAGTGAAACGTGGACGATAAATAGTTTAGAAAAGATGAGAATAGAAGCTTTGGAAATGTGGTGCTACAGAAGAATGCTGAAGATTAGATGGGTAGATCACATAACTATTGAGGAGGTATTGAATAGGATTGGGGAGAATAGAAGTTTGTGGCACAACTTGACTAGAAGAAGGGATCGATTTGTAGGACATGTTCTGAGGCATCAAGGGATCACCAATTTAGCATTGGAGGGCAGCGTGGGGGGTAAAAATCGTAGAGGGAGATATAGCGTCCCCAGTGCCATATTACGAAAAGACTTAAAAACAATATTTATAAAGAAGAGACATTCATAAATTGAATAATATGTTTTTTTTTCATGTAGCCGTAAAACAATAATTTCTCTGTCGAGAAATGCAAAGAAATGCAATGCAAAGAAATATAACAAAGTGATCTAAAGAGACGACAAGATACGCTCCTTTGTTAATTTTTTAGTCGTCTTCACTTCCTCTTTTGTCTTGAGTGTGTATAGACGGACATCTTTCGAGTGCTGACAAATGTAAGCATATTTGTATGAGTTAAGCATATAATATATTAATTGAATATTATTGTGCACTTTTAATTTGTAAGAGGTGATCCCGATTTCATGTCCGCTTTCCTTGAATTAACCTGCATTCAAGTAATTTACAGTTCAACAATCGCAGCGGCCGATGCAGCCAACGACGCCATTACGTGGCGATATTAACTTATGAAAAATTAGCGGAAGCGGAAAACTCGCCCGCTATTAACATAATATTAATTTTTCACCACAGCCGCCCGACGTTGCAGAAAATACTTAGCTTTAAGATTCTTATTTTCAGCACCATAGCCGAGACCCAGAGCCAGGACTCCGGCTACAATACAATGGTTAACGGAGGTAAGAAAAAATACTCTCGCGCGTGTGTGGGCAGCAATTGTAATTAATAACTAAAGATCTTTTGCTTTAAAGTGAATTGACTAGCCGAGGGAATTAATATGAAAAGTTTATTACATTGTTTAGCTTGTATGCTCATATTTTAAGATGCAGCAAGTCTAACATTCATTAACGTAACAAATAATTTGAGATAAATATTGTTAAAAAGGGGAACTTCAGGAAAGCATTTAACCGTAAAATCAAAGTTAAATGGAATATCATTTTTATTAACGCCCACCACGTAAGTCGGCAATAATCAAAAAATAATAATAATAACAATAATAATATATTAAATTACGACGGCCGACGGACGCGAGAGAGACCAAGAGATGAATACACCAAGCAGATTCAGAAGGATGTAGGTTGCAGTAGGTACTGGGAGATGAAGAGGCTTGCACAGGATAGAGTAGCATGGAGAGCTGCATCAAACCAGTCTCAGGACTGAAGACCACAACAACAACAACATGAACTAGAAAGAAAGCACAATATAATATAGGAACAAATTTTCAAACGACAGCTAGTGTCTAGTACATTAGTACGGTCTATATTTACGACTAAAGAGCCGACTGAGTAGAGCTCTGAGGGTCGGGTACAAATCAGAAAATAATTAGGACGCCGGGTAGAAAATGACACTAATCACCACGAGGATTACAGAATGTTACTCCCCTTTATCAGCAAGCAGTCTTTTGGATCCTCGGTGAGTCGCGGCGGTTACTGAGTGGTGCCGGTGACAGCCAGGTAGAGGAGGGGCAGCCAGGCCACGAGCGGTCGTCCCACACAGATATTGCCAACCAACCGACGAGATGTCGGCGTGCTGATTGTAGACGACGCTGACCCCGGTGAAGGACTCCTGTATCGTTGCATATCTCGTGGCTTCGGCCACTGGGATATCGTAACCGCCAATCCCCAAACTTGTTACCTCCTCCTTCGGGCCAGCGAATTGGTATATACTATCGGCAAGCAAAGAGCTTCTGAGGACACAACCCACAGATACCAACTCTTCCTCATAGTTATTGGCAACAGGGCCGCAAGTCGATACTTCCCTTGAGCTAGTGGCGCCAGACAGAACAGTCTACGAACTTAATGACGCTACAGCTCAATTCTGAGACACAAAACTCCTGCATTCACTCTTTTATAGTTAATTTTTGAGGTGATCACGTCAAAGTCAGCAATTCATCTCACTGCTTACATGGTTGTAGCTTTTCTTTCAGTTCATTAATCAGCAACATCTGGGCAGAGAAATTTTTATATGCCTTATCTATATTAGTTGCTTGAAATCTTTTGTTTCAAAGTCCCCAGCAATAGCAATAGCAATATTGTGTGTAATCTCTTCTTGAGTGTCGCTTGTCTTTCTTTCTGCATAACCTTTGACACGGCTCTCTGACACCTTTTGAAATAGCTGAGCAGAGATTCATATTGCAACTAGGCTTGTGGCGAGTGTTTCCGATCGATGCACTTCCTCCGTTTAATCCTCCGAGTGTGATGGAGCTGACTACTTTTGTAAGGTTTTTTTTTTCGTAGCCGTTTTGTTCATATGTTTCATTCACAATAACAAAAATCTACAGGACAGAATATTCCCCTCGTACAAGCTGACTTGTCATTCATCTTTAAATATTTCATGCATATCATTCGAAATGTATATTGGTCATTTATAAAATCTTAGTCATTTATAAACCACCGTCGCACTTCTTATAACGACTCCTATCAAACCCACCCAATTTGTACATATAATTTAAACCTGCGTGAGATCTTGGTGACTAAATAAACTAAATAAATGTCCAGGCGGAAATTTCATCAGTGCAATTTTGCAGGGGTGTGGCGCCAAGTAAACTGAAAGCAATTAACCGAGAAACAGTAAAAGTACAACCCATATAAATGTAAGAGACGAAGAGGAGTGTGCAGCGTTCTAAAGAAAATTTTAGATGCCAAATTCGAGGTGCAGCAGCAACAAGAAAATAATTCAATTTGTGTAAGATTTGTCTCAGTTACTAATGTAAGGACATCACAGGAAACCTATAAGTAGTTAAAATGGAAACAGAACTTCTGAATTACGGAAATTCAGTGGAGACTTCTGTACTTATAGACTGAATGTTGATGTAAACTTTCGGAAAGGACGCAAACACCAGAAATAAAGTACCAGTTCAGCAAAGAAGATCCAATGAACTGAAAATTACAGAATGGTCAGCCTGTAGAGGTAGTGCATAAAATTTGAGTTATAATTGTTCTAAAACATTTTCAGGCGTCTCTTGTCTGATGAAAGAAATTATTTCACAAAAGGACGATTCTGTTTGAAAAAAGCTTATACATTGAACAAAATTATGGGACGGCAAAGGGAATTTTAGTTAGGGGTCTCATCCTGTGAACGGCATTTGAAGAACGGTGTGGAATAAGTTACTGACTATAACGAATGAAAGAGCCCTCTTAGACTGTTTGTGATGACTGCTAAAAGATCTTACAGGAGACACAACTGTGTAAATACGTAGCTAACTAACGATTATGAAACTGTATTTTACTACAGTAAAGATTATATGCAAATGCTATCACAATAAAGAATCTAATTTATAAGAATAGCAAAATAAAAAGCTTCCATATAACACCTAAATCATAATTTGTATTACTTATTATTCTATAGGTACTCAGTATTGGTACACCACGAAGAAGTTTCAGTAGAAGTTCAATTGCACTGAATTCTCGGGGTGTGTTGTTTCGCAGTGTACATTGACATGTTATAAATTCTTGAAAACCATGAGGTAACACCAACAATTTTAAGAAGTCCCCATTGCGCTAATGTGATTATCTATTCCACATTTTCTCTTAAAGAAAATAACACTGACTGTTGTTTGGCATTGCACTTGATGCAAGCATGAATGTGGTTACTGCTGATGTTTCTGTTGATGGAATAGTACCAAACATGAGACACATAAAAGTAATTAGCAAATTGCTGTTCGTTTAAAAGAATTGTTCATCAAAAATGTAAGACACGACTGATAAAAATTTTCAGGCTGCCAGAGATCTTGCAAGACAGCCTTGGATGTGTACATTGTCTTCTAAACAAATTCTGCATTCATAACTGGTGTGGATTTTTCCTTGACCAACAGTAGGAAAATATAGTCCTTAGAATCTTGTAGCCATTTGTCAGTAGGCTACCAATTTCCATCAAGCTATGTAACCCACGAATAGTCTGACATGTACCACGTACCTTCCCTTCTGACTCGAGGCGTATTTATTTTCATACCTAAAATTCTGAAAAATGTAGCGTATCGACTGCATTTGGTTAATAGTACCCCAGAGCGGAAGTCAGTTGCAGCAGAGCCAGCCACAGGCAGGCAAATCTCTCATGCGTTGCGAAGCAAATCACGGCTGATAGGTGTTGCGAAGCAAAACCAGGTGGGTGCGGTATAGCAACAGCTGATGCTGCAATACTCTAGCAAAAGAACAGAAGCCTTTCCTTTCTTGCTGCCACAGAAGTGTTTACGTTTGTTTAGGACATAAGGCAAATACTCTAATCTGAAGCATATAAGTACTCAGCCATTCAGGTACTAAAATATTCTCATCTCAGTATCACAGCCTAAACCACGAGCCTGTGACACCTGGAGCGACATCCTAGAACGCAGTACGGGATCCGGACAGCCTGCCCTAAGTCACGAGAGATCTGCCGTAGCAAAGAGCTGCCCACTCACTGGAGGGCGGTCACAGCCACCTCCGTGGTACTGTCAGCTGCGTTGCCAAATTGTCATCATGGTGCCAAATTGTCATCATGGTCTTATCCAGAGACGTCGCTTACAGCGGATTTCGAGTGACACCTTGGGTGGGCCCGGTCTTTGCACTGTCAGGAATGCCGGACGTCTATACTTTCGCATGAGGGGCAAATGGATGCCACCATCTAGCTGTTCCTGGTGTACTGTAGCTGAGGGCTGGAATAATGAAATTAGTTAAACAAATCTGCTGCTGTCCTGACATCTCATTTCACTTTCCACAGTTGATAATCCATGGGTCATCCAACACTAGTTCCAGATCTTTGACGTCACCTTCTTAGAACAACGTCTCAACCTACAGCATACAGTTTAGTGAGTCCAAATATTTTTATTGTTTTGATCATGGAGAAAATGTTTGACGGTCATTCGTTTTGTAAAGTAGACTGTATTGTAATTAGAGAACCAGTCGATTTGTCTAATTTTAGAGGTAAAGGAGATCACGATTGGTCAGTGTCTGTCAGATGTGCACAGCGTAACTTTGTGGACCACTGTGCCATGTATGGAATCAGTTCCAGTAAAATGTTATGCATGTAACTATTGGGGCCATATGGCACGTGATAATACGTAAGGATAAAATAACTTATTTTGTTTTCTGATCTTGTGGGCGTTACTTCTGAAAGTGAGTGTTGTCAAGGACAAAGCTTCGACAGAAGCTGAGGTGAAAGACGTGTCAGACTGTAACCTCCCTCTTACTAATCGGCCTACCCTGCTTACGATATAAAATATGACCATGGATCGCGTATATGCCTAATGGATCTTTCTGATTGGATAAGGCTATCTTTCCCGGAGAAGTGATACCAATAAGTAGGAGGAAAGTGTACAACCGACCCTTCTGATGGAAAGTCTGCTAAAAATAAAAAGTAATTTAACCGAACAGGGCTATAATTTGGAAAACGAAAGTTATTTTGTGCATTCACTCATGGACGACACTGGACAGAAAAGGGATACCACTGATCATGAATCCAAAAGTTACACTAATGAATGAAAAGGAAATAATTAACGGTCGCCAGCCCACTAGGGCAATTTATATCAAAAATCCTGTGCAAGATGATGGGAAAGAAAAACATGCATTATTAAACGCTGATGTGCCACTTTTTTTGACACTAATATTAAGTGAGTATGTAATGATAAAGAAAACTGAGAAGTTACTCTTACGTTATGTTTGGCATTAAATTTTGAAACAGGCAATCGAGTAATGATTTGAAAATATGCAATTAAACTGTATGTTCGTACTGAACTTCGTTACGTGAACAATGACTGTAAGTGAGCTCAGCATAACGTCATCAAAGAAATTTAGACAAAAAAACCAAGCACTTTTTACTTTGCCGTACTTATTTTGCAAATTGGATTTCATATTATTGTCTGAATAACTAAGCCATTTTTACTGACTTGAACAGAACTAAATACTAGAACACGTACCAAACCAAACAGCCATGTGCTCCAAGCTATATGTAAAATAAATAAAACTTCCGCACTCTTAATTTGTGCATTTCTTTAGATTTGGAATTTACTTTAGTCATATACTGAAGCCTCTGTTGTACAACAGTTAATTGAAAGTAGACTGAGACTAAAATCTTTAAAAAAGAATTTATTCATTAATAAACTGACTGTAACTATTCAATTTGTTTCTTATGACACTCAGCTGCATATTAGGAAAAAAAAAGGAAAAGGGATCCTGTTTGGTAACAATGTCTGGGGGCAATGAGGACACAATCGTCCTGAGTTTAACTGATTATTATTTAAATAAATCTTATCCATCAAATCACATTCAGTTGTGCTGCTGGGTTAGCCGTTAATACTTCCTACCAATGAACAGTCTTACTTCAGTGCTGTGTATACGACGAAACTCGGAGTCGACGACGAAACTGAGTTGCTGGAACTGCTGCTTTGTAACAGATTGTGGAGCCACGGCTAATTATAGGAACGGGCAATCGTGATTAATACAGCCTATTCCACCCGTCCACCGTCCGTACTCCTGAATCTACATCTGCATCCTCATTTATACTCCTCAAGCCACCCAACGGTGTTTGGCGGAGGGCACTTTACGTGCCACTCTCATTACCTCCCTTTCCTGTTCCAGTCGCGTATGGTTCGCGGGAAGAACGACTGCCGGAAAGCCTCCGTGCGCGCTCGAATATCTCTAATTTTACATTCGTGATCTCTCGGGAGGTATAAGTAGGGGGAAGCAATATATTCGATACCTCATCCAGAAACGCACCCTCTCGAAACCTGGACAGCAAGCTACACCGCGATGCAGAGCGCCTCTCTTGCAGAGTCTGCCACTTGAGTTAGCTAAACATCTCCGTAACGCTATCACACTCACCAAATTACCCTGTGACGAAACGCGCCGCTCTTCTTTGGATATTCTCTATCTCCTCTGTCAACCCGACCTGGTATGGATCCCACACTGATGAGCAATACTTAAGTATAGGTCGAACGAGTGTTTTGTAAGCCACCTCCTTTGTTGATGGACTACATTTTCTAAGGACTCTCCCAGTGAATCTCAACCTGGCACCCGCCTCACCAACAATTAATTTTATATGATCATTCCACTTCAAATCGTTCCGAACGCATAATCCCAGATATTTTACAAAAGTAACTGCTACCAGTGTTTGTTCCACTATCATATAATCATACAATAAAGGATCCTGCTTTCTATGTATTCGCAATACATTAGATTTGTCTATGTTAAGGGTCAGTTGTCACTCCCTGCACCAAGTGACTATCCGCTGCAGATTGTACTGCATTTCGCCGCAATTTTCTAATGCTGCAACTTCTCTGTATACTACAGCATCATCCGCGGAAAGCCGCATGGAACTTCCGACACTATCTACTAGGTCATTTATATATATTGTGAAAAGCAATGGTCCCGTAACACTCCCCTGTGGCACGCCAGAGGTTACTTTAACGTCTGTAGACGTCTCTCCATTGAGAACAACATGCTGTGTTCTGTTTGCTAAAAACTCTTCAATCCAGCCAAAAAGCTGGTCTGATATTCCGTAGGCTCTTATTTTGTTTATCAGGCGACAGTGCGGAACTGTATGGAACGCCTTCCGGAAGTCAAGGAAAATGGCATCTACATGGGAGCCTGTATCTACACCACCACCATTAAAATTGCTACACCAAGAAGAAATGCAGATGATGAACGGGTATTCATTGGACAAATATATTAAACTAGAATTGACATATAATTACATTTTCACGCAATTTGGGTGCATAGATCCTGAGAAATCAGTGCCCAGAACAATCACCTCTTGCCGTAATAAAGGCCTTGATACGCCTGGGCATTGAGTCAAACTGAGCTTGGATGCCGTGTACAGGTACAGCTGTCCATGCAGCTTCAACGCGATACCACAGTTCATCAACAGTAGTGACTGGCATATTGTGACGAGCCAGTTGCTCGGCCACCATTGACCAGACGTTTTCAATTGGTGAGAGATCTGGAGGATGTGCTGGCCAGGGCAGCAACGGAACATTTTCTGTATCCAGAAAGGCCCGTACAGGACCTGCAGCATGCGGTCGTGCATTATCCTACTGAAATGTAAGGTTTCGCAGGGATCGAATGAATGGTAGAGCCACAGGTCGTAACACATCTGAAATGTAATGTCCACTGTTCAAAGTGCCGTCATTGCGAACAAGAGGTGACGGAGACTTGTAAAAAATGGCACCCCATACCATCACGCCGGGTGATACGCCAATATAGCGATGACGAATACACGCTTCAAATGTGCGTTCACCACGGTGTCGCCAAACACGGATGGGTCCATCATGATGCTGTAAACAGAACCTGGATTCATCCGAAAAAAAAAAAAAAAAACGTTTTGCCATTCGTGCACCCAGGTTCGTCGTCGAGTACACCATCGCAGGCGCCTATGTCTGTGATGCAGTGTCATGGGTAACCGCAGCAGCCGTCTCCGAGCTGATAGTCCATGTTGCTGCAAACGTCGTTGAACTGTTCATGAAGATGGTTGTTGTCTTGCAAACTTCCCCATCTGTTAACTCAGGGATCGAGACCTGGCTGCACGATCCGTTACAGCCATGCGGATAAGATGCCTGTCATCTCAACTGCTAGTGATACGAAGCCGTTGGGATCGAGCACGGCGTTCCGAATTACTCTCCTGAACCCACCGATTCCATATTCTGCTAACAGTCATTGGATCTCGACCAACGCAAGCAGCAATGTCGCGATACGATAAACCGCAATCGCGATAGGCTACAATCCGACCTTTATCAAAGTCGGAAACGTGATAGTACGCATTTCTCCTCCTTACACGAGGCATCACAACGTCGTTTCACGAGGCAACGCCGGTCAACTGCTGTTTGTGTATGAGAAATCGGTTGGAAACTTTCCTCGTGTCAGCACGTTTTAGGTGTCGCCACCGGCGCCAGCCTTGTGTGAATGTTCTGAAAAGCTAATCATTTGCATATCACAGCATCTTCTTCCTGTCAGTTAAATTTCGCGTCTGTAGCACGTCATCTTCGTGGTGTAGCAATTTTAATGGCCATCAGTGTAATATTTTATGGGTCTCATGAACAAATAAAGCAAGTTGGGTCTCCCACGATCGCCGTTTCCGGAATCCATGTTGATTCCTACAGAGTAGACTCTGGGTTTCTAGAAATGACATAATACGCCAGCAATAAACGTGTTCTAATATTCTACAACAGATCGATGTCAGGGATATAGGTCTTTAGTGTTGTGCATTTACTCGACGACCCTTCTTGAAGACTGGGACTACCTGTGCTCTTTTCCAATCATTTGGTACCTTCGGTTCCTCTAGAGACTTGCGGCACACGGCTGTTAGAAGGGGGGCGAGTTCTTTCGCGTACTCTGTGTAGAATCGAATTGGTATCCCGTCAGGTCCAGTGGAGCTTCCTCTGTTGAGTGATTTCAGTTGCTTTTCTATTCCTTGGACACTTATTTCGATGTTAGCCATTATTTCATTTGTGCGAGGATTTAGAGAAGGAACTGCAGTGCTGTCTTCTTCTGTGAAACAGCTTTGGAAAAAGGTGTTTAGTATTTCAGCTTTACACGTGTCATCCTCTGTTTCAATGGCACCATCATCCCAGAGTGTCTGGATATGCTGTTTCGAGCCACTTACTGATTTAAAGTAAGACCAGAACTTCCTAGGATTTTTTGTCAAGTCGGTACATACAATTTTACTTTCGAATTCACTGAACGCTTCACGCATAGCCCTCCTTAGGTTAACTTTGACATCGTTTAGTTTCTGTTTGTCTGAGAGGTTTTGGCTGCGTTTAAACTTGCAGTGAAGCTCTCTTTGCTTTCACAGTAGTTTTCTAACTTTGTTGTTGAACCACGGTGGGTTTTTCATGTGCCTCACAGTTTTACTCGGCACGTACCTGTCTAAAACGCATTTTACGATTGCCTTGAACTTTTTCCATAAACACTCAACATTTTTAGTGTGGGAACAGAAATTTTCGCTTTGATTTGTTACGTAGTCTGATATCTGCCTTCTATTACTCTTGTTAAACAGATAAACCTACCTCCCTTGTTTTATATTCCTTTTCACTTCCATATTCAGGGATGCTGCAACGACCTTATGATCACTGATTCCCTGTTCTGCACTTACAGAGTCGAAAAGTTCGTGTCTGTTTGTTATCAGTAGGTCGAAGATGTTCTCTCCACGAGTCGTTTCTCTGTTAAATTGCTCGAAGTAATTTTCGGATAGTGCACTCAGTATAATGTCACTCGATGTGCTGTCCCTACCACCCGTCCTAAGCATCTGAGTGTCCCAGTCTATATCTGGAAAATTGAAATCTCCACCTAAGACTATAACATGCTGAGGAAATTTATGTGAAATGGAAAGTCGGAAGGTCGGTAAAAGGAGCCAATTATTAACCTAGCTCGGTTGTGGAGTATAACCTCCACCCAAAATAGTTCACAGGAACTATCCACTTCTACTTCACTACAGGATAAATTACTACTAACAGCGACAAACACGCCACCAGTGGTTGCATGCAATCTGTCCTTTCTAAACACTGTCTGTGCCTTTGTAAAAATTTCGGCAGAATTTATCTCTGGCTTCAGCCTGATTTCCGTACCTATAACGATTTCTGCTTCGGTGCTTTCTATCATCGCTTGAAGTTGCGGTACTTTACCAACGCAGCTTCGACAGTTTACAGTTACAATACCGACTGCTGTTTGGTCCCCGCATGTCCTGACTTTGCCCCGCACCCTTTGAGGCTGTTGCCCTTTCTGTACTTGCCCGAGGCCATCTAACATAAAAAACCGCCACGTCCACGCCACACAACCTCTACTACACGTGTAACCGCCTGCTGTGTGTAGTGGACTCCTGACCTATCCAGCCCGCATCTCGTGGTCGTGCGGTAGCGTTCTCGCTTCCCACGCCCGGGTTCCCGGGTTCGATTCCCGGCGGGGTCAGGGATTTTCTCTGCCTCGTGATGACTGGGTGTTGTGTGCTGTCCTTAGGTTAGTTAGGTTTAAGTACTTCTAAGTTCTAGGGGACTGATGACAATAGATGTTAAGTCCCCTAGTGCTCAGAGCCATTTGAACCATTTGACCTATCCAGCGGAACCCGAAACCCCACCACCTTGGGACCCACCACGGTACTGATTATATGGAGCGGGGGATAAAGATGTCACTCCATTAGGAACTATGGACACATAGTTTTACCTGAATACAGTTAAATTTAAACAACGTGTAGAGATTGTGCCACGTCTGAGTAAGGGCTACGGCGTGATTCTAAGCTTAAATTTCTTATATCAGCATTTTTCCGTAGTCGACCTTTAGGAATTTGGAATTTGACGCAAAAATGTTTCAGTGGTCTGGGTCCTTGCCAGTATAGTGATGTCGCGAGGGAAGTCTGTCATGAAAGACGAACTCATTAAACCATGAACGATCATAGTAAGAATTGATTTGCACAGGTACTGGCAAATCACTGTGGGTCAGTATTGATTCCAGCTTGTGGAGAGGAATTTTGTGCGTGGTAAAACTGTTAGAAGAGCGCGAAGTATTAAATCAGGTGGGTTGCTAAAAAGAGGTACACATACAAGAAATAAAGGGTTAAAAAAGGTAATTGTTTTTATAGGTAATTTTATAGCAGAGGACATAGAACTGACAAAGGGATTGTTATCGCTGATATGGATGTCCTGGAGGAAGAAGAATATGAAATATGGCGAGTCCGTTATGAACAATCGCCGGACGCCATTGAAACTGCATTGCGAGGAAATGTGAATCACCTAGAGGGAAATAATAGGAAACAGACGGAAAAATTACTTTTAGAATTTAATGATTTATTTTTTCCAAACGGGCCATTACCAGCTATGCGTATTACACAGCACCACATATCTGCTGGTAATGAATCATCAGTCTACTGCATATTATACAGAACACCTAGGTACTTGTAGGCAATTTTGGAGAAATTTATGGATCTTCAGGTCAGAAACATGGTTCAAATAGCTCTAAGCACTATGGGACTTAATTTCTGAGGTCATTAGTCCCCTAGACTTAGAACTACTTAAACCTAAATAACCTAAGGACATCACACACATCCATGCCCGAGGCAGGATTCGAACCTGATACCGCAGCAGCTGCACGTTTCCGGACTGAAGCGCCTAGAACCGCTCGGCCACAGCGGCCGGCGATCTACAGCTGAAAGATGGAATAATTGAAGAAAGTAATAGTGCGTGGGGGCAGGAATAGTCGTCATGCCGAAAAAAATTAACCGATGGAACACGGAAATATAAGTTTCGCGGTTATTACAGACATATAAACGATAACGGATGCCTCGCTTTTGCCAAACATCATAGAATCCTTGAATACTTTATGGTACTGCAAGTATTTTTCAGCTATGGATTTGAAGAGTGGTTATCACTAGATAGAGGTTGCACTGCAGGAACGACACAAAAGAGCGTGTCCGGCGCACTGGGCCACTACCAATTCAGAAGAATAGCATTCGGATTAAAAAATACACCTGCAACGTTCCAGAGATTGTTGGACTGAGTAGTCACAAGTTAGAAACCATGGCAATGCTTAATGGATCTCGATTACATAATCGTCTATGGGAGTGATATGGAACAGCATATGCAGCGATTAAGCGAAGTATTTCTAATGTTAAAAGCCTCGAAGCCAACATCGAGTATAGAAAAGTTCCATTTTGTGATGGAAGAGGGAGCATACCTAGTTCATACCATAAGCAAAGTTGGTGTTAAGACAGGCCCAAGATTCATTACAGCTAACATTTATTTCCTGTATCAGAATCTGTAAAGGAGGGGCAATCGTTCTTAGGAGTCACGATCTGTTACAGTCGGTTTGTAAAAGAATTTGTAGATATTGCCAGGTCGTTGACACAAGTGCTAAAAAAGCGTACTGAATTTGTGTGGTCAGAGGAGTGTCAGTATACAAATGTGGAGCTGAAAGAAGCGTTAACATCGTGTCTCATATTGATCCTTCCGGAATTTAATAGAAAATTTGTTTTACCACATGACGCATCAAACCATGCACTTTGCTATGAGTTGTCTCTAGAGGTAGAAGGCATACATCATCTGGTAGTTTATTCATCAAGACAACTTAATTCTGCAGAAAGAAATTATTCCACACCACAGAAAAAAATGTTCAGCCTTATTCATGGAGTAACAAACATCAAATGTCATCTGTACCGTAAAGTGGTTAGAGTAATAATAGATCATACGGCACTGAAATGGTTAACGAAGTTAAAGGTTCCTTCTAGTAGGTTGATGCGATGGGCAGTAAGACTAAGTAAATTTGATTTCGAAGTCACACATAAACCTGGGTTAGAGGCACGGAAATGCAGATTCCTTAAGTCGCAAAATGATAGTATTACATATTTGGAGTAGTGAGCATAATGAATGGCATACAGCACAGAGAGCAGATGACGAATGTAAGCAGTACTACAAGCAGTCACAGTTTTGTATACAGGGCGGGGTGCTACGCAGAGGAACCAAGCTAAGATCAAGGGTAGTCGTCCCAGCGAAGCTAAGGAGTAGAGTGCTACAAGAAGCATGGAGGCAGCAGATCGGCCAACTTATGCGTAACAGAAAGGTATTAGTGGTGGAACAGACAGTTAGACGTAAACCAGTACGTGCGGAATTGCATGCAGTGTGCACAGAGAGCGGATTTGTGTCAAAGAAGAGTACCATTACAGAGGTTACTAGAAGCATTAGCATCATTAGAATTTCTGAGGACTGATGTTTTAGGTCCATTCAATAAAATACATGCAGGGAATAAGTACTTACTTACCATCATAGATCATTTTTGAAGATACCTTGAAATGGTCTTGATGCCAAACCAGCAGGCGGCAACAATGGCACAAGCATGTGTGAATAATTGGATACTGAAGTTTGGAGTACCTGAAACAATAGTAACAGAGCAGTAAATGAACTTCATGTGAGATCTATTCAAGGAATTGTGTAAGTTACTGAATCTGAAGAAGTTAAGGACGGGTTGTCTCCATCCACAAGCCAGTCGAAGAACTGAAAGAGTGCCTAGGGTAATTGAGAAGAAGCTTCGATACCACGTTGATTCACATCAAGCCAACCGCGATGTTTATTCGATATATCTTGCCCACCTACAACTCAAGACGCATATGAATACAGGATTATCGCTACATGAAACAGTAAATGGACATAAAATAACACCACTGTTCGACTTATAGAAATGAGGAAAGGGAAGACTGGACTCTGTTAAGGAATTTGCCGGAGTGATTAGGGAAAATTTGAATAGAGTATGGAGAGCAAATACACGACCACTGAAGAAACTGGAAAAAGCAGTGGGCCACACGGTAAGAATGCCACACTATAAGACAAGTCAGTGGGCGATGCTACCAACTTAGTATACGCCGAAGGAAAACACAAACATGTTTCTTGCAAAGTATCAAGGGTCATACCAAGTCGCAGAGACTACGTCGCCGGCAAATATCAAGATTCAACTGCCGACGAGGACAACAATTGTGTATGTATGGCCGTTGCAACCTTTTCAAGGGAGTCCAGAAACTATTCGACTCATAGGAGATGCAAGCCAGAAAGGAAGAGTGAGGAGGAAGCTATCGGAAGATAAACAAGAGGCTGGGAATGAAACGGTAGTAACGAAACCATATGTATTATGGCCTAGGAGAAAGCCAGTAAAATTTTTTAACCTGGATAAAGATTTAACGTAATTAGGATAAGCAGATGTATTATGGCCTAGGAGATAGTCAGTTAAAATTTTTAGCCTAGGTAAAGATTTAATATAATTAGGATTAACAACTGCGGAGCAGCAGTGAATTTGAGGGAGAGAAAAGTGAGATGCAGAGAAGGTGATATGATGTGGTACATAGCGGGACTACAGATCATAATCGGGGTGGAAGTGTTACGGAACGAGCATGTGGAAGGAGGAGCGCTGTTCATCAAGCAGAAAGACATCGTGATTACCAGTCATTCCTGAGTGATACAGGAGGTATTATACGCATGGGAGATGTGAAACGAGGTGAGAAGATGTAAAAAGCATTCGACAAATTCCGTGTGGGGACGGGAAGGAGCAAGATATTCAAGGGAAGTGCAGAGGTGTGTGAGAGAGTAACGGAGTGTATGAGAAATTAAAGAGTGAGATGACTCAGGTAGAGTCCGTGAAGAATATCGTGGCCAGTACATGTGGAAACGGCAGCGCAGTAGTGTGTGGGTTACAAGCAGGCGCGGTAGGGAAAATGCCGGATGCTGGAGGGAAAGGCCCATTCTAAACTGAAGCCTACACTCACTTTTTTTGTAAGTGTCAAGTGGGGCCCCTCCACGCACAGATTTGCATGGTGGCTAATGAAAACTATCTACTATCACCTCTGCTTTGATTAATATCTAAAAAGGATATCGCCGAAAATGCAGAGATTTATTTTCGCCTAGGTTATTAACCATGTGTAACTTTGAGAGAAGCATAGCGAGTGGCGAATTTTGAGTAAAACCTGGTTGCCTTGTTAAAATTCGCTGCTTTTGCCAATACACAGCGGAATTTACACAGTTTCACCTCAATAATGTGTTGTACAGAGGCAATTTCTAGAGAATTCTGAAACAGTGGTATATTAAATTTGATAAGCGGGAAATTGAGGAAAAATAAGGTCAACAGCTTATGAAGAACCACATCCTCGCTGTAAAATAAATGTGTAATGTCTTCACTTATGTTGTTGCAGAACCCACAGTATTTCTCGTTTCAACAGCTATCGAAGGCCCATAAAACTTCCTTCCCAGGAACCTCTTTCCCAGAAAAAGTATGTAGTTAGTGGGATAACATGGAATAACAAGGTAGATAATAAAGTTTTACATTTTAACGATATGGTAAAATACTCTCGTCTTTCTGTCCTATCATTTGCCAATATCTGATTTCGACACTTCAAACCATTTATGAAATATAAGGACAGATGTGGGTAATTGACTCTGGTTTTATCGCTGGCACGGCGCCATCGCCAATAGATGTTCTATATCAGATCAATTTTCTCAAGATATATGTCAGATGGAGACCCTACCCAAGTCTAAATAAAAATTCAGTATAGTACCTAGCAACATATTATACACTCCTGGAAATTGAAATAAGAACACCGTGAATTCATTGTCCCAGGAAGGGGAAACTTTATTGACACATTCCTGGGGTCAGATACATCACATGATCACACTGACAGAACCACAGGCACATAGACACAGGCAACCGAGCATGCACAATGTCGGCACTAGTACAGTGTATATCCACCTTTCGCAGCAATGCAGGCTGCTATTCTCCCATGGAGACGATCGTAGAGACTCTGGATGTAGTCCTGTGGAACGGCTTGCCATGCCATTTCCACCTGGCGCCTCAGTTGGACCAGCGGTCGTGCTGGACGTGCACACCGCGTGAGACGACGCTTCATCCAGTCCCAAACATGCTCAATGGGGGACAGATCCGGAGATCTTGCTGGCCAGGGTAGTTGACTTACACCTTCTAGAGCACGTTGGGTGGCACGGGATACATGCGGACGTGCATTGTCCTGTTGGAACAGCAAGTTCCCTTGCCGGTCTAGGAATGGTAGAACGATGGGTTCGATGACGGTTTGGATGTACCGTGCACTATTCAGTGTCCCCTCGACGATCACCAGTGGTGTACGGCCAGTGTAGGAGATCGCTCCCCACACCATGATGCCGGGTGTTGGCCCTGTGTGCCTCGGTCGTATGCAGTCCTGATTGTGGCGCTCACCTGCACGGCGCCAAACACGCATACGACCATCATTGGCACCAAGGCAGAAGCGACTCTCATCGCTGAAGAAGACACGTCTCCATTCGTCCCTCCATTCACGCCTGTCGCGACACCACTGGAGGCGGGCTGCACGATGTTGGGGCGTGAGCGGAAGACGGCCTAACGGTGTGCGGGACCGTAGCCCAGCTTCATGGAGACGGTTGCGAATGGTCCTCGCCGATACCCCAGGAGCAACAGTGTCCCTAATTTGCTGGGAAGTGGCGGTGCGATCCCCTACGGCACTGCGTAGGATCCTACGGTCTTGGCGTGCATCCGTGCGTCGCTGCGGTCCGGTCCCAGGTCGACGGGCACGTGCACCTTCCGCCGACCACTGGCGACAATATCGATGTACTGTGGAGACCTCACGCCCCACGTGTTGAGCAATTCGGCGGTACGTCCACCCGGCCTCCCGCATGCCCACTATGCGCCCTCGCTCAAAGTCCGTCAACTGCACATACGGTTCACGTCCACGCTGTCGCGGCATGCTACCAGTGTTAAAGACTGCGATGGAGCTCCGTATGCCACGGCAAACTGGCTGACACTGACGGCGGCGGTGCACAAATGCTGCGCAGCAAGCGCCATTCGACGGCCAACACCGCGGTTCCTGGTGTGTCCGCTGTGCCGTGCGTGTGATCATTGCTTGTACAGCCCTCTCGCAGTGTCCGGAGCAAGTATGGTGGGTCTGACACACCGGTGTCAATGTGTTCTTTTTTCCATTTCCAGGAGTGTATAATAAGCACCAAACCCAAAATCATAGCGGCTGCTATTTTTCATTGAAACCTTTTCGAATTTCACGCAATGTCTTACTTGCACTTAAATGACTCTGTAACTAGGAACGTTTACGAAATGATAGCCAATTAATCACAAACCTGACATACAAAGCTATGAATAAAGCAGAAATGAATTTTTTACTGAAGAGTTTTATAAAACCGTTGGAGAAAGACTGCAGGGCGTGAGCGTCAATTCTGACTGGCGGAAAGATGGGAAACACTGTCGGCCTCCCGTTCCGAATAGACAAATGAACTCGCCCAGCGCTTTGGACGGAAGTTTGTCACTGCACATCTCCACTGCATCCTGCGACGACTCTACTGGGGGCTATTCCATATACCCAAAGGAAGGGGGATTGGATCGATACCGGAGATCAGCTTATGGAAGCAATATTTGGCACTGCTGATTTGTAAGACATTCGAAGGGTGAACGGCACCATAGGAGGGGTTTAGCAATGGGAAAAAGGTAACGAAACCGTGAGCGATTCGCACACTACGCAGATTACAAATTTGGAGAAAGACGTACTGAATAACACATAAGTATTACGACAACTGACTGGAGAAGTAAAGTGGTATACCAACGCTGCAGAAGGTGCACACAATCAGAATATCAGGGAACTACAAACTGAAATAGAAGTCTTTTATAGGGAAGTAGTATTGACAAAATGGTTGCGGTCTGTAGAAGAAAGTGTTTGGAAGGATGAGGGGGAAGTAATAGAACTACAGAGGACTTTGCAGCGGGCTGGAAGTGGTCTGCGGGGGGGTGGGGGGGGGGTGGGGGGGTGGGGGGGTGGGGGGGTGGGGGGGGGACCTCTTGTCGCCCCAGCATTATTTGGAGGGTCTAAGTAAAATTCGGAAGGGACTCCCGCTGGAGCTGTGACTGGTTTTAGATCCCGAGCAGAAAACTGTTTCACATGAGAGGCAACTGGACAACTCCACCCAGCTGTCCCTGATGTACTATGACTGAGGGCCAGAATAAAGAAATTAATTAAACAAATTTACTGGTGTCCTGACTTCTCATTACACTCTCTACGGGTGACAGTCCATCGGTCATCTAACAGAAATTCGATATCGGTGGTCTTTTGATAACGGTACTAACGTAACACACTGAAGCAATCACTCACCAGGTAAATTATTACACCCAGAAGATGGCCTTTTCAACACGGCCGAAACTATGGTTAATTCAGTAATTCATAAACAGATGGGACTGTACACCCAGGAAGCTTTAAATGAGGAACTGTGTCGCTCAGATGCGTAACTAAGGTATGTGTAGTAATCAGAGGAGTACGATATTCACTAGCACCCAAATGAAACGATTTGAAAGCCAACAGCTGTGTTCACACAGAATATGAAATTCGAGGCATAAAACTGTGAACTGTTGCGAATAGTAAATTGTCATATACGTAGTACCTACGCATTTGATTATTATTAGATGTTTCTGAGTTAGATGGTGATGTCCGTAAGTGTAAAAGACTGCAACATTTCGCGTTACTTCATAAGGTAGATTTTCTGCGACAGGAACCAGAAGAGAAGGGAGAACAATAGGTAACAGCTTAATATCACGAAAGCTCTTTTAATCGTAAGAGTCCACATTTTCGCTTGAAGCGACTCAGCAGAATAGGGTAGCTTGGACAAAAAATATGTTGCTGGATGTGATAGAACTGATAGAGGTAATACCGTGTATGCTGAAAAGATTTCAAGTACAAACATCAAAGCGTAGCATTCAGAAAACGGTATTATCGAATTCTCATCAACGACAGTTGTATATTTAGATATCACTCTACGATTCCCCTTTCACACCAGTCCTTGTTATGAAAGAAAGGAGCGAAGGTTTGCGTGACGTCATGCAATTGCTCATGCCATCATTCATTTCGGACGTGACGAATTTCTTAGCACTGGGTACAAGCCACTCTGGCAGAAACTGGGCTTTCGACAACCATTACGTTAAAAGACTTCTTCATATATTTTTATGCAATATATCGAGAGAACCGTACGTTGTATTACAAAGTAGGTGGAAAAGTAATATATGACGGAAGATATTGCATGACATTGAATTAAGTATAAACCGAAATTTTTGCTTTATGCGCCATTTTGTTAACGAAGTGCAGCACGATCCCTGCTCATTTTTTCATTCATGTCCAGAGATTTTTCTCCACATCTAAAATGTTGTTGAACAATTTCTTTAGTCAGAATTGTAATGTCAGAGCAAACGGTATCGATATCTGCTGCACAAGGTCAAATATCTCACAACAGAGGGCGTAAAACCGTGCGGCACAGTTCGGGCACAAACTCTGACTAAAATTCAAGTATAGGCCTAAGCATGGCAAAAACAGGTTGAACGAGGACGAGAACCGCGCGACCACTACGGTCGCTGGTTCGAATCCTGCCTCGGGCATGGATGTGTGTGATGTCCTTACGTTAGTTAGGTTTAAGTAGTTCTAAGTTATAGGGGACTGATGACCTCAGAAGTTGAGTCCCATAGTGCTCAGAGACATTTGTTGTCAGAAAAGAAGAACATTCCTAATCCTGGATACGATCGTGCTTCATGACGACGTTTAACCCCACACAGCTGCCCAAACTTTAAAAAAAATTCAGGAATTGTTCTAGACTACACCACGAGTAGAACATCGTCTCTACAGTCCAGACTTATTTCTCTGTTAATCTCACTTCTTCGGGCCACGAAAGGAAGCAGTATGAAGACAGATTTGGCGAAGATGGCGCTGTATTCCTGCACTGCTGTCTACTGTCACAGACACGTGCATTTTACGAAAAAATTGAGAATCTATTAATGAAGAAGACATACCAACCAAAGGGGCAGCAAGCATACATGATGATAAATTAACACATGAAAAACATTCGAAAGGGAAAGAAAATTCAGAATTACAGACTTCAAGAACTTTATGCTGGGTTTAAATGCTAGTAAATTCTTCGGAAATGAGAACGTTCCTTACCAGTTTTTAGTGCATGAAGAGTATATACGTAAAGAACCAGTAGCCACAGACATATTACTGGGCTGGCCACTATAAAAGGCAGCCAAACGATGGTCACCATAGGTCCTCATAAGAAGAATTCTGTTTTTGACACTGCATATCACCTAATTCCTACACAATCCAGCAAGTTATACAAGCTAACGATATTAGCTATCGGTTTCTAGTAAGATATGGGCGTTACAATTTCAGCATCTCTAAGGAAGAGAACTTTCTTCAGAGATTGTTAACATAGATTCCGGCACGTCCAAACAGTCTGGCTCGCACGTACCTGTGTGGGTGGAAGTGACTACGACCTCAGTGGCACGGCGACCTGCAAAATATGCCTGATGGCGTTTTACTGCGAGAGTTCATCCATCACGGAGCACTTTTCACTTTCTAGTGACACGCCGGTTTACATTAAGGTAAATGATGGGAAACAGAAGAGGTTAGTCAGCTTGTGAATAAGTTCCCAACCAGACTGGGAAAATAGATAGTATTACTGAGAGCATGTGTTCTCCAGTTAAATTGGTTTCCATAAGTTTCATATTCAGGGTGGTGCACTTAAAACGTTTCAGGGCAGATTTCTCTGGAACAACAATACGTACTGAAAAGCCGGCCGCGGTGGTCTAGCGGTTCTGGCGCTGCGGTCCGGAAGCGCGGGACTGTTACGGTCGCAGGTTCGAATCCTGCCTCGGGCATGGGTGTGTGTGTGATGTCCTTAGGTTAGTTAGGTTTAAGTAGTTCTAAGTTCTAGGGGACTTATGACCTAAGATGTTGAGTCCCATAGTGCTCAGAGCCATTTCGTACTGAAAAACGACTTTCGCAGGTGTGAACGTAACGCAGGGTCTCGTGAAAGTAAGTAGTATGAGACATTGTAAGACGTAAGCAAATGATATTTTTAAAGCAAACATATCTTTTATTGGACACCCGTATTATGTCTTACACAATCAGTAACGTGAAAAATCACAAAAAATGACGTTGGTTGCATAGAAATACGTCAGTTATATTCCGCGAAATTGCAAAGCTAAGTTGGCTCTTGAAATAAACTAAATGCGCCTCTATTGCCCATCTCGAAATGCAAGCCTGAGCGTCATGTTGCTTGTAATCGCTATGCGATTCACGTATATAGTCCTACTTTCACTGTTATCACGGGGACCGAATGTAATAATAGGGTTTCCTGCCTCATACACTGATACGTGAATATCGGTTTCACTCTTGCGTGTGTTATTTATCTACGAAACAGTATCGGTCAGTGTACTAAACCAACAAGTCCCAGATCCGTGGATAGGACGTGCAGCCCTGTTCAGAGATTTCCAGCGCGATCGCTGGATCTCATACCCAAGGGGATTTTTTGTCTAGGGATATGTGAAAAATGTGGTGTATCAAAAGTTCCAAATAACAATTGACAACACGAAATCCCGTAATAACGCAGCGTGTGTCGAAATATCACCAGAAACACTAACAGCAATGAGTCGATCAGTGCTGGAACGTGCACATCGGTGTTGCCATGTAAAAGGCGACCTCTTCGAACAAATATTATAGCGTTTCTGAAGTGAGAAATGTCATTGGATACCGGCGTACATTAGGTGTCTCTGAGAAGACGTATGTTCATTTTGTAGGTGCTTTTGTACATCATGCGCCAAATTTCAGTTCAAACGAAATCACCAAACGTGTTGGGTGTCATGTAACGTACGTGTCGCCAGCCACTGCGGCCGAGCGGTTCTAGGCGCTTCAGTCCGGAACCGCACGACTGCTACGCTCCTCACAGTCTATACCTCACTGCACCGCGCGACCGCTACGGTCGCAGGTTCGAATCCTGCCTCGGGCATGTGTGTGTGTGTGATGTCCTTAGGTTAGTTAAGTTAAGTAGTTCTAAGTTCTAGGGGACTGAAATCCTCAGATGTTAAGCCCCATAGTGCTCAGAGCCATTTGGATGTCATGTACCGTTACGTAACTGAAGTACATCTAGGTACAAAAATTTACACCATGTTAGATAATTGGTCAGCCATTAATTATGTTTAGCGGGGCCCGCGATATTTGGTACTGCGTTACCGTTACGTCTGTTCAGTAGTGCAGTAAAGATCAATAAAGCATGAACGAGTAAGCCCTTTTCTTATTTTTCACCGTTTGTAGACATGAATTTGTATTGCTTCCATTAAAAGTCAATCACTTCACGATTACAAGCAATGTGGGGTCACGCTTGTATCTTCGGATGTGCAGCAGCGGCGCGTATCGTTTGCTTCAAGCGTCAACTTCGCTTTACCATAACTCGGTATGTAATTGCTGTGCAACCAACACCATTATTTTTATGAGTTTTCACGTTATTGATTGCGTAAGAAATAAAATGGGGTGTCCTTTCAAAACCATAAGTTGGTGTTAAAATAATATTTGCTTACATGTCAGGATGTGTCGTAGTATTTACTTTCATGAGCCCCTGCCTTACATTCATACCCAGGAAAGTCGTTTTCCATTACCTGCTGCTGTTCCAGAAATATTTGTGCTGAAACGTTTAAGTGGGCCACCCTGTATATTCCTAGTAGCTAAAGGGTTTTCACTCGCGAACAGCAGGTTACTTCCTCACTGGACTCGGAAAATTATCGTTTGTAAGAAACCACCAACATTTTTCTTAACTTACATTTCCCAATACATTCTTCTCCTTTGCGTACACCGCTCCTCAAGTGTTCCACATGTTGCGAAATCTTCATTTACTTTAGCTCCTCCACCAGAGGCAGAGAATCAAAATCGTATAACGATCCATGCCAACTATCAAAGTTTTTAAAATTAACTCCTTCCGATGTTTTCTGTCATCGTTCTGGCGATTAGTTGCGGACTCCGAATCGTCTATGGGGAAATGATACGTCCATCTGTGTGCTTATTGCTGTGAACTGACCCTTGATGAGGAACAACTAAGTTTCCTGCGTAGTGTACTGTCCAATTTATAAGAAATTGCAAATTCCACGTTGAGAAACCTTGTATTCTTGGCTGTGGTCGCTAACGAATGTTGGTGCGTTGCTGCTCGGTCCAGAGTAGTCGGTTCAATTTTTTTTTTGTGATAGATTTAAAGGTAATCAAAAATAAGTGTCTGATAAAGATAAAGGTGATAGTGTAAAGTACAAAATTGTTGAGGTTTTCTGTATCTGTTGGCTTTCGTCTTGCGATCTTCGACCCACCTTTGCCGCGGGATCCCCTACACTTTTGCCATGCACTCAGTGAAATCAGTATTGCTTCATGAACTTATATTATGTGACACTACTGACAATGACTCGTTCATCGTATGGCGGCACTTGTTGGTCCTCATCGTGTTGTTAGATGTAGCTGCGTCTTTTGTTGTCGTACATGGCTACAGTAACAGAAAAGCAACAATACGCCGCACAAGCTTCATCATATTCATTCACAGGAAACATTAGCATCTGGTACTTGACAGCAACGAAAGAGAATAACTAAAACTTTCCTTTTGAACTTTCATCATGATAGCAATGTCATTACTTTAGACTACCCAAAAAGTTCTACACCTTAATATTAGACTTAGTGGACCATCACTTAACATCAACACCATCAAACGTAGTTACGATATCACATCGACAAATAGTATATACTTTTGGCTAGTGCAAACTGATTACAACATAATCATCACAGTATTCGAGGTAAACTATAATAAAATATAAGAAAATAATGTTATTTAACGCACTCATAGCAAGGCATTGGTAAATTCGTATTTGTTACTAGTTCGTAGGTATAGAGTTGTAGGATCTCTCCGACAAACACACATTTTTTGTAATCTGTGGTTGTGGCGTATGTCTGTAACGTCGTTTGTAACTAATGAAAATTACATGTAGGTGAAGTTATGAAACTGGATAACATTCACTGAACGCAGATGAAATTAATTTATAGACACGTTCCGATATTCTTACAACATGGGGTAAGGCTGACCCGATCCTCGTTACACACTTTATACCTTCGCCCATCCGATTGTCGAACTATAGTTTGGCGCGATTGTTGTAAAATATGTCACTGGTTAGAGAAATCAATTCAACATTTTTGGAAACTGACATATACAACACTTTTCACACACTACGAAGTGGAAAATGAGGCACGTTGTATCAGGTGAAAGTTTTAATCTTGCAACATACCTTGCACATCCTATAAAATGTTCCCCAAAGTTGACAGCCTAATACTGATTCTCACAAATTAACAACGATAAGTGGAAGCTGGGCAAAGTATTTTAAACAGGCGCGGATGTAGGGATATCTTTCGCATATCTAGTTCACTCACGTCACTTTTATGCATTCTCGCAGCCAGTGCACAATAAGACGGAGCCTTAATTCTGTATTTGGTAAGTGGAAAATTTGAACAATTACTGCTTGGCGGGCAAGCATATTCCGCACTCGACACCGAACTTTTTGCGCTCCTGGAGATGGAGGCTGTCAATTTGCGTTTCGCTAACTGGGAAGCCTAAGTACGTTACGATCACTGCTGCTTAAGCAACGGTAGCAAACAGAATAAGTGTCGCCGCCGCTGGGATTTACAGAGACTCAGCGACAAAATTAATTTCACGCGGCCAACTTCGCCGAACTAATTTTGATGAGTGAGAGAGAGCTAGAGGTATTGGGAAACTTTTTTAATCGTGCCGAGGAAACAGGTCTCAGTAGTTCGTTGGCAACGAGCTGTGTGGGTGTTAAGCGCGAACAGTAAATTCCCGGAACGCTAACGAGTTCCTCTTTACTTCCTGCCGTGGCTCTCTTACCTCATTAGTGGCAGAGTCATTAGATTTTGGTGTCACAGGTATTAGCTCTCTGCTATAACGTCCTTACCTGTTTTTGAAGTATTGATACTCGTATGCGTGCAAAAACGCTCTCCAAAAGCATGCAGTACTTTGATAATATGATACAATGAAGCGCCAAAGAAACTGGCATAGGCATGCATATTCAAATACAGCGATATGTAAACCGGCAGAATACTGCGCTGCTGTCGGCAACGCCTACATAAGACAACAAGAGTCTGCTGCACTTGTTAGATCGATTACTGCTGCTACAGTGGCAGGTTATCAAGATTTAAGTGAGGCTGAGTGTGGTGTCATAGTCGGCTCACTAGCGGTGGGTCACAACACCTCCGAGGTAGAGATGAAGTGGGGATTTTCCCGTACGACCATTTCACTAGTGTACCGTGAATATAAGGAATCCAGTAAAACATCAAATCTCCTACATCGCTGCGGTTGGAAAAAGATCCTGCAAGAACAGGATCGACGACGACTGAAGAGAATCGTTCAACATGGTAGAAGTGCAACCTTTGCGCAAATTGTTGCAATTACAATTCTAGGCAATCAACAAGTGTCAGTGTGCTAACCATTGAGCGAAATATCATCGGTATGGGCTTTCAGAGCCGAAGGCACACTCGTGTACACTTGATGACTGCACGGCACAAAGCTTTACATCTCGCCTGGGCCCGTCATCACCGACATTAGACTATTGACAACTGGACACATGTCGTCTGGTTGAACGAGTCTCCTTTCAAATTGTATCGAGTGGATGGACGTATACTGGTATGGAGACGACCTCATGATTTCGTGGACCCTGCATGTCGGCAGGGGACCTTGCAAGCTGGTGGAGGCTCTGTAATTGTGTGGGGCATGTGCAGTTGGAGTGATATGGGACCCCTGATAAGTCCAGTTACGACTCTGACAGGTGACACGTATGTAAGCATCCTGTCTGATCACCTGCATCCATTGATATCCATTGTGGATTCCGACGGACTTGGGAAATTCTAGCAGGACAGTGCGACACCCCACACGTCCAGAATTGCTACAAAGTGGCTCCTGAGTTTAAACACTTCTGATACGAGCAAACTCTCCAGACATGAACATTATTGAGCATACGTTGGATGCTGTTCAGAAGAGTTCTCCACCCCCTCGTACTCACACAGATTTATGAACAACCCTGCAGGATTCAAGGTGTCATTTTCTTCCAGCACTACTTCAGACATTAGTTGAGTCCATGCCATGTCGTCTTACGGCACTTCTGCGTGCTCGCCGGGGTCCTTCACGATATTAGCCAGGCGTATCCGTTTCTTTGACTCTTCAGCGTATGATAATATACAGTCATATCTGCTTGCCTATGCACCCTGCACTACTGTTCTCATATGCTTGAACATTTACGATGTATCCCCAAATAAAAACTTAGCTAACCAAGCACGACTCAAGATCCCTCCTCCTGGCTGTACCTGTATCTCTACCTTCCGAACTTGACAGAAGTTCCGCTAAAAAGTGAGAAAATAATTCTAGAAATTGGACTGTTAATGTATACTGATTAATCTGCACGTTACATTATTTTCTGAATGAAATTATTAATAAGCACTGTCCGTCGAAATACTCCTTTTGTACAGAGGTACATACACTGGTGTTCAGAATTAAAGTAAAAAACGTAAATTTTGCTAGGTTGCGTTTATTTTTTCACAAACAATATAAACAGTTGATAGTAAAGTATAAACAATGTAAAGAATACAGAACGTAATAAACTACAACATGCGTAAGGGCAGACAGAAACGTTCTTCGTTTCTTTCCGACTTAACGGAT
The DNA here is from genome assembly GCF_023864275.1 of Schistocerca cancellata. Taxonomy (NCBI): domain Eukaryota; kingdom Metazoa; phylum Arthropoda; class Insecta; order Orthoptera; family Acrididae; genus Schistocerca; species Schistocerca cancellata. The sequence continues at coordinate 1,029,657,283 of NC_064626.1, read as the reverse complement.
TAACACACACATTCTGACAACTAGTCAGCCGGCCGCTGTGGCCGAGCGGTTCTAGGCGCTTCAGCCCGTAGCTGCGCTGCTGCTACGGTCGCAGGTTCGATTCCTGCCTTGGGCATGGATGTGTGTGATGTCCTTAGGTTCGTTAGGTTTAAGTAGTTCTAGGTCTAGAGGACTGATGACCTCAGATGTTAAGTCCCATAGTGCTTAAAGCCATTTTTGAACAACTGGTTAAGGGGCTCAGTATGTGGTGTTACCACCTCTGGCATCAATACAGACCTGATAACGACGGAACATGCTGTGAAATATGTCATCAATCTTGTGTTGAGGCAGTAATGCCCTTTCTTCCTGCAGGGCTACTCTCAAGTCTTCGAGAATAGCTGGTGGATGACGACATGATGGCACTTGTCTCTCTCTATGGAATTCATATCGGGAGAGCGAGCAGCCACGCCATGCGTGCAGTATCTTCCGTTTCCAAATAAATAAATAAACAAACCACCCATGCTCTATGAGGACGGGCATTATCATCCATCAATACAAAGACTGGGCCCACAGCACCTCGCAACAACCGCGCATGTTCGAGTGGTCAACACAACCCCAGCCCAAACCATTAGTGATCCTCCTCGATATCAGTCTCTTTCCACAACGTTTTGGTCCCGCAATCGTGTTGTACGTGCTCCCCAAATGCGAATCCGCAGAGAATTTCTCTCCATACCAAATCGTGACTCATCTCTGCAAAGAGCACCACCGTTCACGTGGCATGTTGACGGACCCACTCTAGACGTTCAGATCTTTGAGGCACGCCAGAGGTAAACAGACAGCAGATCTCCAACAATAAAAGCCACTCTGCTGAAGCCTCCTGTACGCCTCTTGCCTTGATACAACGCATCCACAAGATGCTTCGAGGTCAGATGCCAGTTGCCATGCAGTACTAAGGCGGTACCGTCGTGCTCTTACAGACAAATAACAGTCCACTTGGTCGGCCCTGTCCTGGTCTCCGGGATAGAGTTTCGATCTCTGTAAACTATCGCCTCATCCGAGAAACAACAGAATGATTCACATTAAGCCACTGGGCCTCATGAGTTTGCGACTCTGATTCTTCCATTCTTTCTATGACCCTTCACAGCAGAGAGTCCGTAGGCGTCTTCTCTGTGCCATACTGCACCATCTGTTACTGTGTGCACAGCGATTGTTGATGTGGGACTACACTGCAAACACCACCTGGTTTGGTAGGTGCCTGGACGTCATTGCTGGCGTGGTTGTCCGTTGATCGGAATGCCATCATCCGTGCAGAAGACGATGTTAATCAACATCTGTTCAAAATGGTTCAAATGGCTCTGAGCACTATGGGACTTAACTTCTGTTCCCTAGAACTTAAACCGAGCTAACCTAAGGACATCACACACATCCATACCCGAGGCAGGATTCAAACCTGCGACCGTAGCGGTCGCGCTGTTCCAGATTGTAGCGCCTAGAACCGCTCGGCCACCAAAGCCGGCTAACGACATCTGTTGACAGTTTATATAATTATATCGCGAACTAGACACAGGACGGGGAAACAGCAATTTGTTGCTTTAACTTTGGACACCAGTGTAGTTTCACTTGCACGAAGTCACTGATGTTTAAGTAGACACGACTTAATGAAACCTGTAGAACCACTTACAAACAAGATTTGAAGTTGAAAAAGACGAACGTGTTCGATCTTTTAAGCAACGTCTGTAATATTCTATCGTACTGTACGGCTTTTATCCCGTTCTCATTAAATATAAATGAGAATGAGCTATGGAAACTGAACATAGAGAAATTAACAATTCTATAATAACAATCTGAAATGTATCAGCAGCTCAGTGCTGCATATTTTCAGTTAAACGCAAATGATTTTATAGTCCACTTAAGTAGGACAATAACAGCTCTTAACTGTGAGAAAGATTTAGGCCGATAGTAAAACAAAATGTATAAAATTTATAGTCGTTCTTCTTGTTAATTTATTTGATTTTTACTGTTTTTTGTATTGTGTAAATGACTACACTGTGGGCTTCTATGAGACTATATTCACGGAATTACAAAAGAATATCTCTTCCTGCAGACGAATCGCTTGAAAAATTTCTTATATAACCTTGATGCCGCCGCTGTTGCTGAAAATCTCTGGTGTCGTAGCGTTTCCAATGTTCTCTCATTCACAAGAGCAGGACAAAATAGTTGACGCTACCTTACCAATGAAAATTAATTCTAAAAGGAATTAAAAAAAGTTACATTGCTGCTTCGGTTCATAGCCTAGTCGTGGAGCTCAAACTGCTAAACTTTAGAAGTATTTTAGAGACGATTTAGCAACCTGCTGTGTCAGGATAACATGAACACAAAGTGTTGAATACATTCAAGTACGAACGACCGCTCAACGATTTATCTCGCAGGTCCATCGTCCCTTTATTAGCTTTCACTTTCAAATGTCGTGTGCTTTAGTCCCTCCCTCCACTTACGTAGATTCTTTATGCCAACCTTCTAAAATTTAACTTCTCGCGGCGTAATGAGTGATCCATTATATTTCGGGCAAGCAGCCGCGCAAATACTACTTTTTCAACCGATATTTCGGGCGCGTAGCTTCTGGACATCTTCAGAGTGAGTCGCAAAACTGACGATAAGGTATCACGTGGGGCCTTACACACTCCATCCCGGCGGTACTGCGCAGGCGGGTTAAGATATCGGCCGGCGCAAAAAGATACACGCACTCACGTGTCAGCTATGGTGAAAACGTTAAGACATACGATTCACTTATCGATGTATATTAGGCGGCGGAAGCAGTTTGACGTCTTCTCTGCAATTTATTTACACAACGAGCTGGATTCCATCCCTGTTTATTAAGTTATCGAGTAATTTAAATTTTATTGCTTTCTCGCAAAAACCGAATTCCAAAAGGTAGAGACGAATGTTAAAATTTTCATACCACTATAGTTCTCCGAGTGACTCGTATTTATATAATATTCTGCGATAGCTGACTTATCTGGCTGTAGTAGGTGTGTGTATCTTCGGTGTCCAACACAATTCTGATGGGCGGCGCGTGTTGTCTGACCTCTACGTGACTTGTCACAATTTTCGAATGGAATGTGACACACTCACACCTTGACAAGCAATAAATCATTCCCCACAGATCAAAGAAAGGCTGCAGTGTTCGTAGGAAGCCGGAAGATCACCTTAAGACGGTGGTTCTCGAGAACATGTCTTATCATTGACGAAAGTGCTCTCACATACTGCAAAAACACTCTTGATCTGAAGGTATTACTTTCTCCTTCCAAATTTCGTACTCACATTTTAGGATTCACATTGAACGCTCTGCGAAACTGTTTCAGGGGATATACATTCACTTTAAAAATGTTCTTGTGGTACCTTGCGTTCATCTTGTAAATTATGGTTGTCGGCTATACAGGGTGTCCTGTGTACTAACATCTTCAGTACACTTACAGTCTGTGAGGAATGATGGCAACTACTGCCATGTAAATATATTTGAGTTTTCGATGTACTTTTATACTAGCGTGGATAGAATTCAGATGCTCAAGAAGTCGATATTATTCATCCCACCTGTGAAGCCAATCTACAATTGTGTCGCCACGTAGCTCCAGAAGATCGTTGGTTTAAACCAACACATACTAATGTCAGGAGTGAACGGATATTCTCAGCAGCATATTCGCATACTACTACTACTAAATACTAAAATACTGGTACGTGATCTGGAAGAAGAAAGTACTACCTTCAAATTAAAAGCGTTTCTGGCGTATAAGGGTACTCTTTCCTCAAAGAGAAGCCGTATTATCGAAAGACACCGTGTTGAGGTGATCTTCCGGCCTCTTACGATGATTCCTGCCTTGCTCGGTTCTGTGATGAATGATTTATTGCTTGCCACGGCGAGTGTGTATCAGATTCCTTTCAAATGGTTCAAATGGCTCTGAGCACTATGGGACTTAACATCTCGCGGCGGCGCGTTTCCTTCCTTCCCTTTGCGACGAACCTGCACCTAACTGTGAACATTATCTCTGCAGATTATCAGTAGGGAAGCCGAGCGAAACCTACTGTACTTCGACGTGTACCAGGCTGCAATTAAAGTCACTAATCTACGTTTCGGAAGAAAGTTTTCACACGAAATGAGAGGATGGAAATGTTGTTTCTCGTCACAAAATTCACTTAAAAATTCCGAAGTTTCTGCACACCCATCGGAATAATTATGCCGTTACTTTACACCACTTTTGATGTAAGAAACACTGCTAGATCCGGCAACTTATCATTTCCATCGGAACTACTACTACACACGTCCGAACTGTTTCACGGCTATGCTCCGACTCTTTTCTAGAATACTCTGTGTTCTCTACCAGCAGAGAAAGGCGCGCGAAGAATATTGCTTTACCACTGGTCAGTTCCCTCAACAGCCAATAGCGAAACAACATTCTCCCGCGTCAGTCCGCGCTTTTCATCAATAACCAATCGCAAAATAGTAAACCTAACGACTGCACCTCTTACCTACGTAATTATCTAATATGCTGAAGTTTTGTTTATGCATAAAGTTAGTTACTATTGTTATTTATACCTGAATTAAATTTCCTTTTACCATAAACTTACTTTACAAATCTATTCTCCAAAAATCCCCTTTGTCCACATCCACACTTCTTCGAAATATTCCCACACTAAATCCCACTACATAACTCGTTAAACAATTATCTTCATATTAACCTTAAACCACACTCACGCATCATTCATACCGCTTTAACACAATTATAACATTTTACCTACACAAAAAGACATAAAAAAAACTTTATGGAAATACTAGAAAAGTTCCTGAAAAAAATTCTATTATTTTAATGCACTCTACTGAGCACAATCGAAACTAAATCAGTCCCCTATCCAATATTGTCCTCTATCGGCTGATACATAAACTACGTGCGCGTCCAGTCTCGCATCACCATCTGTCACTATCCAGCTCTGAGACAAATCTCCCACTTAACCGCCTCCAAGACACGAACAGTATACAGCGCTACGCCTCAATCTGAGGTCATCAGTCCTCTAGAACCTAGAACTACCTAAACCTAACTAACTTAAGGACATCACACACATCCATGGCCGAGGCAGGATTCGAACCTGCGGCGTAGAGGTCGCGCTGTTCCAAACTGACGTGCCTAGAACCGCTCGGTCACAGCGGCCGGCTAATATTCCTTTCGAAAACTGTGATAAGTCATATAGAACTCAGACAACACGCACAGACCATGAGAGGAACACCGAAAACACACATGGCTGCTACAGCTAGAAAAGTCATCTGTGGCAGAATATTATACAGATACGGGTCATTCGATGAACTACAATGAAATAAAAATTTTAACATTCGTCTCTTCCTTTTAGGATTTCATATCCAAGAAAACAGTAGAAATTAGTTTACCCGATAATTTAATAAACAGAGTAATGATTTTAATTTGGGTAAGGGATGTAACCCGGCTGTTGATGGAATTAAATTGTAGAGAAGTGATTAAGGTGTTACCATTGCCGAATATACATCAATAAGCAAATGGAATGGCTGAACGTTTTCATCAAGGTGGTGGGTGTGTAAGTGTACCTCTTTGTCGCCGAACAGCGTCTGTGCCCACATCCGCAGTACCGCCGATGTGGAGTATATAAGGCCGGACTTGGCACCTTCTTGTTAGCCTTGCGACTCTCTCTGAAGGTGGTCGGAAAATACGCGACCGAAATATCAGCTGGAGAGGTAGTATAACAGAATCGTTAGAACTGGCATAATTCACGGTCTGTCCTCGGTCTAATCCAAAATGATAGCTTTTCAGATAGTTCTTCAGTACACTGCCTCAGTGGCACCACAAAAAGCTTAGGTTTTCTAGATGCATCTGCTTATTGTCCGCATTTCCGCTACGTATCGATAGTCTTGATCCTCCGTTGTCTTCTGCACTAGATTCTGGATAAATCTTGTGTCTTGAAAATATTGCCTTTTTGCTTTCTTCTTTAAATCTTCTCCGCCGGCCGCTGTGACCGAGCGGTTCCAGGAGCTTCAATCCGGAACCGCGCTGCTGCTACGGTCGCAGGTTCGAATCCTGCCTCGGTCATGAATGTGTGTGATGTCCTTAGGTTAGTTAGGTTTAATTAGTTCTAAGTCTAGGGGACTGATTACCACAGATGTTAAGTACCATATGCTTAGAGCCATTTTAAATCTTCTCCTATTGCGACTCCTCTTCTTTGTTAAATTTTTAGTCACGTCTTGCCTCGAAATAGTGTTATTTTGCTGCAACAGTGTCGATGTACAAGTTTTCTGGATCCATCTGTTTACTGTCTATATCCACCCACTTATACTGTGTCTTCTATCTCAATACAATGCCTCTGTTTTTTTCTTAAAGTCCTCCAACTTACACTACAAAGAAAATCACTTCTTCTTCTCCAAATTATTACTGTTAGACTAAGTAAGCCTATGCTACATCCGTCCATCATGATGTGCAAATAATCGTGCAAAGACTAACTTTTTCAGTAGTTACTTCCCAATAACAAAATTTTAGCAGGTATGAGCTTTTAATACTGTACCAAAGCGGATATAGTTTACACTTAAATTACATGTCATTACCATTTAGCACCCCCTTCTCCTCCCACACTTTAGTCTGTGTCATTTTTCACTACTAATTGTGATACGCACTGCAGACATAGCTTTCACTTTGATGCTCTCCTCAGCTTGGCGCCCCAAATAAATGTCATCAATTACGATACGTCCTGCGTAGAACTTCTGGCGCTATTCTTAGCTTAGCACCTCAAGCAGTGGCTCGTATCGGTAGGGCCTTAAAAGGGCCCTGTGTACCCTTTATAGCGTCGCTATAGATCCTATGTGCATATCTTGATCCCTAAGGTAACCTTCTCCACCTGGATTTGCTGATATCGGCTATTGTACATGTTTTACGCTGTCGGTGTTTGAGTCAGTTAGTAGTATACATCATGCTGAGTAGTTTTCAGAAGGACTGTTGGAAGGTGCTGATATCCGAAGTTGAGGAAGTTAACACATATTGTGGTAATCGGTTCGGGTCGTGTTGAAGGGCAAGCCGGGTTGTCCGAGCGATTCTAGGCGCTACAGTCTGGAACCGCGCTACCGCTGCGGTCGCAGGTTCGAATCTTGCCTCGGGCATGGATGTATGTGATGTCCTTAGGTTAGTTAGGTTTAAGTAGTTCTAAGTTCGAGGGGACTGATGACCTCAGAAGTTACGTCCCATAGTGCTCAGAGCCATTTGAATCATTGAACCTGTTGAAAGAAGATTCAGACAGAATGTATGGGAAAAGATCGTGCCTTATCGAACTACCTTAATCGACTTCGCGTAACAGCAATTGTCTCGGTCAGTGTCTCATGCACTAATACCATATGATACAGCTGATGACAACCCAGTCTTGGATAGGAGGCTTTCGCTAAGATCGTCACTTCCACTGATATTATTCACTCTTTAAATTTCCGTAATACTCTATGACACAGTACTACAGTGTACTATATAGAATGAGAACAGATCAATCATCCACAGAATAAATATACAAGTAAGCAGTATGGCTATAGTTTCTTCAGATAACTTTTCGAAGATGTATATATGATACCCCAAGTAGGAGAAATTGCCAGTGCCGTTCTGTGACACAGAAGGATGATAAATACAGCACATGTCCAAGATGATGGAATCCGTTTCGTCGGGGTGGCGGGAAATTAACAAATACAAAATAGCGTAAATTGGCACCATGTCAAGAATTATCCAAACGGCTTAAGTTGTTTATCAAAAATACTTAAAGATATAGACAATTCTGGTATAAGTTACAGAATTTTGCTGTCTGTAATATTTATCTAAAATGCTTAAGGTTTTGCTAAACTGCGTAAATTAGCGCCATGTTCAAAGTATCCGAACGACCGGTATCATTTATCGAAAATATGTAAATATACTGTCAGTTGAACTTATATTATTTCGACGCACGTATTATTTATCAAAAATATACACATACACAAAAAAGCACAAATATGTATTGTAACATGTAAACTTGTGTTTTATATTGAGCAATTACCGCTAATATAACTTACAGATTAGGCTGGAAATGTCAACTAGCACCGTTCCATTGTTGTATCACACTAGGTGCAAGGCAACGAAGAATTAACTTTCATTGCTCCACAGTTATAACAGCTACACTCTACTGGATTTCGGATCACTATTTCATCCGAAGTAACTATAATTTGCAGACGCTGTCCAACCGATAATTCGATGGACTATGGGCTCATATGATCCTACTTTCCTTCTGTATCAAATTTCAGTTAATTAAGTATAGAATTCTTCAAAGGTCAATAGAGTAAATTTCCTTCGAAAAATATTTAAAGTTATATGTATTAGATCCACTTCATCGCAGTATTGTAAAGCAAAAGAGATTTGGGATTTTCAATTCCCTTAATACTCACTATTCCTCTCTGTATCATTTTTCAAAACCACTGGTCAGACACATACTGTCAAGGAACCCCTTCAGTGCGAGGGTGTAAATTCAATCCTTAGTACGCCTCATTTGATAGTACTGTGTCAACAACTGTGACAGAAAAATATTAACTGCTAACGACTCACCATGTGCATCAGGAAGGCGACAGAAGACGACCGCTTGGGAGGTGCAGAGAGCTGCCTTCTGTGGGATATACACTCCTGGAAATGGAAAAAAGAACACATTGACACCGGTGTGTCAAACCCACCATACTTGCTCCGGACACTGCGAGAGGGCTGTACAAGCAATGATCACACGCACGGCGCAGCGGACACACCAGGAACCGCGGTGTTGGCCGTCGAATGGTGCTAGCTGCGCAGCATTTGTGCACCGCCGCCGTCAGTGTCAGCCAGTTTGCCGTGGCATACGGAGCTCCAGCGCAGTCTTTAACACTGGTAGCATGCCGCGACAGCGTGGACGTGAACCGTATGTGCAGTTGACGGACTTTGAGCGAGGGCGTATAGTGGGCATGCGGGAGGCCGGGTGGACGTACCGCCGAATTGCTCAACACGTGGGGCGTGAGGTCTCCACAGTACATCGATGTTGTCGCCAGTGGTCGGCGGAAGGTGCACGTGCCCGTCGACCTGGGACCGGACCGCAGCGACGCACAGATGCACGCCAAGACCGTAGGATCCTACGGAGTGCCGTAGGGGACCGCACCGCCACTTCCCAGCAAATTAGGGACACTGTTGCTCCTGGGGCATCGGCGAGCACCATTCGCAACCGTCTCCATGAAGCTGGGCTACGGTCCCGCACACCGTTAGGCCGTCTTCCGCTCACGCCCCAACATCGTTGGCGCCGTGCAGGTGAGCGCCACAATCAGGACTGCATACGACCGAGGCACACAGGGCCAACACCCGGCATCATGGTGTGGGGAGAGATCTCCTACACTGGCCGTACACCACTGGTGATCGTCGAGGGGACACTGAATAGTGCACGGTACATCCAAACCGTCATCGAACCCATCGTTCTACCATTCCTAGACCGGCAAGGGAACTTGCTGTTCCAACAGGACAATGCACGTCCGCATGTATCCCGTGCCACCCAACGTGCTCTAGAAGGTGTAAGTCAACTACCCTGGCCAGCAAGATCTCCGGATCTGTCCCCCATTGAGCATGTTTGGGACTGGATGAAGCGTCGTCTCACGCGGTCTGCACGTCCAGCACGAACGCTGGTCCAACTGAGGCGCCAGGTGGAAATGGCATGGCAAGCCGTTCCACAGGACTATATCCAGCATCTCTACGATCGTCTCCATGCGAGAATAGCAGCCTGCATTGCTGCGGAAGGTGGATATACACTGTACTAGTGCCGACATTGTGCATGCTCTGTTGCCTGTGTCTATGTGCCTGTGGTTCTGTCAGTGTGATCATGTGATGTATCTGACCCCAGGAATGTGTCAATAAAGTTTCCCCTTCCTGGGACAATGAATTCATGGTGTTCTTATTTCAATTTCAAGGAGTGTATGTCTTACATTCCAGAAAATGGCCTTCGTCGACATTCAAGAAATGTTCAAAACAAACCATTAACTTGAACCATGAGCACCGAAGGAAAAATGACGCGCCACAGTGATCACAGACGTTCGTTCCATGAAGATCGAAAGCGAACTCCTTGAGAGTTACAAACCACGCAGGACGTTGCTTCCAAATGCGAAACAGTTTTCCGTGGAGCTTATCTTGAAACTGACCATCCTTTAAGGCGTAGCTCCAGGTAGTGTGCTAATATGTTTCATAGCCACGGAAAAAACGAACATCCAGAGGCTGAATTTTTCCAATGGTTCCAGTTGATATGAATTGAAAAGTCATACACTTTCCACGAGGGACAGTTTTGCTCTAAGGAATATCATTTTTATACCCAGACTAGGAATCAAATGCAAAGTTATTTTGACCAGCTATTGCCCATAAGCATCCCATTTTCCCACTCATATTGCTGCCACGTAAATATTCCCCTCTGCTGTTGCAAGACAACGCACACGGGAAAGAATCTTAGGGGGCAGAGCGCTTCCAACTTCTCGCAGCACAATAAATAACTTTCCAGCCCATTTACCGTCTAGATTAATTCTTCGGTTAATAGTATACGATTAAGTAAAGGCGTTGATGTTAATTGATATCGCTCTTGTGGTACGTCTTATTTCCAGGGTTACTTTCACATGCGTTTCCTCTTCAAAACCCGATTGGTCGGAGTTGGATACAAATTCCTTATTGAGCGATGGGATAAGTTTGTTTGTCCGGCCGAAGTGGCCGAGAGGTTCTAGGCCCTACAGTCTGGAACCGCGCAACCGCTACGGTCGCAGATTCGAATCTTGCCTCGGGCATGGATGTGTGTGATGTCCTTAGGTTAGTTAGGTTTAAGTAGTTCTAAGTTCTAGGGGGCTGATGACTTCAGCTGTTAAGTCTCATAGTGCTCAGAGCCATTTGAACCATTTGATAAGTTTGTTTATCTCATACACAAATTTTCGAGTCGATTCGGCAGTTTGCTGTGCATCGTAAAGTCGACGCCTTGTTGGAAATTTCGTTATCTTACATCTTCCAATTGTGTAGCACTGTTTGAAGTTAAGCAACCATCCATTGCTTCCCTTGAACTCACTGTAATCAATGTCATGCGCAAGTTGATGTGCATGACATAATATGTCAATATCAAGTACATCCTGTAAATTGTATCGAGCATCCTTGACACGTCAAACACCAGCTTCTCAATAAGTGCACCGTGTCCTGTCTTAAATATCCGTAGATTTTCTTATGCACTACACGGTCATATTACTGCGGACTTTTTCGAAATCTGTTTTTTTTAAACGCTCTTACTAACTGTACAACACTCCCCGTCCCATGGGTGCTGCACCCACGTGGCCAACAACTAATCAAATCCATCTTTTAACGATCCACTGTTCGGGAAAGGAACCTTTCAATGCTCTTAAAAACAGAAAAGGTACTCTCCCCACCATTTGTCTTAACGTGTGGGCTCTCTGCCTCTGACAACTGCCTTTCACCGGTTCTTTTCTTTTTACGATATTGCGGACGATCTACCATGTACGTAAATATGATTAGTACCCGCTCCTTGCAATCGTTTGTCCTTTACTCGTGTCATTGGAGACGGGAAATTTGACTCCCTGTCCGTCACGGATGATGAACCACATGGCTCGACAACAGTTTCAGTGTTACTTTCGCTTGTTAAGCGCTTAGCAATATTTACTTTGTTTATTGTTGCCACTGTTCTGCTTTCTATCAGCGTGACTAGCACTGAACAACTGTTGTGAGTTACTCTTCGACCAAGCAGTTCATCTACGCTCGGTAGCCTCATGCTGTGCTCACCACTGGATACCTCCAGTCCCACCTTGTGTTGCCTTTAGCAGCCAATGCTGTGGTGGCATGGTAGACAATGTGTGGGGCGTCGATTGTCGCAAATGTCATTGTCCTTTTGCGACCTAGCACTCGGGATGTTCCTTTTGACTCATTCTACGTAGTTTTTTGCACTTTCAGACTGGTCTTAATATACAGTGCGGTTTAAACTATGAACATCCAGAGAGCAACATTATTCGCCTTCCTTTCTGTTACAGTAGTGCGTGCTTCTCATTTTCACCGCGCTCCGCGTCGCTGCTACGCTCTTACTAACTGTACAACTCTCTCCGTCCCATGGGCGGTGCACCCATGTGGCCAACAACTAATTAAATCCATCTTTTAACGATCCACTGTTCGGGAAACTCACCTTTCAAAGCTCTTAAAAACATAAAAGGACGTACTCTTCCCACCATTTGCCTTAACATGTGGGCTCTCTGCCTCTGACAACTGCCTGTCACGGGTTCGCTCCTCATGGTGGCCTGCGTTTGCATTAAAGTGACTACTAACACTGCTATCTTTCGATAGTCGTGGGAAATGCGCAGCTACCTATATTTCACCTCTTATTGACGCTCTTAATACTCAATAATGTTATTTTTCAACTTAAACCTGAGTGACGTATTTTTGACAATGAATGTGTCAATGGCCGCATTCCTACGTTCCCATTTTAGTAATATACAGAGTGTTTTGGTTTGAGTTTCGTAAGTCCTACAGTGTAATGCTCTTGCCACTTACATTTTATTTTTGTGGTTGTTACATTTGTGACTCACGCTCCAATTACGCTGATACAGGCACAGGGTGATGGAAACCGACAGTGCAATAAAAGAACCAAATACAGCTTTATGTTATGAATTTTGCGAAACAGACTTGCGCTGTTGACAACTGGGTGAAGAAAATGTTCCATAAATTTCTGGTAGCAATAGCAACAAATTCCATTGCTCTCCCTTATTCCTTGTCCAGAATATTATATCATAGTAAATAAATGTCACTAATTACACTATGGTCCTGGAAATGACTTTCTGTTCTAATACCTGACTCAAAATTTATTTTAATAGTCACTTTATAGCATCTGAACAAAGCTTCTGTTCATAGATTTTCTTTATTTTACTCTTTTCATTCTCCACTCCTAGGAGTGGATTGGGCTGTTCGAGATCCAGTCCACTGGAAAGGCGTGGTCCTATTCAGCCAAGGATCAGGCAAGGTAACAGTGGATCAAATGGGGTATTCCTATTGGGAATAAACGGGAGAGATTTACCAGTTCTGGCATACGCATTACAACCAAGATAAACCTCCCGAATATCCTGGTCGGAGCCGGGGTACTGAAACCACATTAATTGATGTCTGGTACTATGTCCTTCGATGATAGCGTTGTCTTAGCCATAAACTAAAATGTTGTGCACGTGTGAAACATGTTGTATGAGTGTGAATGTTTTACTGATCGGAGTGAAGTGTAGCGAGTCAGCCAGTTTGACTCAAGAATATTTGTACTCTAGCAAAATTGTAGCAAACGCGTGCGCTGCCTATTATTAGCTGGAAGGTGCCGGTGGAATGCTGCAGTTCTTCTCATAGTCTTGTGTTGACTTGCTTCTGTACCAAGAACTGAAATGGCACCGACTTGAGGAATTGATTGCAGTTGGAAGTCTCAGAAAGCTGTCGAATTCGAATTCATTGTGTCATATGGACAAAGAAACCCCTTTCCGCCCCAAATGGCTTCTTCTTCTTTTTCTTTCCTAGTGGCTTTTGTGTCTTCCATTTTGATAGTCTTCTTTCTTCCGGATGATTTTCCTTTTCCAGATCTTTTTCGTTATTTTCCTGTTTTTGCGCTCCTGTCCCAGTCCCGTCATATGAGTGACACACTAAGTGTTACGACCCGTGTATTCAGCGTAAGCTCAGTTGTGCTACAAGCTAAGATTCCGTGACTCCACCATTGTAATACGTCCGTTGTACTATAGAACAGATCGCTTTGTCATCTGAAGTAAATCTGAGGCTCTTTCCTATCGATAATTCTATGAATTAAAGGCGGAAACGAAGCTACTTTCCTTCAGCCAAGAATTTCAATCAAGTTTTTGTGTAAAATATGCACTTTCGATAATCTGTAACCAAGAGAACCAGATATAAGGCAACTGGGCTGTATAACAACTAGCATTCCTCACCGTATGCGAATCAGTTGTTCTTTTTTGGACTCAAAATGTTAAAGGTTTATTGCTATCTGATCACTTTTCAGTTAATTAAGTATACTATTTTTCACAAATGGATGACAAATTTCCTTCTTTTAAAAAATAATTGAAATAAGCAAGCTTGGCTCCAATAAAAAGTCGGTACTAACCTAACATTTTCATTACATTCTAAGTTTTAGCTATTTTTTATTTTACATTATGGGAACAATGATCTCAGGAACGGAGTGCAGCCCCAGGCACCCTCTCACGATATACGGCCGTCGACCGATTGAAGATTTCATCTGGTGATGTAAGATTACCATGCCACACAAAGAACCACTGTCGGCCCTAGCTGTGATGCTCATGTAACAAAGAAACAAACAATATACAGTTAAACTAATACTACCATAAAAATTCACTGGCATGCATAACAAATATAAATTACAGACATATATTACGATAAATTATAGAGGTGATAGAATTACACAGTGGTACATCGCCATCTAACGCTAGAACACACACATACAGACGCACACAGCCAATAGTTATATCAACTGACAAAATCTTATTTCCACATCTGAAATGTCTGCCAAAAATATCCAAAGAGTGTTACTTATAGTATTTCCATATCAAGAACGTATGTCAAAAATTTGCCAGAAACACCCAAACAATGTCTATGCCAACGTTGTTTCCATGTATAAATTGCAGATACACTCAGCGCAATCTATTCATTATCGTATGGATTGTACCTTTATTACATTAACTCCAACACTATGGCACCTAGCAACCAATAAAACGACTGACAAGTAGGGATACATACTACATATTAGTTTCACCAGTGTTTTAAATGTTAAATTTTTAATTTCATATGTCGTAAGATGCGAACTCCGATGGAGTTTCCTAAATCATTAAAATAAAAAAGTTCTAACAATTATTTTTTCTTTTGCCATTCTCCATGGTATTGGAAAATCAGCCAGTGGAGCCAGGCATCTTTTTTATTGGATTAGTTCACTCTGTCCGTTCCTCATCAATGTCTATCGGACCACTTGTTGAACTCAAGAGTAATTGATTACGACAACTACACTGGGCTCGTTGCCATACGTCAGCCTGGCGAGTAATTACCGCCGTTGTAAAACTCCAATGTTTTAGCATGGAAGGGACTCAGCCGAAATGTGCAGGGATCGCGGGGGAGCTTAGGGAGCTCTTCGGGATTGAATTGCACGCGTTTCTTTACTACACAGGTCAATCGACTAAAAAAAAGAGCTTCATTATTCACCTGACGCGACTGAAACATAGTCAGAAGTACGACAAGATACAATTTTCAAATATCTTCCACTACAATTATTATCACTAAAGGCACCTTCAGTCACGTAGCAAGACAACGTTATATCCAGAATCTGCAGCGAAAGGCAATGGTCCCGAGTTCGAGTCTCGGTCCGGCACACAGTTTTAATCTGCCAGGAAGTTTCACAATGTTAGATGTTTTACGAAGTGTAGCTTCAAACTACCCCTCTTCAGTAGGAAGAAGGCAAGGTTGGATTATTTACAGCACGAACCGAGGCATTAAAAGCGTCATTCTTCCCACAATCCACGCGTCAATAGTACGTGAAAAAGTCCTGATTGCTGGTACAACGAGAATTACCCGCTGCCGCGCACTTCGTAGTTGGCTGGCTCTGAGCACTATGGGACTCAACATCTTAGGTCATAAGTCCCCTAGAACTTAGAACTACTTAAACCTAACTAACCTAAGGACATCACACACACCCATGCCCGAGGCAGGATTCGAACCTGCGACCGTAGCAGTCCCGCGGTTCCGGACTGCAGCGCCAGAACCTCTAGACCACCGCGGCCGGCACTTCGTAGTGGTTTGCTGAATATGGAAGGAGATAGATACAGATATCGAAAATCAGCGCCTGGCGTTTCAGAAGTGTCTAATACGGAAGTACCTGACTAAAACATTTACAACGGGAGCAAAAAATCATATGTCAAAAATACTAATTTAGTTGACTGATGTCAGGGGAAAGTAAGTTCAGACAGCACTGAGCACTATGGGATGTAACATCGGGGGTCATCAGTTCTCTAGAACTTAGAACTACTTAAACCTAACTAACATAAGGACATCACACACATCCATGCCCGAGGCAGGATTCGAACCTGCGACCGTAGTGGTCGCGCGGTTCCAGACTGTAGCGCCTAGAACCGCTCGGCCACTCCGGCCGGCTGTGTGATGTCCTTAGGTTAGTTAGGTTTAAGTAGTTCTAGGGGACTGATGACCTCAGAAGTTAAGTCCCATAGTGCTCAGAGCCATTTGAACCATTTTTTAGTCTACAAACAGGTAGCATTATAAAGTCTACCACAAACACAACTTTCCTGTTTGGAATAACTGCGAGGAGAAAAAGAAAACCGCATTTTTTCACAACACAGCTTAGCCTTTCTTTACCGCAGCCGGTTTAACAGTAAGCGTTTATTGTCTAACATGTACATACCGTATCTCCAGTGGCTTAGGCTTTGCGTTGTTTGTGTGTTCCAGTCGAACTCGCCTATATCCGTTGTTCCGGAGTGATAATGGATCACGCTTGAAAATTTATTTGATTTGCCTGTAAACGCTGTCTCCGCTCTTATTCAGTCTCATTGACCCGAGTATCACGATGGTGGTCTGCATTACGTGTACGCTGAGCGATATTTCGATGCCTCATGGGTGGCACTTTCTTTTTCAAAGAAGTATACCACGAACTGAAACTAACTGAATGTTCGCAACACACTAAGTGACCACGCACTGGCATCAGTTCCGTCTTTTTAACACACTAAAGATATGATCACCACAGATAACACACTGAAATACGGATTTCAATTGTATTCTTTCCAACTAAATACCAATATCCAATGCAGAAGTTGTTGTTCTCAAAACATGTGACAGCAGAACAGTCAGTCCGCGTCAATTCTTTCATTGAGATTTTCATGCAGAACTACCATCGAGATTTTCGACTTTTCCGGTGGATTTTTCAAAAATTTTCTTTCATGCAAACCATATCCTAACAGTTGCGAACTCAGAAAAAAAGTACCAGCCAAATAGGCAATTTATGTTTATTTATATTGATTTACTCGAGGAGCCAGATCAAATGCCAAACAGACAGGTGGAATAAACGAAGGTATTAAATATGAATATCAAAGCGATTTCGCAAAATAATCATCTGCGCGTAGACATACACACATATTCGGCCATCACAGGCCCTGCAGACCACGCGCGTCTTTCACATCCTGTCACAATTCCTTTGACCTCTGTTCCTCCAGGTGTCTTCAGTGCACAGGGTAGCCAGGTCCTTCAGAAGGTCGTCCATCCTGTGCTTCCTTGGTCGTCCTAAGGAGCGTCTAGTGTTCGGTTTCACAAGTGACTTCTACTGGCTACATGGCCCGCCCACTGAATTAGTTATCTTTTTTATCGAAATAATAGAGCAACAGGTTTACACGATCTTTCTTAGGAGTTCCATTTGATATTTTGGGCTATATTCGGGGAACAGGTCACTGTCGTGTAGAATATACTGTAGGGAGAAGCTGATTGGGAAATTCTCCGAAGGTGTTGTTGTAGCAAACCCTAAGAATAATGTAGCCATTGAGATGAAAGCGTACAGACCAGAGACGCTGATAAAGAAAGAATAAGGTTTAACACTTCTCAAGGACGAGTTCTTTAGCGACAGAGCATTACTTCTGACTGTGGAAGGACGCGCAAGGAATTCGGTTGTATCCTTCTCTGGGGAATTGTTCCGGGATTTACATTAAGCGAATCAGAACGACCAAGGAAAACGTAAATCTGGTGGGTAAGACGGCCATTTGAATGGCCTCCCTCCAGAATGCGAGTCCAGCACGTGTTAAACTCGCTCTCTTCACATAGGTCATCGCAGACAGTAAAACATTAGCTCCCCTGATAATCAAGTCCTCCTTGACTCCTCCCCTCCCCGCCAGTATTTTTCGGCTTTCGCAAACCTTTCGACAACATTAGTGAACTTATTTCAGTAAAAGTCTTAAGTAAATTTACTACAGTAAATTGCAACTTAATCAGATGAGCTTAATCGGAAATCCAAATCAACGTTAAATTAATTAAGGTAATTCAAATAACACGATCACTGACACACGGATTCCCGCTACCAGCAACGTCTTATACAATAAGCAAAAAACGTCCGCTCAGAAAATTACAGTCCAATTTATGCGGCTTGTTTACCTTAGGGACCAGGAACGTCTGCCAAGATTTTGCAAACGACGTCAGTTTCGCAGTCTAACCCACAGAGAATCTAGAGTTTATCATAATACTGACAGATATTGACAGAGATATTGATGTTTTAAGGCTACAGGTGCCAAAACAAACGATCAGAAGTCGCGGATATTAGAAATTCTAATAATCTGAACGCCAACTGGGCACGAGGATGTAGTTGGTGGTTGGTTGTCAGGAAACGCACATATTCTAGGGAGTATAAATTCGACGGAAATAATTATCAAAATGCGCCATACCGTGAGAGAAAAGCAATAAACGGATGTAGAAAAATTACAGCATGTGCCTTTCTGCAAATGTACTGAGTAAGCTCTGCTACATTCATACTTCTTTGACCAAACTGCCCTCTCCTGCCCCTCACTGGGTATGGCGTTGTAAGCTGTGCGATGGGCGTCTCTCGTATAACACGGCATTGTTCTCTACTATTGCTTGAGATTTCTATGTTTCCTACTATTGTTAGAATATGCCCCAATTTAAAAAAAAATGTTGAAAATTTTGTTTCTGGTTGTAATACATATTTCGCTAGTGCGTGGGTTTTTAGTTTAGTGACTAGTTTCCAAAGTCTGTCGTTTCACTTGGTAGACAGTTCTCTCTCTTACAGCTTCACGCAGGCCCTTGCGATTCTTAGTTGGAATTGCCCCACTCTTGCATTCGTCTCAAGCCAGGTGACATCCATTCTTGAGACTTACAAGTTTTTGTACGTGAGCACAGTTGTTAGCGCGTTTGATCCCCGGAATAATTAACTCTAGACACTTTAGTTCCGTCACTCCTCTTTTTTAAAATGTTTTTGATTAATTGATTCGCAGATGTAATGTCATCATGTATTTGCGTTCATTTTCAGGCTGGCAGCTTTCGGCTTTTTACCAAGTTAGGCTTACATGTTTCTGCGTAGTAGTAGCAGTTGTCTCGTTGTACTGTTATGCCTTATCCCACAGGGTTCGCCCACCCCTCGGGTAAACCAGCGGTGCTGCTTTGCTTCGTCTCTTTAGCTGAGGGCTCTGAGCACCAATAGAGCGTATTGCCTGCGTTAAGGCAGGACCCTCGTTCCATTTAGTTGGTAATGGAAACCTCTCGTGTAGAGGCTTCACAGGGCAGGGAAGAGGATTGCGCTACAGCGGTCTGTAATGTGAGCACACCTGATTTCTCCGTGTGAACTCTCAGTTCACTGCTTGCTACGTTCCCACACATGTGGCAGAAATGTTAGCTTCCTTTCGAAAGTAAGGAAAAGAAACCTCAATTACTGTTTATGTACATAACAATCTCTGTATAGCTCTACAGTTATTATCCTCTACGGATCCTTCTCTAGCTATAGATGATATTTCGGGATATCTTAAGTCCCATCTTCCTGTATCTTATTCTAGATAGTATTTTCCGCCTGTTCTTTTCCTCTATGATAATCCGAAGAACCTCAGTATTTTCTGTATTTTCAGTCAATTTAATATTCAATATACATATTACTACAACAAATAAAATATGTCTGTTCCCCTCTTATCCGGATTTTCCTCTGTTCCTAATGCACTTGCATACAATGCTATAACTCATATGTACATTCTCATCGCTCTCCTTCTCAGATTAAATCCTATGACTGATAATAATATATTTCTTTTACTGATCTGCTTTTCAATGATACAGTCAACACTTGCAGTTAAAAATATCATCTGTGTGGTATGAAAATCATCCATGTAAACTGGAAGCTATACTGGTTTTTATACCCTCTCCGCTTCGTCCGATCTGCGTTATTTTCCTTTCGTCCATTACATGGGTCCCAATTTCGATGTTAAGTTTGTCGCTAGCCTCATTCTTTTTACTCCTTTATATTTTCGCCTTCCTTTGGTACACTTTCAATCTACGTTCTGTACTCAGAAGTCTTAATCTGTTGTACACTCTGAGGTAAGAAAAACGACGCACCACGAAGGTATTATCTGAATGGGACTGAAATCGGCAGCTTTAATGTACATGTACAGACAAGCAAATAATTACAATATCTTAAAAAATTTTACGACTTATTGAAAACAAAGAACTTCACAAATTGAGCAAGTCAATAACGCGCTGATTCACCTTTGGCTCTTACGTAAGCAGTTATTCAGCATGGCATTGATTGATATGGTTGATGGATGTCCTGCTGAGGGCTATCGTGCCAAATTCTGTCCAACTGGCGCAATGGATCGTGAAAAATCGCTAGCTGGTTTCAAGCCCCTGACCAATTCTCAATTGGGGAGAGATGCGGCAACCTTGCTCATCAAGGCAGGGCTTAGCAAGAATAAAGACAAGCATTAGAAATATTGGTCGTGTGCAGGCGGGCATTAGTTTGCTTAAATGCAAGCACAGGATGACTTGCCAAGATGGGCAACAAAACAGTGGGTAGAACACTGTCTACATACCACTGCGCTGTAAGTTTGCCGTGGATGACAACCAAAGGGGTCTTGCTGTGAAAAGAAATGGCAGCCTGAACCACCACTTCTCGTTATAGGACCGTATGGCACATCTGCTCTGGTAATCGGGGCTCAGTTCGAAGCGGAACTCATCGCTTGGGGCAGTTTTACTGAAGTAGTTCAGTCAATGTGATTCCGGAGAGAAAGTGCCGGAAAGCACAGTAAACGTGCTTGTTGGTGCACAGAGGTCAATGATAGATAGCGCAAGAGAGGCTTGAACTCAGTCCCCTTTCTATGGGCAGCTATTAACGTATCTTGTGGTCACAAAAGCAGCAGCATCATATCGGATCCATGATAACCCTGAACCTGAGGTTCTGAGGGCCTCTCTGGCGAACGCTCGGTCCTCTCGTTCTATCGTCTCTCTTGGACGACAGTTTCCTTCTTGATGTTTTGTTCGGCCATGGTTTATCCATTCCTGACAACATTGTCGAATAGTGGTGTTGCTCCTATTCAAATGTCGAGCGATTCGCCGATTACCCCAACCGGCTTGTTTGAGCCCATCCACATGTCCTCTCTCAGTTTCTCTGTTCACGAGCTTGCCTGGGAGGCATACTTACTATCCAACTGATTACAAAGGACGAAATTTGCAGATTTTAAGCAGTGGTACCGACGTATCTCGTATTTACTGTGCTTGCAGCTGCAGGATGAAATTACACCATGGCGTCCCTAATTCATCCATCAGCCGCCAAAGTTTCCATTTTTGCATTTTCCGTCGATACGTGTATGAGTATCAGTTTGTTATAAATTTATGCTCCACAAGGCTTTTGACAGTGTACCACAGAAGCGGCTAGTAGTGAAATTGCCTGCTTGCGAGATATCGTCTCAGTTATGTCACTAGATTCGTGATTTCCTGTTCCTTATCTATATAACCGATTTAGTAGACAATCTGTCCGCCCCATTAGCTGAATGGTCAGTGCGTTGGAATGCCACGCACGGGGGCCCGGGTTCGATTCCTGTCTGGGGAGGGAGATTTTCTCCCCTCAGGGACAGGATGTTGTGTTGTCATCCTCATTTAATCCCCACTGTCGACGCGCAAGGCGCCCAATGTGGCGTCGCACTCAATAAGACTTACGCGGGGCGACCGACTGGGAACTCCCGGCCACTGAGGCTATACGCTCATTTCATTTCATTTCAGGAGACAATCTAAGCAGTCGTCGTAGGTTGTTTGCAGATGATGCTGCCGTTTGTCGTCAAGGAAAGCCATCAGAAGAAACAAATTTCAAAAGATTTAAAAAATATATGTGGCACAAAAATGAAGGGCTTATTTCAATAGTGGTACAAGGCCATTTTTGTTCGTTCTGAGATACAGAGTCTTAAACTTAAATAAAAAATCTGCAGTTGAGATACCAGAAATATTCAAGTATATAAACTTCGCTTACACGATAAAGAAGTCAATCTCAAGTTACATACCTAGGAATTACAATTACGAACAATTTAAATTGCAAAGAACTCATAAAAAATTTTGTGAGAACGGAAAACTAAAGACTGCTTTTTACTGGCAAAACACGCAGAAAATATAACAGATCTAGAAAAGCGACTGCCGAACCTACGCTTGTCCGTCCATTTTAGAGTACCGTTCCGCAGTCTGGAATCCTTACCAGATAGGATTAACTGAGGATATGGATAAAATTCACACAAGAGCAGCACGTTTTGTACTATCCCGAAATAGGGGAGAGAGTGTGACGGACATGATACAGGATTTGCGGTGGACATCATCAAAAGAAAGGTGATTATGTTGCGACGGAATCTTCTCACGAAATTTCAATCACCCGTTTTCTCTTCCGAATGCGAAAGTATTTGGTTGACGCCGATCTACATAGGGAGAAACGACCATCATAATAAAATAAGGGAAATCAGAGCTCGCACAGAAAAATGTAGGTGTTCATTTTTTCCGCACGCTGTCCGAGTCGGGAATATTATAAAATTATTGCGAAGGTGGTTCGATGAACCCTATGCCAGGCACTTTAGTGTGATTTTCGGAATATCCATGTGACGTATATGTAGATGAATGATTCCCCTTTGATCTCTGAAAATGCTTCTTTGTACTTTTGAGGTGCAATGCGCTTTTTATACGCTCGTTTACATGCTTTTAACATTTTCAATAAAATTTTCATTCAGCATACAGTTTACTTAATATAACATAACGCCACACGGTATTTTTTTCAATGAAATCAGTTCACTTCTTCTAAGGGGTTTAATAACATTTGTGTGTAAACATTCTCAATACAACGTCGTGTCTTAGCTATACTTCGTGTGTTGGGGAAGACAGCTTGGTGGAAAGTAGTTAGAAAATGGCAGAAAGGCGAGGAGGAATAGGCCTGAGCGTTTCGTTTGAGCATACGGGAAAAGTTTCAGCAGCTGGCACAGTTACGAGGAGTGGCGCTTATGAGGATAGGTGCCTCAGGAATAGGCAAAGGATACATGGAGCAGACTGCTGCAAGATCAAGAGTCCTACAAGGGTGAAAAACCGTACAAATGCAAGGAACTAGCAGTGGGCTGCAGAAAATATTCTGACTAGAGCCACAGACGACTAACAGTTTCAAAGGTGGTTCAGGACTGTGGCAGCGTCTTGATGCAGAAATTTTACAAGAAAGGGTAAGGTAGTAATGATGGCTGGGGCAGGAGACCGAAAATATGGTGGCGACCTGGATTAGATAGCTTTCCAGATTTTTGGTGTCTCCGTTCTGTTTGTTGAAGTTGCTCCGGCACCATGCTCTACCATATCAAGTGTTTTAATTGTGGGGCGAGGATGATATTATGACGACTGTGTTTGGAAATATACACTGGTACCAGTTAGAAGTGCTGACAGATGGGGCTTCACAAGGCAGGGCGTGCACCTGAATAGCACTGACAGGGTGAGGAGGGCTGGACTAATCATGGATGAGGATCGGACCACACACGGATAAATAACTGTCATCACATGCGTAAAGAATGTTCATAATCTTTCCCAAATGTAAACACAGACATCTTCTTTTAAGAAACTGACTGAGATTTCAGTGTTTCAGTGCCCAAAGTTTCAGTGCCCAAAATCAAGATAATCATATGTGGTGACATAAATGTAAACACAAATATTGTGGGTGAAACAATAGCAGTCTCATGAACATTTTTCGCAGTTTTGGTATTCACACTTGGTGAACAGTGGAAGTAGGATAATAAAAACTTCAGGATCGGCAACAAATGACGTTGTTACAAAAACAGACAGGGAATGCTTCACTGTACACTGTGCTGCACATGTCAAATATTTCGGAGCCTTTGATCAATTTTATCAGTTCAAATGAAACTAAAATTAAAAATAGCAAGACACACGAAATACACATTTTTAAACCCAAGGGTATTATTAGATCAGAACTTAAGTGTATACAGAGAGTAAGGTATTTGAAAAATTGTTTACTTTCTTTACAACCATTAACGCCCAATAAAAAGAAGTGGGTACAGCAGGTTTAAGAAGGTCCTCCCAGATCATGGAAAATCTTCGTATCATAATAAAAACCGCTAGTGATTCAGATTTAATATCAAATATACAAAAAGATTTAGAGGGAAGTGCTTCTTGCCGCAAGGAAGTCAGCGAGTAACAAAAATGAACAAAAAGTAGTCTATATGTTTTTAAAACAAAAAAAAACAAGAAAACACAGTAACAATAAGATGCAGATAAAGACCACGATAACTGCTCCACAGGTACTAGCAAAATTTGTAAATGAATATTTTCCAAGTATGGCACAGAAGCTACAACAAAATCAGAAGTTGTTCAGTGAAAATTTTGTGACAATGTAAACCTGTGGTAAAATCAGTATGCAAATCAATGGGATCCCCATATGAGGGATCATGTCTTGCTAAATACAAGTTGCACACGTATGGGGAAGACACGAGTACATAAACCCAATGCAGCATAAAACTGGCAGCCACAAAGCCATGCAGTATGAGGAAATGAGGTGACAGCAGAGCACCACATTCAGATCCAAGTTGCAGGATGGAATAGAGACAACAACTGTAGTTAATCCTGACATACGTTAAAGCACAATGAGGAAACAATATAAGATATGAGCTCTGCAAGGTTCTTGACATGTGCATGGTGCAGGGTAACAAATTAGTTCAAGCAATTGTCAGGGCAACAACAGAAGACATATCAAGCACTATCATTGTTGACACTGGATCCATGGTGAATGTTTTGTCCAATAAGTTTTTTAATAGAATAAATGAAACACATATTACACCCACCTTGACAGTCTAGAGCTGCACGGAGTGGCCGCACAGTTTGAGGCACCACATCACAAATTGCGCCGCTCTCCCGCCAGTGGTTCGAGGCCTCCCTCAGGCACGGGTATGTGTGTTTTTCTTAGCGTAAGTTAGTTTAAGTAGTCTATGGACCGATGACCTCAGCAGTTTGGTCCCTTAGGAATTCACACAAACATTTTTGATGGTCCAGAAATACAGAGTTTCCAGTGCTATTTGCTCAAAAGCTCAGCGTGTCAGTGTGCAGGTGTGGATTAGGACATATTTTCAAAATGGAGGCCGGCCGCGGTGGTCTAGCGGCTCTAGGCGCTCAGTCCGGAACCGCGCGACTGCTACGGTCGCAGGTTCGAATCCTGCTTCGGGCATGGATGTGTATGACGTCCTTAGGTTAGTTAGGTTTACGTAGTTCTAATTTCTAGGAGACTGATGACCATAGATGTTAAGTCACATTGTGCTCAGAGCCACTTGAACCATTTTTTTTTTTTTTTTTTTGGAAAATGGAGCCGTAAGTTTCACTTCCCTAATTTCTCAAGTTAGTCATAATTTTGGAAAATAATTATAAAAATTTACATATAGCTTTGGATTAGTGATGGTGCATGTTTCCTCCCATATGGGCCTCGCAAACCCGCGCAGTTAGAAGCAATTTTTCCACAACCATGTATAGTGTGTAGTGTTTGTTACGTCATTTGCCATTGGTAGCGCGTGCTGCTATCCTTTAAGTGATCAACAGTCCTCTTGTGACAAGCACATGTTTGTTTTGGTGCATTATTTCAGTTCTGTTCTGCCAACTCAAAATGTTATGGAGATGAGGACTATCAAATGCGGAGACGTTGGTGCAGTCTTCTGACTCTTAAAACTCACATAGTGAATATGAATCTTCCAGTGATGATGAGGTAGATGTCGCTGAAAACTCAGATCGATATGAAGATGATGGTCATGTAGGGGTTCTTTACAAAAATGGAGAAGGACAATTTAGTGCGAATTCTGCTGAGTGTGACTTATTGTTTTCTCGTAATGGGAAAAAATCTGGGCTACAGCTCCTCAAGCTGGAATTTCTGGTAGGTGGACCAAAGTTATTCATCTAGGAACTTTGATAATGTAGAATCTTGTTTTGTATTATTCTTTTGTATTCTCCTCCTTGACAAAGTATGTGTATGGATCAAGAAGGAAGGTCTAATCGAACACTCGGAAGATATAGACATGCATGAAATGAAATAGTTTCTTGGTGTTCTGATTCTGACTGGAGTTTACGGGTCAAGAAACAAAGATATCAGTCAGGTTTGGAGTGTTGAGAACAACAGACCACTGTTCAACGAAATTGCGTCTCACAACCACTTTGATGTTATTCTGAGGGTGTTGCATTTTAATAATGCAGCAGCCCAACGTGAATAATGGTCTAGTGCAAATTGGAACTAGTCAAAGAAGGTTTTGGGATATGGGAAATTACTAATAGGGATGCTTACAATGAAGGAAGGTGCACCACCGCGGATGAACAGATGGTCAAATTTCGTGGTCTCTGTCAATTTCGACAACACATCCTATCAAAATCTGGTGGACACAGAATAAAGTTCTGGACAATTTGTGACAGTGAAACAGGCTACTGCTGAAAGATGAAAGTGTATTTGTGGAAGGAGAAGGAACCAGGAAAGTGTTACTTGGAGAGAATGCTGTGAAAACTCTGAGTAGTCAACCTGAAACATCTGGACATAATACCACCTGTGATAATTCTTTACATATCTTGATTTAGTCCATTATTTGTTGTCAAAAGATCTGTCTCTGCTCGGTGCTACCTGACAAAACAAAGGTGAATTTCCTGTTGACTTATTACACCTAAAGGACATGAGGTGTGTTCTACATTACTTGGATCATAACGAAATCGATGTTCACTAGTAGCTTCGGATCCAGGAAGGGCAGTGAAATCACCAACTAAGAAATGGAGAGGATGTGAGTATTGTGTAGAGAAGAAAAACAGCAACAGTCAAATCACATGATATAGTGTGGCAAACCTATATGCTCAGAAGATTCTGCTGTTTTCTGTGGACCCTGAGCAAATCTGCAATAAGAATAAAATCCACCAGTAAAAATAAAAAATAAATGTATTTTTTAAAATGGAAACTTTAAATAAATATAGTTATTTTAAAAGTATTTGTACCTCAAAAGTCGTTCACATCAAAAGTAGTCAAAATAATGTTAATTCAAGCAACATGGGCCTGAGGGGCTGGACTGTTAGGTAATGCTGCACAGATTTTCTAGTAAACAGAGGGTTAAGCTTATAAGAACCAGGTTGCTCTATACAGATAGCTCTCTGACTCATGCTGTTCAAGTGCAATGTAAGTGAAGTTGTGCATATAATCTGGCTCTCATTTAAGAGAAAGTATCTGTATGAAGGTGGCTAAATATACGACAGCAAGTCTAGCTATCAATCTATTAACACAGTATGTAGATGTATTCTTAGATAAGCCAGGATTCACCTGAGGCTATGAATATCAATGGTTGTTATATCCTATACAACTTAGTGTTACAGCACCTATTCCATCCTGTGGTTGAAGAAGGAGGCATTTAAGAGGGAAGTTATACAAACTTTACTGTTATCATATAGCAGTCCTCTGATAGTAGTGTCTAAACCAGATGGCAATGGCCAAGATTCTAGGGCAGTTAATAAGAGCCTCATTCCAGTTCACACTAGATCAGAAGTCTCAGGGGAACAAATACAGACTTTCCACAGAGAACAATATTTAACTTGCATCGATTTGAGGTTTTCCTATTGGCAAGTGGCCCTAACAGAAATCTCTCCACAGAATTCCGCCTTTATCTTTGCTGGCGACCCTTAGTGATCTGCTGACAAGCTATATGAAGTCCTCACATGACATCATTTCCATTGTTAACAGAGTGACTGTTGCATACTTATGTCGTAATGGCGAGGCCTCAGGACGCCCAGCTGTGCTCACTCAGTGAGGCAACTCTGGAAAGTCACTCAGGAATGGTCAGTAGTGTGGTAGGTACATTCTGCAGCAAGCAGATTAACTTGGATTGTACTGACCTTGTAGAAAGCTATGTTGGCTGGCAGGTTGTGACCTTAGGAAAGTGCCTCAGCTGTCCGACTGGGTGACCAAATTTTGTGTGCCATCCACATGAGTCAGACAGTGGGTTAGCTGCATCTCAACATCCTTATTTCAGTCCTCTTGTTCTGTCTCCAATCAGCAACACTCCTATGCCTCCTTCCAATATATGATCATTGTGTGACCGCAAAAATTTAGAAAATACATGTCTATAACACAATCCACATCAGTATATATACATTCTGTTATTACAATTTTCTTTGTCAATAATATTTACAGTTACACTTATTTAATAAAACATTCTCAATTGCCATTAGTTCCAATGAATTTACTGAATCATTAAACCAATTTCATTTTCATTACAATTAACACTTAATAGGTTTATATGCCTACAATGCTTGATCTTTTCAAACTTCCATAAACTTTCTTACAATGTTACTAAATATTAATTCGTTGCAGTATTTTCATTCTTTGCAGTTTATTTATTTTGTGACAGCAACTTCTCTCACAGGAAGTTTGCAAATGCAGTTTTTCTGAATCCTTGTGGCAGAAAACTCAGTTGAATTTTACAATAATGGTTAATTTTCCAAGCGATTATTTATTGTTTTCATGCATTACAAATTATCCCAGAGATTTCTACCGATACCCAGCAGCCATCTCTCAATTAACTGTGCGTTATCTATGTTTACCAGTCACCCAAGACTTTCGTGACCACTCTACATGCCTTACTGTTTCCACATTCTTCCTTGTGCTCTGATGTGTAGATTCGTTACTATTCCTCCAATAAATTAAATCTTCCATACATCTATCATCCTGTCATGTTATAAATTCGTTTATTTCTCATACTTCTGGTTCTCTAAACGGTAGCGGTCGCTAATCTGGAACATAAACACAAGCATAATGCAGCTCTCGACACCTACATGAAATTAACAACACCACAGTTTAAATATTTTATACACATTTTACTACTGTGGATCCTAACCTTAAAGCCTCTTACCTTTTGCTTGTTACTACGTCCACGTTTTACCACAATTCATTGTCTGTCTCCCTTTTAGTATGTATCCAAAAAATTAGCTCATTCCTCACTCCAACATCGGTCATATTTAGTTTAATCTTTTTATCCTCTTTTCTACTTTCGCTTTCATCATGTTTACTTTCGAAAGCTTACCAACATGTCCTGTCAACGATACAAGAAGATACATGACACTCTGATATAATACTCTCATCAACTGCCAAATACTCATAAAATTAGCACACTGTATTCGCATCTATCTTCCACATACTGCAACATTCCTTCACATCTAATAAATGCCCACAGTGCAGTGTTCCCTCATGTCTGCTAAGCCCTCAGAATGCAGCGTTCCCTCACGTCCCCTATCAGATTATCAAGTTCCATGGTTTCTTACTCAGTGCTCCATCGCATCTGGCGAACCCATAAAAAAACCTCAACCAATATGCACATCTTCGTCAGGTCAACTACAGCCAATCACAAGTTATACTTATTTTCTCAGTATCTCCTACACAATCTTCCTCACTCCCTCTGATGACAATTGAACTTGTTCCTCAGGAAACTATCTTGGATGAGCTCATGACTCTTACTTCACTTAATTATTACTGACTCTTCTTCTCTTAATCATCTAATATTATTACTTGTTTGATTTCCCGTTAACTAAAAACTGTCTACAACTTTTCAGTTTATTTCCTCGTGATAATGTTGTGTGGGTGGTCTCAAACCTTTCTTTCGTTCCAATAACATTTCCTGATTTCCCAACTCAGAATGGACACTTCATCACTCTTATGGATGCATCCTTCATAGCTATGCTGTTTGATGAAAAACAAGAAGATGTGGTTCATGGGAACAAGAGTTAAAGGCACAGATGTACACAGACAAGGAAAAACATAAATTATCGCCATTATGCTGTTCGATTTACATATCCCTTACTAATCCCAACACAGAACTTACCTCAAACCTTACCACTAAAATATTTAGAAGTCTGACACGGCTGTGGCCACTAAATTATTCTCATCACTTCTTAAATGAAAGATTTCAAATGTCAACTCTCCATCATTTCCTTATAATAATTTCGACATCTATCAATTTGTTGTTGCATTGTTCATTTTGAAAAATTAATATGTTAACTTACCTATTCTTTAACTGTAACTTAAGCTACATTCACGATATTCACAATTCTCGATGTGCAACCCCAATTTTTTATTCCACTCTCTCTCATCCTACCACGATTCGTACATACCATACCTATCATTGTAGCTTATCCTCAAAGTACAGACACTCTTCCAAAATTTGTGGTCCGGCATCCATCCACTCATCACAATGTTTGCATGTTCCTTGTATCGTCCTTCTGATGTCACAGCAGCAAGACTAAAACTTAGAGTTTGTATTAATTATCAAAGTTCCTTAATGCCTTATCTAGTCCTCCTACCCAACACAAATTCTCGTTGGAGATGGAGTGGCATTTTCACCACACCTACGTTGATGAATTCGTTTGATTTGCATGGCACTTTCAGAGTCCTGATGTGTGAACATAACGTAGGGCTCCATTACACGCTTGTCTGTTTGTTTCATATTCGACCAATAATCAACTAAGAATGCTAATTTAAATTCGTCAAAGGTTTTATATTCACTAGAACTAATGGCAAGCAACTAATTTCCCAGCAAATAGTCATCCATGAAGAGAATAATAGAAAGACAATATGTCTTCAAATTGACTGATCTAGTTCCTAGGATGTAAGACATGCACAGGATCACAGAGAGGCATGTACTTCGTGACTGTTCCTGTTTTCTTTCTCCATCCTCCTGAGTGTATTGAAATCATTTCTGTGTCTTCTCTATCGATGTTGATTCGATGCCTAGGTATTTTTCTATTTAGTTTCTTCCAGCGAACATTAGATTCCATCTAATTCGCCCCTCTCTTGGCACTCTTCTCTTGTTATGGGAACAGCGTACTTTGACTTAGTAGATTTCTGTAACAACAGCTGTTTCACATTTGAGGTATAAGTATATCGAATTGTTTTATCAATTCTTTTACATTCCTTGCTGTGCCTCCACTTCGATTTCCAATTCGTCTTTCAACTTCCTTAAAGTTTCTCCCTGTGCTTTTTTCCTTCCTGTGCCTTTACCTCCTCTTCGAAGTATCGAGCGCCGGCCGCAATGGCCCGGCGGTTCTAGGCTCTTCAGTTTGGAAACGCGCGCCCACTACGGTCACACGTTCGAATCCTGCCTCGGGCGTGTATGTGTGTGATGTCCTTAGGTTCGTTAGGTTTAAGTAGATCTAAGTTCTAGGGAACTGATGACCTCAGATGTTAAGTCACATAGTGCTCAGAGCCATTTGAACCATTTTTTGAAGTATTGAGCGCATTCACCTATTTCCTGACGACAAGATCGAAATTGATCCTCGATCTTTATAAATTGCACATCTACTCTTTCGTCACATCCCTTCAATGTTTCTTGGAACTGTACCTCACTGTTTATAAATTGTTGCTTCCGTTCTTCAAATTGTGCGCCACATTATCTCTCATTCTCCTCGAATAAATTTTCTCCTTCCCTCAAATTGTGTGTACATTTTCTCAAATTGTGCATTCAGTTTCCTCTTAGATTTTGCTAGATTGTTCTTCTATTTTCTAGAACTGCTCCGTATTTTCCTATTCTTTTATCCTAGATTGTTCTTCCATTTTCTTGAATATTCTACTATATCTACTTCTACATACATAATCCACAAGCCAAAACATGGTTCGTTGAAGTTGTACCTTTACAACTACTATTCGTTATCTTTCCTATTCCACTTGCAAATATGAGCAAATTGAGGGAAAAAGACTATCTATACGTCTCTCAGTAAGCCCTAATTTCTCGTATCTGAACTTCGTGGTCGTTAGGCGAAATGTATGTTCGTGGCAGTAGAATCGTTCTGCAGTCAGATTCAAATGCCGTTTCTCTACGGTTTCTCAATAGTGTTCTTCGAAAAGAATGTTGCCTTCCTTTCAGGGATTCCCATTTGAGTTCCCCTAAAACTGAACTAAACTCCGTCCGAATAGGTCTCGGAAGGTTTTAACGGTACTGACCGACCGCCATGTCAGCCTATTAGCGTCACTGGATGCGGATTTGGAGGGCCTTGAGGTCAGCACACCGCTCTCCTGGCCATTGTGTTTTCGTGACCGGGGCCGCTGCTTCTCAATCAAATAGCTCCTCAATTTGCCTCACAAGGTCTGAGTGCACCCAGGTTGCCAGGAGCGCTCGGCAGACCATATGGTCACCCATCCAAATGCTAGCCCAGCCTGACAACGCTTAACTTCAATGATCTCACGGGAACCGATGTTAACGCTGCAGCAAGGCCGTTGGCTTTTGTGTTCCCCTAGTATCTCCGTATTGCATTCTTTTTTCAAATCTAATTATAACAAATCTATCAGCCCGCCTCTGAATTTCTTAAATTTGCCTTTAATTCAACCTGGTGGTGATCCCAAACGCTCGAGTAGTACTCAGGGACACGTGGTACCGATGTTCTATATGAGATCTTCTTTACCGATTTACCGTTCTTTTCTGAAATTTCTCCCAACAAGCCGAAGTCGTCCATTCGCTTTCCCTACCACAGTCCTTGCATGCTCATTTCATTTCATATCGCTTTGCAACGTTAAGCCCATATATTTAAACATCCTGACAGTGGTGAGCAGGACATTACTAATGCTGCATCTGAACAATGGAGTTTTGTTTTTCCTACTCATCCGCATTAACATATTTTTCTTCATTTAAAACTAGTTGTCATTGACCACAACAACCAGAAATGTTGTGTAAGTCATCTTGTATTCCCTTAAAGTCAATCAACTTCGACACCTTCCTGCACACCACAACATCTGCAGTAAACAACTCTTGACTACAGACTACGCTATCCACCAGATCGCTTATAAATAATGGTAGAAAATAACAACGGTCCTACCACAGTTCCCTGTTGTATTATTGATGATATTCTTGTATCTGATGAACACTTGAGGTCGAGAACAACGTACGGGGTTGTATTACCTGTGAAGTCTTCGAGCGACGCATGTACGGGGAAACTATTCCATAATCTCGTACATTCGCTAACAGTCTGCGGTGTGGCCATGTCAAATGCATTTCGGAAATCTAGAGCTATGGAATCTGCCTGTTGCCTCTCAGCCTTGCTTAGCAGAATATCATGTGGGCAAAAGGCAAACTGAATTTCGCATGAGTGATGCTTTACTATCTCAAGAAAATTTATAATATCTGAACTCGGGAAATATTCAAGATTTCTAGAGAAAACCGATGTTAAGGATATTGGTCTGTAATTCTTTGGGTCCGTTCTTTTACAATTATTACTTAAAGGAGACATGTGCGCTTTTTCCAGTCGCTCGGAACTTTGTGCCGGTGAAGAGGTTCACAATAAATGCAAGATAGGCAAGGGGCTGATGCCGTAGAGTACTCTTTGTAAAACCTAACTGGGACTCCATTCAGACCTGGTGAATTATTTGTTTTCAGCTCTTTCAGCCGTTACTCACCTTCATGGATTCTCATTGCTATGTCGTCCGTATGGAATTCTGTGCGATTGTCAAACGACGTCATTATTGCGTGATTATCCTGCGTGAACGATTTCTTAAACGCAAAATTTAAAACTTCGGCATTCGTTTTGCGGTCTTCTACCGCCATACTAGACGCGTCAACGAGTAATCGCAAAAGCTTGGACCTGATTAGGGCCAACATTTTCCTTGGTTCTTGGCCAGATCTTTTGCTAAGGTATGACGCTGGTAGTTATTGCATGTTCACGCATAGATTTTTTCACAGACGCACGAATCTGTACTAAACTTTGCCTTCCTTCATTCAGCAAAATTTCCGAATTTAAGTGCTAAATCACGATGGGTCTTTTCCTTGTCTTCAGTACCTTTACTAGGCACACAGTTTTCCAGACCACGATCTACAAGCTGGTTAAACTTCCCCGTGATTCCTCTACGTCTTTCATAACGGAAATTAATGATGTCGGTTCATTGGCTGAAATCATAACGACTGCTTACCTGGTCTTCCTAGCATCAATATCCTCCTAGGTTTCTTAAATGGTTTATTAACATTCACAAGCATAGTCACTATGACGTCATAATCACTAATCCCCGCCTCTGTCATGACGTTTTCGATGAGATCCAGCCTCTCTATAGCTACAAGGCTTAATATACACTCCTGGAAATTGAAATAAGAACACCGTGAATTCATTGTCCCAGGAAGGGGAAACTTTATTGACACATTCCTGGGGTCAGATACATCACATGATGACACTGACAGAACCACAGGCACATAGACACAGGCAACAGAGCATGCACAATGTCGGCACTAGTACAGTGTATATCCACCTTTCGCAGCAATGCAGGCTGCTATTCTCCCATGGAGACGATCGTAGAGATGCTGGATGTAGTCCTGTGGAACGGCTTGCCATGCCATTTCCGCCTGGCGCCTCAGTTGGACCAGCGTTCGTGCTGGACGTGCAGACCGCGTGAGACGACGCTTCATCCAGTCCCAAACATGCTCAATGGGGGACAGATCCGGAGATCTTGCTGGCCAGGGTAGTTGACTTACACCTTCTAGAGCACGTTGGGTGGCACGGGATACATGCGGACGTGCATTGTCCTGTTGGAACAGCAAGTTCCCTTGCCGGTCTAGGAATGGTAGAACGATGGGTTCGATGACGGTTTGGATGTACCGTGCTACCGTGCACTATTCAGTGTCCCCTCGACGATCACCAGTGGTGTACGGCCAGTGTACGAGATCGCTCCCCACACCATGATGCCGGGTGTTGGCCCTGTGTGCCTCGGTCGTATGCAGTCCTGATTGTGGCGCTCACCTGCACGGCGCCAAACACGCATACGACCATCATTGGCACCAAGGCAGAAGCGACTCTCATCGCTGAAGACGACACGTCTCCATTCGTCCCTCCATTCACGCCTGTCACGACACCACTGGAGGCGGGCTGCACGATGTTGGGGCGTGAGCGGAAGACAGCCTAACGGTGTGCGGGACCGTAGCCCAGCTTCATGGAGACGGTTGCGAATGGTCCTCGCCGATACCCCAGGAGCAACAGTGTCCCTAATTTGCTGGGAAGTGGCGGTGCGGTCCCCTACGGCACTGCGTAGGATCCTACGGTCTTGGCGTGCATCCGTGCGTCGCTGCGGTCCGGTCCCAGGTCGACGGGCACGTGCACCTTCCGCCGACCACTGGCGACAACATCGATGTACTGTGGAGACCTCACGCCCCACGTGTTGAGCAATTCGGCGGTACGTCCACCCGGCCTCCCGCATGCCCACTATACTCCCTCGCTCAAAGTCCGTCAACTGCACATACGGTTCACGTCCACCCTGTCGCGGCATGCTACCAGTGTTAAAGACTGCGATGGAGCTCCGTGTGCCACGGCAAACTGGCTGACACTGACGGCGGCGGTGCACAAATGCTGCGCAGCTAGCGCCATTCGACGGCCAACACCGCGGTTCCTGGTGTGTCCGCTGTGCCGTGCGTGTGATCATTGCTTGTACAGCCCTCTCGCAGTGTCCGGAGCAAGTATGGTGGGTCTGACACACCGGTGTCAATGTGTTCTTTTTTCCATTTCTAGGAGTGTATTTCCATGGCGTGTGGGCTGCCGAACTAGATACCGGAGACAGTTTTCGGAAAACGTGTTCAAAAGTGCTTTGCAGGACGGTCTGTCTATATCCCCCTCAGTGAATCCCTAGACTCCACAGTCTATACGCGCTACTGACTGTAGACTTTCTTTGAAAGGCTCTAGAGCTGTGACAGATGAATTAGATGACCGGTAAAATTATCGAACAGTTTCACCTACACCTATTATACACGACCAGATAATTTCACTGCCACGTTCAACTTCGATGTCAGTACAGACAATATTTTTATCAACTGTAGTGAACACTTCCACTGTTATGACGCCTAATATGTCTTTCCTGTACAGGTTTCATGACTCATTAAATGCCTCAGAGCTTTCTACCTCGGATTTTAGACAGTTCTAGGTCCCAATAATAATTTCAGCGCGAGACCTAGTCTGCAGGTCAGTAAATTCGGGAACTTCATTACGAATTTTGAACAATTTACTGATAAAAGTTTGACGGTGGAAGTGTCTTCACTCTGAACGCTGTCTGATGTCGTTGTTTATATATCGACAGTCTTCATCAGAGTACCTCAAACTTCCGCTTAGTACGCAAAAAAAACCTGTGCACTCCAGAAGTACTCTGGTACCGGAATACTTGCTTTCTTTGTGTAGTGCACCTCTGACGTACCAAGGGTAGTCCTGCAGCCTTCCACATCCAGAGATTTGCAACCAAGACTGTCACAGAGCCGACGAAGTTTGTGGTTAAGGGGTCCAATATGACCAGCCTGATTTTCTGCAACCCCTACACCCTGAAGCAGCAACCTGAAGGCGAGTGACTACAGCCAAAATCCATCCACAAACTGCAGCCAACAATTTCTGCGTCCGCATGCAACATATACACATTGTACCCATACCGCAAGACTATTTGAAGAAGTAAACTATAAAAACAGACAGAAACGTAGATATGCAACTTGCTACCCTCCTGACGGGTTAGCACTGGACGCTGATGCCTTAATGACATGTGTCGCTGGCTGTTCAGAAGAAATGAAAATTGAACTACAGGCGGCCTGTACTGTCATTTACAATTACAATCGCTAGCTTAAACCTCTTCAATAGAAACACACACTTTGAATTTTTAAGAAAAATACAGGAAAAGTGAAATACATAACACGCAGCTTTGGAGAAGTGAACAGGCGACAGCGAAAGGCCTTACTGTTTTTCAAAACGATCAATACAAATATCTTAGGAAATCACATCCTACCGCGAGTTGTGGTGCTATTTTCTGCATTCTTGCACTCTATCGTCTCTTGCTGCGTTTTTTCGTGTGATACTTTCTGACCTCTGGTGCTTGTGAAGTTTCTTTATCGCCTTCCACGTCTGTCTTCTCACTATGCTTCTCAGGAAGGGTAGCCAGATCAATTTTTATTGGTCTGTGTGGTCTCGGTTCACGATTGGCATCATCCTGCAACGGTTCCTCTGCTGTCTCTTCTGCTCCAGCATTGCCTACTTCCAATTGTCCTATATCTACAATATTTCTTTCATTCAGCACTTCATCTTCCTTCCGTGTCCTTCCGTAACATACTACCCTGTAGCTCATTGGAGTGAACATCATGTTAAGTTTGTTGGACGCATTCCGCTTCTACACCATTGATTCTAGTCCGGGTCCTACTATATTAAAGTGCATGATAAATGTTTCGACCGACATTGACAATGCTAAAGTTATACTTTGGGAAGCCTGGTCTTGGGATATGGGGTCTGATTCTAATAAATGCGTGTAAGGATAAACTAAATTACAAAAGTCGCAATGTGAGTGCCAAAAGGAGATTTGCTGTCTCTGTCTGTGCCTTGTGAGGACTGGCCTCTCTAAGTA
This sequence comes from Schistocerca cancellata, assembly GCF_023864275.1. Lineage (NCBI taxonomy): Eukaryota > Metazoa > Arthropoda > Insecta > Orthoptera > Acrididae > Schistocerca > Schistocerca cancellata. Next base: position 1,029,619,834 of record NC_064626.1, on the reverse strand, counting down.
CAGCTGCGTTTCTCTAACTTCTAGATCCCTTATATCAACTAATCGTTGTGGTTCTTACGTTGTGTTGAACTTGTTTGTCTGGCAGAGCCTGATCTCAGTAGCCGTGTCTCATGATTTAAAACGTGTTCTAACTTCTCTGCTCCTCACTCTGTTTTCAGTGGTCTGCGTATTTCGAAGAAGCACTGTTTTCTACTCTATTGTTTTCAAAAGTGTTCTTCCACGTGATAATTAATTGAAACCCTCAGCTACTGACAGGTTTTGTTGATTTACTTTGATGGGGACAGCTGAAAATATGTGCCCCGGCCGGGACTCGAACCCAGGAGCTCCTGCTTACATGGCAGACGCTCTAGCCATCTGAGACACTGGCGGCACATATAAATAGCTCGAATGCAGGGACTTATCCCTTGCACGCTTACCGTGAGACCCACATTTCCAACTGTCCACAATCTACATACGTAATGCTCTTAATAGATATTTGCCGATCCATTCATTACTCGCGCCAACTAAGGTGACGATTCCCGTAAGAGTTTGGGCAACCTGTGCGCATTCGCACAGATGAAGGTCAATGGCCGGGGAGCCTTTAACTATATATGAAGATAGTAACTGTTCTCGAAAGAACAGATACCATTCATGACTGTGCAGATTCTCTAGGATAATGATAATTAATTGAATGCCTCAGCTGCTGACAGGTGTTGTTGATATACTTCTATGGGGACAGCTGAATCTATTATGAACATTACGTATGTAGATTATGGACAGTTGTGAATGTAGGTCTCACGGGAAGCGAACAAGGGATAAGTCCCTGCACTCACGCTGTTCATTTGTGTCCTCGGCGACTCAGATGGATAGATCGTCTGCCATGTAAGCAGGAGATCCCGGGTTCGAGTCCGTGTCGGGGCTCACATTTTCAGCTGTCCCCATCGCCGTATATCAACAGCTTCTGTCAGCAGCTGAGGGTTTCAAGTAATTACCATTTATTCTAGAGAAGCTACACGGTCATCAATGGTAACTGTTCTTTCGAGAACAGTTAATACTTCATATATGTTCTTCCAGGTATTTGCAAAAAATGTGCGTAATCTCCTTCCATTCTCACCTAATTGAAAACAGAGTCTGTTGTGGTGGTACCACAGGACATACTACCTGCATTGTGATTTTTAGCATGGAGTGTCCAGAGCGAATCTTCAAAGCACAGGACTCCCTCCGTTCATCCCTTCAGATGTCGACAAGACACTTCAGAAATTTTCCTCCACTGTAAGCTAGAGTGACCCGCTACAGATGCTGGCTCACAGCCCAGCACAGTACGTTCTCTAATAAAGGCCACTTAATTATGTGTTCCATTTAATTCGCTTTGAAAATGTAATCTACGTTAATTAAGTACTGGCAATCAAAATAGTTCAAATGGTTCTGAGCACTATGAGACTTAACATCTGAGGTCATCAGACTTTTGCTCAGAAACACCACAAGGACCACTCCAACAATAGCTTTTCCGAATCACGAAGTCCGATAACTTTTTTGTAATACGAAGTCCGACTTGCATTTCATTCTTTCCCTTTTTCACCGTCATTAACGATTTTGAAAACCCACTTTTTATTCACCATTTCTTCCCACATTTTCAACCTTTCTTTTCTTCTTTTTTTTTCTTTTTTATTAACCACTACATAATACTATGTCATTTGCGTTTGCTGGAGAAGATTACATAGTTGTGACAGAATCATCCCCACAAGTGGTACACTACAGGTGTACTTGGTGGGAGCTACAGACGGAGACTGAATTTCATGGTCGTTCCTTTATCTTTCTCCGGTTTTTCACAACTGGGTAAAAAGTATTCGCTTAGATATGTCATATCGTTTGGTAAGAACGAGGATCGCAAACACAGATATTCTCAAATACTACAGGCCTTGCTGAAAACTTTTCAACGCATTCACAAATTAATAGATGGAGGAGGCAGTTGTGTGTTTCAGCATCACATCAAATCTGTGTCAGCACTTCTTCAAATCACTATTCTTTTTCCTAATCTTATCTTGTATCTTCACAAATTCGGCATGGTATTATTGGATTTGGAAATCTTAGCGGTACAGGGTGGCTGAATGCCCTTCCCGTCGCCATCCTTTCTCCCTCTTGACGTAACCTGTGTGCTCCATCAGTCTGCGTCTGATGCTGTCTCGTTTGAAAATGTGAGAACTTTTTCTAAACGGTTCTGAATCGTGTAACTGTGGACAGACGTGTGGTACCATCCCCGTATTCAGCTGTCACATGTGGTAAACCGCCTAAAACATAATCCAAGCTGTTCGATACACCGACCGGCGTCGTTAACCCACTGGGTGGAGTCTGTTCGGGACCGGCACGCCCCTCCCCCATCTTCTGCCCCCGAATGCCGAAAGCGGTACACTAATGCACACGGCTCTCAGGGCGGGCTACTTCATCAAACCAATGATCAAAGGAAAGTAAATAAATAGCAAAAAATCTCTAAACGTAAGTGAACTAGTGAAAATATGATTGCCTCTTATTCTAATGTCAAATTCCGGGGAGTAACAACTGCAGCATGTCTGAAATCGAGTATAGAACGAATTATCTGTCTGTGCTCGGCGAGTATGTTTAAACGATCATATAAGTGTTATTGCACTAAGTACGACATTCTAGTACAGACCAGATGCATAAACGTTTAAATATTTTTGCTGTATCATCTGCTTTGGTTGCCACTTTCGGTGCTGAGACCAGGAGCAGCAACATTCATCTGAAGCCGGCCAGTATGGCCGAGTGGTTCTAGGAGCTTCAGTCTGGAACCACGCGACCGCTATGGTCGCAGGTTTGAATCCTGCCACGGGCGTGAGTGTGTGTGATGTCCTTAGGTTACTTAGATTTAAGTAGTCTAAGATCTAGGGGACTGATGACCTCAGATGTTGAGTCCCATAGTGCTTAGAGCCATTTGAACCATTCATCTGAACTGATTTGCTTGCAGATTCTATAATGCTGCACTCAAAACTGAAATCGCTACACTCACTAGAGGAAAGAGACAGGCATTATTATATATTAAAGTATTCTATTTTTCATTTTGGGTATGCTGAGTCTAAATGTAAAAGTTTTATTTAATTCATAAGCTTTCTGCAGCTGGAGTTCTTCTTTCAGAGTTGGTGTGCGAAAGTGAACACCCATAAAAGTTAGAACTACTTGTAAAAGTGAATGAAACATAGTAATTAATTTGGAAATAATTAGTTTTTATCCTACTCTTTGCAACACTTTTTATTTTAATTGTATACCCTGAGAACATTTCATTAAATTACGTTCAGTGACAAATTTACTGCGTCTGATGCGACTTTGAAATAATACAGTTAACACTAGTTTTAAGTAAACGTTAATGATATAAATGATAATGAATGAATATATATAAAAATGGCAAGACATTATGTTATGCAAGCTACTTCAGCACAGCAAAAATTAATTGCCTTGTAACACTTAATCTCTAAATAATTGGCGGCCTCTCTGGTACCGGGAAATTGGATTAATTGCCATGGATGTGCAAATAATTGGCCAATCTATGAAACAACTACAGTTCTCAGAATTGATATTCCTGCCGACATACTGTGTACCGACATCTCGTGTAGAGCATCTCACATTGCTTGCTATCAACGTATGTTTATGGACAGGTTCAAATGGCTCTGAGCACTATCGGACTTAACGTCTGAGGTCATGAGTCCACTAGAACTTAGAACTACTTAAACCTAACTAGCATAAGGACATAACATACACCCATGCCCGAGGCAGGATTCGAACCTGCGACCGTAGCGGTCGCACGGTTCCATACTGAAGCGCCTAGAACCGCTCGGCCACACTGGCCGGCTTTATGGACAGTAATATCATTATTGTTTTCTTTCTCTCTTGCGCTGTACCTGTCATCACTAACGTGAGAAATTTCATATAGAACATAACTGATAATAGGTTACGGGACTTATTCTTCCTATCTTGAGCCAAGGATTCTTACTAACAAAATATTACTATTGTTTATGACTCACAAATTTCAGAACAGAATTTTCAGAAAAACAGAATATGTTGTTTGAAATGTAAAGAAACTGGTTTTAAGACATTTCTGCTACATCATAAATTTACAGTAGAAATCGAATAAGGAATGTGAAGATAAAAAATAACATCTTATATCTGTGTATGGAGCTCTATCAATAGGATTTTTCACAAGCTCTTGTGGAGATTGTAGCTAGTACTCCTTATAAAAGACATTATATTGTGTTAGTGGCTTTTCTTTGTCATTAGATGTGCAGGAGCACATGGCAACAATGGACGGTTGACTGCAGAAAGCAACAGTTTAAAATACTGAACAACCAGTCCATAAATGAAATTCTTTTCTCTGACGCAATCCTCTTCATACCAAAACTCCATGGAACAGCGTACATGGAATGTTACTTGTTCAACGTTGCTCTCTCTTCTTCCCATAGCATTCATTCAGAGTTTTTTTTTTTTTAAGAATTTTGACTACCAATTATGAAAATAAAAAATGTCTGCTCTCTGTATCATTTTAAAAGTAAATCTGTTGTTCTTGTTCGTAGCTACTTTCGTAGCCACTATTAATTCTACGTATTCACTCAGTGAGTAGTTTCTGACTGGTATGCGAATGTTCCTCTTTATAACACCAAAATCACCATCACATTGCATGAAAGAATGTACATTTGCGGGAAAATAACAGCATAATTTCTTAATCTTCCAGTAATAATGAGGGTTCTTAGAAACCTAACAACAGTGTTAATTTTGTTCTGACCTAGACACCCATCAGAAAATATGTGTAGGTTCTTGTTAGAACTTGGTACGTACAACTTAAAGGCGCAAACTTCATCCGGACTTTTATTGGCCTCTCCCGCATGATATATATAAATTTTAAGTACCTGCCCATCATGTGGTATATATCAACTACACTAACATTGAGTCGCCTGTAGTAGAACGCTTCCTGTACGGGTATCTCACACATACATTTAAAGCAGAAACAGCACTTTTCCAGCTGAAGGTTGTTTTATGCACTGAACTGAAATTTTACATCCTGCCTGTAGGCCAGAGATATATGGTAAATGTGTTCTTTCCAAATAAAATTGAAGGTTTGGCCTCTATAATTACGAAAATGCACAATAACAGTTACTGATCTGTATGAAATAAAATCGTCATAACTTTTGAACGGTTTGCGTTAGGACGTTCAAACTGCGTGGTTGGCCGCGGGACCTGATGGCTATTAGTATACTCATGCATGGTTTGATTTATCGACGAAGCCAACTTTCTTTTGGATGTTTTCATCAATAAGCAAAATTGGCGCATTTGGGGGACTGAGAATCCGAATTTGGCCTTTCAAGAAGTCTATTCACCCTCAACCGGTATTTTTGTGGTGTGAAACAGGCAGTCACAGAATAATGGACGCGATATTCCTTGACGGCACGGTGACTGCCGAACGGTACGTGAAGGTTTTGGTAGATCATATTTCATCCCCATTATCCAAAGTGTGCCTGATTTCGACTAGACATGGTTCGTGCAAGACCGATCTCGACCACATAGAAGCAGCAGAGTGTTTGATGTCCTGGAGGAGCACTTTGGGGACCGCATTCTGACCTTGGCGTGGGCCTCCATAGGCCGCCATATTCTCCGTATCTGAACACATGCGACTCCTTTTTGTGGGGCTATGTTAAAAACAAGGTGCACGGCGATAACCCGAAAACCATTGCTGCTGGCATTCAGGAGGTCACCGACAACACTGATGATCCGTCAGGTCAGCGGGTCATGCAGAATTTGGCTGTTCGTCTGTGTCACATTATCGCCATTGATGGCAGGCGTATCGAAAGTGTCATAACCTAAATCCGAATATCTATAGTGACGTTCACGTGTTGAATAAAGTATGTAACGCGGTAGTTTGTAGCTAATTTTTTTCATATAGTTCAATAATTATCTGCTGTAAGAAGTCTATGGACGTTAAGTCACGAGGGCAAGTTTTCGACCGTACATTTTCAGTAGTCCAACTAGGTTGGCGAAGTGTATAAATTTCAGTCCTCTCTATTGACAGGTAAAAATGCGAATCACACGCGAAAACCTCTAGAAATCGAATGAGGGACTTTGTAGGCTTACTTGTACAAATAATGCTAATAACTTGTTTCATTGCTGTGTTTCAAATGTGCTCTAACAAGAGGATTTCCGTGCTCAGTTTCCGTACATGTAACACTAGGTCATGCGTTTGATAATTTTATAGCTCTCATGGTTTCAAATGTTGCCAAAAACAGAATGTCTCCAAAAAAGGAACTTTTGTTGTTCCCAATGCTGCTGTTTCGTTGTTTAGCGACCATTGTGTCCCAACCGTATCTATGCTGACCGGATACTACAAACAACTAAGCGTAAAATTACGAAATACCAAAACTATAGGGCCTTCAGCTCTGCACTTCCTTTGCAGAGTTGCGTGACAGGTTCTACACATTGAGATGTGGTTCTGGGAGCAATGGTATCCACTTCGATAGATGTGTGTGATAACTTTGCGACAGAGACTTCAATACCATATAACTAACTCTGGCTGGTTTGAGGATGTTTGATTGTTATCTCATTATCCCAGGTTCACCTCGTCTGCTTCATTTTTCTGGTGGTTCGTTTCGCATACAAATAATCTCGTACTTGAGCAGGTAATTAATTTATTCGTACTTCCTCCAGTAACGTATAGTGTAGCAATGAGCCAGTGCCTCTCTTCTCCCTCTTCCGTAATAGCTCGTAATACCTGCAATCCTGATTTAAAGTAAGCTATATTGAGAATTGAACGTTTTAGATAATTATTTATAGTCCAGAATGAAATTTTCACTCTGCAGCGGAGTGTGTGCTGATATGAAACTTCCTGGCAGAATTAAAACTGTGTGCCCGACCGAGACTCGAACTCGGGACCTTTGCCTTTCGCGGGCAAGTACTCTACCATCTGAGCTACCGAAGCACGACTCACGGGCGGTAATCACAGCTTTACTTCTGCCAGTATCTCGTCTCCTACCTTCCAAACTTTACAGAAGCTCGCAGGAGAGCTTCTGTGACGTTTGGAGGGTAGGAGACGAGATACTGGCAGAAGTAAAGCTGTGAGTACCGGGCGTGAGTCGTGCTTCGGTAGCTCAGATGGCCAGTCGGAATTCAGCCGTGATACCGTGCGGACGGGCTCGGCGCGCCGGGGAGTGCTCCGCAGGTGTTGTTGTTTACCCCCTAGCGCGCGGTCGCGTCGTTGTATTGCCTTACGAGCTGCGTTTAGACCTGTATGGCTACACCACCTACAGCCTACCCTTAGGTGATGGCGCAGGAGGAACGGCCATCCTTCTCCGAGATGGCATAGACGCGACGGACGTGACGTACTTGCCGAACGGGCGAGGCATCGTACTCACACTTGGCGCAGTCCGCCTCATTAACGTCTACGCTCCCTCCGGTAATTCGCACCGTGGTGACAGGCATGTCTTCTATTCGCAGGAGGTAGTCCCACTTTTGCAAGGAAATATGGACCATTACATAGTGAGCGGTGATTTTAACAGTGTTCTGGGCCCGAGGACCAGATACCACATTACGTCCCATGCCCGGCTCTACAAACATTGATACGTGACCTCGCGCTCCACGACACATGGCTCTTACATCATGGGACCCAGAGGGAATATACGCACTTTACCAGCCATTCTGCCAGTCGTCTGCACCGGATATACGTCTCGCGTGCCCTCCGCACAGCAACCCGTGATGCAGAACTCTGGCCGACGGCCTTCACGGACCATCTCGCGTACATCTGCACTGTCACGTTACCCCGACAACTCACAAGACGCAGCATGGGCCCGTGGACGCTGAACGTCTCCCTCCTACGCGAGGAAGCGTGTCGGCGAGCAGTCACTGACACGTGGCGTCGATGCATCAGACGCCTGCCCATGTATGCTTCCACGTTGCTGTGGTGGCTGGGATGTGTCAAACCTGCGCTCCGAAAGACCTTGATGGCCTACGGGCGTGACAGAGCAAACTGGCAAAGGGCAACATCGGAATTTTACTATACAGCGTTACGTGAGCTGGCGACGCAACCGCCGTCTCCCGAACGTCAGATGTCCGTACAACGCATCAAAGCTCATCTACTTCGCATCAGGACAGAGCAGCTAGACGGTGTCCGCATCCATGCGCGAGTGCAAGACTGTATCCCCAACGAAACGGCGTCAGTGTATCACATTGTGCGCTAGAGGCGCCACCGCAAACGTGAGCTCATTACGGCGGTAAACACGGAGGAGGGCGGCCAGGCAGTGACACAAACGGACATCGCGCACACGTTCGCCAGACACTATGGGACCTTGTACATGGAAGATCCGCGAAATGTACGTGATTATGACGAGCTGTTGCACAATTTTCCCGCCCCTCGGGACGTGGCACCCGATGGTAGTCTGCTGTTGCCCATTAGACCCGACGAGCTGACATCGGCCTTGGCACGTGGAGCACCGAACAAGTCGCCTGGACCGGACGGTTTACCCCTGGAATTCAACCGCACTTTTTACGACCTTATAGGCGACAAGTGGCTCCAAATGTTTCAAGACCTGATCCGCCCTGATTTCACTGTCCCCACAGAATTCACAGAAGGCATCTTGATCCCAGTACCGAAACCGAGTGGTGGTTGTAGGTGGCAGGACTTTCGCCCACCCACTCTCCTCAACAACGACTACAAGATGTTCGCCCGTATCCTCCGCGCGCGTCTCCACACCGCTATCGGGAACGCCATCCACACCGATCAGACATGTTTAGGTGGTGTCAGTAACATTCATACGGCGTTAGGAGCATACCGCGACGTAATTGCTTTGACGGCGGTCTGCAAAATACGAGGCGCCCTTGTCGCCGTAGATTTTGACCCCGCATTCGACCGCGTCGACCACGGCTTCTTAGGGCACTGGACCTAAACGTGCTGCTGGTATTAGCGATAGCTAGATAACCGACTTAGCTCACGTGCTTCGCGTTGTCTGCTAAATATGGCAGATGTCGAACCGTTAGGATAAAGAGACCCATTTCACCTTCAGGAGCATTGAAGTAGATGGCAGTGAGAGTGTTTGCCACCTGCTAATGAGGCTAAGTTAACTATTCCAAGACTCCGAATGAGCTGAATTGCCATCAAATGTTCTAATGAAATGCTCCAACAGAACAGACCGTCATCGCCAAGTTTTCCTTCTGCTCTAGCTATACTTTTCTCACGATTTACTCATATCGGTTCATCCGTTGTACGTCATCCAGTCAGTGAGTCGTGGCGTAAACTCGTGGTTTCGAGAAAGTCTTAATTTATTCCTTCGCGAAATAAATTTCTCAAAAATCTTTGTGAACAGAATTTTCAAATCTGGCTGCAACATCCTTTTGGCCACAATGTTCCTTCTACGACAACCAAGTTGCCTTTGTAGTTATATCTTTGGGGTAGTTGTTCCCTTCTTTAGGAACTCAAGATTTCTGTGTCCAGGTGGACGGCGTAGGACTAGTGTTCCAAGCCATCTCTCGACAAGGAGTTGAATGGTAGTCTCCAAGACGATCTCTTCTTAACATCGTGGTGTGCCTTCCTCACCCACAAACCCTACCAAATTCAGTGAAAAGCATTATACGCGTATTACATATTTTCGGTGAACTTGCAGCGTTCATCAGAAGTAGTAACTCACGCGAATAGAATTCTATTGTTGCCTATTGGTTCCAGATATTTATTCCGCTACGGTCGCAGGTTCGAATCCTGCCTCGGGCATGGATGTGTGTGATGTCCTTAGGTTAGCTAGGTTTAATTAGTTCTAAGTTCTAGGCGACTGATGACCTCAGAAGCTAAGTCGCATAGTGCTCAGAGCCATTTGAACCATTTGAACCAGATATTTATTCGGTTTATTCACTTTCTCCCTGTCTGGTCACTACGCAGACAGAATTGTTGTGCAGTTTTATGATTTTCACATCGTTGTCGTCAGATGTGTTGTACTTCTTTTTAACTGTTTCAGTCACATTTATTGCGAACTTTTACGTGTAAGCTAGCGCATCTTTATCTCAATTGTGGCTTCTCTATTTTCTATATCTGGAGTATCTTGCTTTTCTTTATTTAATTTATTTACACTACCAGAAGAATTTTTGTATGCCATTATCAAACGGGTAAATCCTGATTAGTGAAGCAAAATTGACTGTACCACTTAGCGTTACCGACAACTGAATAGGGGACTGTATTTCCTTATTTTATTGACCATCGGTTGCGTTGCAACAGAAATGTAGAGGTAAAAAGTAGAGACGTAAACACTACTCACAGATTAAGCTCTTGTTCTTTTGCGGCTGGCTGATTTCTGCCTACAAGGCACTAAAAGGAGCAGTCTATGATCGTGGGACAGGTGACCAGCATATCGTCAATCCCTCCAGTCATTATTACAAGTAGATGAATTGTGACAATGCCGCTGCTTCTTTATTCAAGTAGCTCCTCACATGGTCTCACGAGCGTGAGCATACGCCGTTCCAGACTTTCCTACCTCATAGAAAGTTCAACGAGCTACTAGAAATCGAACCACGGTCCCTCCGCACCGGCACTAGCCATTCGGCTACGGGGGAAATTCAGGACTAAATGTGGCAGGGTAATAATACGTAGAGCATGCAATTGACGAGGAATTGCTTTGACGTCATAGCACAGGAGTAACATCAGAAGCTTGTCTAAAGTCGCTTCCAAGGACCGAGACGGGTGACCGTTGCGTGGTTGCGAGTAAACATTTCGATTTGCTGACAAATTACAACGTTCAATGAATCCCTTTTTAAAACATTTTGTGACTCACCTACCTACTTGTGGTTATATCTTTCGCAGTAGAGCACGACAAAGAAATGTGACTTAGACTGCAGCTTATTTTCAGAAGACTCATGTTACCAAGGAGAATTTCGTGTGGTTATGTGAGGCTGGCGACCGTTTACAAAAACAATTTCATTTAGTTGGTAGTGCAAAGAGTGACCTGGGTTCGCTGATCAGTAATTCTTGCAGTTGTTTTACACATATGAATCAAAGTTTCTCTCCACCCAGATATTTCGTGCAGATATGTTGTTATTGTGACTGTTCTTCTACCGATCGGAAGATCACTTTTGACGTTACAAACAGCTACCATGAGCTTCACCTTTGCGTAGAACGCCGTCAGATGGATCGCAGCATTTCAGTTGAAAGTAAAGCACCCGTAGGGACGCATTACCGACGTCTGTGGAACAGCACAGTGAACTTCAATAAATCCATGGACACCGCAACAAATAATTTGGTCTGCATCATCACGTTAGGTTTTGAAGGCTTGTCAATCAGGGGAGCTCCTTTAAGACTACCCCGAGTCAAAGTGATATGGCGCGGACACGGAATCGGTTCCGAATGACTGGTAGTGTTCAGAAATTACACGGCTCAAAGAATCCACGATCGATACCTGCACAGTGTAATCGAAACTTACGACGATGTATTCTATGAGCAACTGGAGCAGGAAATAACAAGGGTGGCAAAGGATGATGTTAAGGAAGTTATGGTGGACTTCAATGCACAAGTAGGAAAAGAAATCGCATGCCGGAAAACTGCTGCTAAGCAGAATCTAATGTAGTTTCTAATGATGATGGTATCAGTCTAATTGATTTTGTCATGAGCAATAACATGATTATTAAAAGCACATGGATGCAAGGGAAGAATGTAAGGGAAGTTACATGGAGCTCCCCAGATGGGATCACAACAAATCAGATTGCGCACATCCTCATAAATAGACAACAGGTTTCAGATATATTACAGTTGGATAGCTGTCGTGGTGCAGCTGGAGATAGTGATCATTATTTGGTAAGAATCAAATACAGACAGAGGACAGCCAATTATAGACAGAGCAAGAAAGCTGTCGTGCCAAGATTTGATGATACCAAGTTAAGAAATGACGAAAATACAGTACAACGGTAAAAAAACTATCTTGACAAATAGTCTTATTGAAGGTGAAGAGCGGGCAGGAGAGGATAATGAAAAAAGATGGCTAACAGTTAACGAAATAATACATTAGACAGCTTAAACTTTACTGGGCAGGAAGAAGCAATCAAGAACCTAGAGCTGATTTGATGGGGACTGTAGGAGGAAGATAAAAGAGAGAAATGATGCAAGAAAAAGAATGCTGAAGAGAAGAACTAGAGGTACTGTAGAAGACTACCAAGAGAAGAGAGGTGAAGCAGATAGGGAATGTAGGAGGAAAAAGAGAGTATTTGAAAAACAGTGGATTGATGAGGTAGAAGAGAGAAATACTGCTCAAGAAACTAGGAAATTCTATAGGAGGATTAAAGATATAAGGAAGGGATTCCAACCGAGAGTAATTTTCTGTAAATATGAGGAGGTAAGTCTGATTGGAGGAAAAGATCAGATTTTAGACAGATGGGTGGAGTATTTTAGTGAACTACTGAATGTAGAATCGGAAAATGAAGGTGGGTTTGATACCGGCATGGCATAAGAGATGGAGCAGGAAGTAAACAGAGATGAAGAGCAACAGGGACCAGTAGCAGAACCCACACTAGAAGAAGTTAAAGTTAGTATCAAGACTCTTTTAAACAATAACGCTCCGGGAGAAGACAATATTACTGCAGCAATGATAAAATAAGGTGGAGAAAAACTAGTAAGTGCTTTGTATGAAATAATAGTGGAAATATACCGGAAAGAAAATATGCCAAAACGGTGGAGTACAACAATACTCTGCCCTATACATCAGAAACATGACAAAGCTGACTGCGGGAATTGTAGAGGAACTGCACTGCTCTGTATAGTATATAAAGTATTAGGAAAAATCATGACTGGGCGGTTAAGAACATACGTAGATGAGTACAAAGGGGACTACCAGTGTGGTTTCAGAAGTAATAAATCCACTAAAGATTTGATTTTGACTATCAGACAGATCCTTGAAAATTGTTATAACATCGATGTCCACCAGATGTTCATTGATTTGAAACAAGCTTATGATAGTTTCAAAAAAGATCAACTTTGGAAGGCAATGCAAGAGGTATGAGTCCCTAACAAACTGATAAGATGGGTTCAAATGACTTTGATAAGAGCAATATGCAAAGTAAAGATCGAGGGCAGTTTGTCAAAGGCATTTGAAGTTAACCAAGGACTTGGGCAGGGTGATGTGCTCTCCACTATTCTGTTTAATGTCGCTTTGCAGAGTGTAATGCGCAAGACACAAAGCAACAACCATCTGGCTCTGGAACTTGAATATGTGGATTATATTGATTTGTTATCCAGGAGAAAACATTACCTGGTAGAAAAGCTTGAAAAAATAGAAAGATATGGTGCGGAGATGGGGCTGACCATAAATCAGTCAAAGACCAAGTATATGGTAACATCTAGGAAAATATATAGTGAAGAAGAAAGAAGCATGGCTTTGAATGGAAAAGAATATGAACGCAGTGAGAGCTTTAAATATATTGGGTCACTGATAAGTGAGAATAATGATATGAGAGAGGAAATACATGCAAGGATTGAAGCTGGTAACAGGAGCTACTTTGCACTGGTTAAAGGAATTTAAAGCAAGGAGCCTTAGTGGGAATCTGAATCTGACTGTGTATCGTACAATAGTTAGACCTGTGGTGACCTATGGTTCGGAGACCTGGACTGTGACACATAATGATGAGGAGTTGATGGTGACATGGGTAAGGAAAATACATAGCAAAATCTACGGGCCAGTTAATGATAGGGGGTTTTAGAGACTCAGAAATAATAAGGAGATGAGAGAGTTGTACAACAAATCAGATATCGTGACTGAAATAAAGGGTAGTAGACTACGTTGTTAGGGACATGTAAAAAGAATAGTGGAGGACAGCACAGTAGAGAAAGTTTTCAAAGGAAAACCCGGTGGACGTCGTATATGGGGCAGACCAAGGACCAGACAGTTAGATAAGGTGGAGGAGGACTTGAGAGTTAGAAGATGGAGAACAAAGGCAGCTAGCAGAGACGAGTGGGCGGAGGTTGTCCGGGAGGCCGACAAGGGTTGTAGCGCCAAGGAGTGGTTTAAATGGCTCTGAGCACTATGGGACTTAACTACTGAGGTCATCAGTCCCCTAGAACTTAGAACTACTTAAACCCAACTAACCTAAGGACATCACGCACATCCATGCCCGTGGCAGGATTCGAACCTGCGACCGTAGCGGTCACGCGGTTCCAAACTGACGCGCTTAGAACCGCACGGCCACACCGGCCGGCGCCAAGGAGTAAGTAAGTATGACGTTAGGGTCAAACGAACATGAGCACTCCATAACTGGATATAGTGTTCGAAGAAGCTACATATATCATGCAGACAAGCAGGGAAATTTGTGCTATGGGCTCCCAGGATTGGCGTCGTGTGCTGTTTACGAACGAAACCCGTATCTGTTTGTATCCTGACAACTGGAAACAACTTGTTTGAAAACAACTCGGTAATATTGAACGCCTCGCACCCGACATGTGCAACAACGTGGTTGTGGAGTAATATTCTGTTACGGTATTACAGAGCTCATTGTACATCTCTCGTGATGAGGGCAATCTCAGTGCTCTACGGTGCAGGGACGAGTTTCTGCAACCAACAGTCGGAACGTACCAACAACATCTGGAGGCTAATTTCATCTTGACGCATGACAATTAGCATGCTTATCGCGCTGTTCTCGTGAACACGATCTTCAGCATGGTGAGATCACCAGAATCGAGTGGCCAGCCTGTTCTCCGGTAGGGAATCGAACCTAACAAGTGTGGGGTCAATTCAAACGAGATGTTTTCTGACTTCGATAATGATCAAGTATTCTGTACAACTTACGGAGAATCGCCACTGAAGCGTGGAACAATCTGGACCAGGTCTGGGTCGATGATCTCGTCGATGGTATGCTACGACGGATGAAGCATACATCCGAACAAAGGTTACGTTCCACCACAAGTTGACGTTACTCAGGAGTGATTTCAAACACTACCAATGGGGAACGGACGACTTTGTGGTCACACAATTTTTTTCCGGACACTTAGCAAATGATTAACACAGATGCCTCAACACAGTTTCTGTTTTCAGTGCAAAAAATGTTCAAATGTGTGGGAAATCCTATAGGACTTAACTGCTAAGGTCATCAGTCCCTAAGCTTACACACTCTAAGTAACCTAAATTATCCTAAGAACAAACACACACACCCATGTCCAAGGGAGGACTCGAATCTCCGCCGGGACCAGCCGCACAGGCCATGACTGCAGCGCCCTAGACCGCTCGGCTAATCCCGCGCGGCTTTTCAGTGCCATAAATGCAAAAATTGTGCTGACGTGTGTAGTTAAGTCGCGTTCTAGGGTCGCGAGCATCTAGCACGTAGGTCGTGTAAACCACGGAACTGACTGCTTCCCTGATTTCGGCCTTTAAAGAGGAGAGGCAGACTGTAACAACGCTTGCAGAAAAGACTGTTTCTAACTCGTCATCGTCGAAGTACTTTAAGCACTTAGTGGAAATGCAACTTCTGCTACAGGGGTCGTAACAATGATATATGCCAGCAGTTAAGTGTGACGCAGTGCGTGTCCCAGTGGGACGGCTGGCCGCGCTGCAGCGACAGCGCGCGGGGAATCCCCGGGCGCTGTTGCCCTGGAGACGCCGGGCTGTCCTCCCGCCTTCCGGCAGCTGCCTGCTCCGGCGCAAGTAAACACTGGTTTGCGCTCGCCTCGCAGCCCGGGGCGGACGGCCGGCCTCGTCCGCTACTCCTCGTTACCCGGCGGGCCGGCGGCGCTTTTATTAAGCCTCCGCTTCCTACTGGGAGACGCGGGGGCGGCGCCGCTGCCGGCTCGGCGTCTCGCCCGAGGGCGCACTTGCCTCTCCGCGGCGATGCGCCCGCCGCCAGGCTGAAGCCAAAGTGGGCCTGGCGGCAGCGACTTCACTCTGTCCGCTTTAGAAGCCATTCAGAGGCGACCTGGCCCCAGCTAAGAGAATAACGCTGGTGCGTTTATTACGTAGTACTTAAAGCTGACATGAGAGTAAAAAGCTCGGAGTGCTTAGGGGAGACGTCGTCTCCCTGTGAACCGGTGTACTCAGCATAGTTTTATTGCATTAATTTCTGTTAATTAATGTAAAACGTATATCTCTCGAAATAAGCATCAAACTAAAACACTAAAAAGAACGAAACATGTCTAGCTTGAAGGGGGAAACCAGATGGCGCTATTGTTGCCCCGCTAGATGGCGCTGCCATAGGTCAAACGGATATCAACTGCGTTTTTTTAGATGGGAGCCCCCATTTTCATTGCATATTCGTGTAGTACGTAAAAGAATATGAATGTTTTAGTTGGACCACTTTATTCGCTTTGTGATAGATGGCGCTGTAATAGTCACAAACGTAAAAGTACCTGGTATCACGTAGCATTCCGTCATTGTCGACGGCGTTTGCTTCGTGTTACATTACCCATCTTAAAATGGACCGGTTACCAATAGCGGAAGCCGATGACACCGCCTTCCTTGCCCTTGCCCCCACCCTGCAGCGCTCCCAACACCTTCTCCAATCTCATCTTGACCGGTTCACCGCTGGTGCAACCAGTGGTTGCTCAAGGTCAATCCCTCCAAAACCCAGGCGATCATTGTAGGCAAAACCACCCCTTCCTTCCGCCTCCTTGATTTCTATCTCACCATCTATGGCCGTCCTATCGCCCTCTCTCCCACCCTTAAGTACCTTGGTGTCACCCTCGCCTCTCCTGGACTCCCCACCTCCGGACAATCCAAGCCAAGGCGCACTCCCGACTCAGTTTCCTCAAGCTCCTCTCTGGCCGTACGCAGGGTCTGGACCCCTCCACCATCCTCCACACCTATAAATCCCTCATCCGCCCATCCGGCTTGGATCTCCGCCCCCCCCCCTTGCCTTTTACAAATCCCTCCAAATCCTTGAACGCCATGCTCTCCGCCTCGCCTATCGCATCCGTCTCCCCTTCCCCACGCGGATCCTGTACGATCTCATCCCCTTCCCCCACCTTCTCCTTTTCCTTGAAAGGATACGGATCCTGTACACCTCCCGTAAACTCTTTCCTCCACACCCACTAGTCTCCCCGATCCTTTCCCACCCCCGCCCACTGCCGCGCCTGTACTCCCACGTCCCACCCAGTCTCCATCTCTCAACCCTCCTTACCAAGGTGGCCTTCACCAGCTCCCCCTCCCTGATGATGTCCTCCTCCTCTCCATCTACCCCTCCTATCAACTTTGACCCTTCCTCACCCCTCACTTCTGGTGTCCTTTCCTTTAGGCACCCTCCCTCCCTTCTCTTCCCTTCTCTTTCCTTCTCCCCCGTCCCCTCCCTCCACCCCTCTTCCCCCGGGCTTCCCCTCCCCCTTCCTCCCTCCCCCTATCTCCCCTGCCCGTGGCATCTCTGCTCTCCCCTCTCGCTCTCCCACTCCCCTTCCTCCTCATCCTCTCTTGGCAGGTCCCCGGACTCGCACACGCACAGTGAACATCCGCGCGTCGGAGGTCATTGCCGTCAGTGTCTCGTGTGTGTGCCTTCGTTTGTGTTTAGTGTACGTTCGCCGTCACGCCGCCACTGTTCACGTGTACCATCGCCGTCATCCATGTTTTGTGCGCCGTGTCAACTAGTGTCAGTGATGTTTTCTCGTCCAGCGTGAACGGCTCCGTGTTTTTTCTTGTTTAGTGTCTACATTGTTTTGCCCGCCGTTTTGATTGTATTCTCTGTGCCCCCTCTATGTATTACTTATTGTGAACCTCAAGGCTGAATAGCGGCGTCCTCAGCTGCTGACAGCCCGCCTTGTGTAAGGTGATAAAAATCACAATAAAAAAAACCAATAGCGGGAAAGGTCGATATCGTGTTGATGTATGGCTATTGTGATCAAAATGCCCAAGGGACGTGTGCTATGTATGCTGCTCGGTATCCAGGACGTCATCAAAGTGTCCGGACCGTTCGCCAGATAGTTAAGTTATTTAAGGGAACAGGAAGTGTTCAGCCAGCATTTCCGGCGGTAATTCGCTAGAATACCGCCCTTCGATTGTGCCATTCCAGCACTAATCGAAGCGATAGGTTTTGCAGGTGCCAGCCAGCCAGCCAACCAGCAGCCAGCAGCAGTCCAGCCAGCAGCAGTCCAGCCAGCAGCCAGCTGCGGTCCAGCCTGCAGTGGTCCCATCCAGTGGCAGCAGGAGCAGCAACAGCAGCAGCATCAGCAGCGTCAGCGACCCCGTCCCCGTCCGCAGCAGCAGCAGCTGCGGTGTTCCTGCCAGCAGTCGCCAGCGCCAGCAGCGTGCGACTCTGGTCCTCGTCTTCGTCCGTCTTCGTCCGTCTTCGACCGTCCCCGGGTTTCCTGTCTCGTTTTCCGTCCTGTACTGTCTTAGTTTCTACCTGTCGTCATGTCAGCTCCCACCAGCACTGCCACCACTACCACCACTGCCATAGTTTACACTTCGCCCTCCGCCGCCGCCACCACCATTACATGGTGTGCCTAGTCGCGCCCCCCTTCTTTCCATCCCCCTCCTCTTCTAACTGGCCGGCCGAAGTGGCCGTGCGGTTAAAGGCGCTGCAGTCTGGAACCGCAAGACCGCTACGGTCGCAGGTTCTAATCCTGCCTCGGGCATGGATGTTTGTGATGTCCTTAGGTTAGTTAGGTTTAACTAGTTCTAAGTTCTAGGGGACTAATGACCTCAGCAGTTGAGTCCCATAGTGCTCAGAGCCATTTTCTTCTAACTCTCCCTTCATCCTCGCTCTTTGTGCCCCCTCCTCCGCTCCTTCGTCCCGCTCCTCTACCTCTGATCCCTTCCCCCCACTACCCCAGCCTGCCACTGCAGTTCCAGCTAGGGTGATGGCCCGATGGGCTACTGCCCATGCCCTGCTCTCCCCTTCGCCGTCGCCATCACCTCTATCACCGTCACCTTCACAATCGCCATCTCCGGCGCCGACTACTGCGTCCACGCCAGGACCTGCCGCTTCCCGCCACCTCCCTGTAGCTCCTGTACCTCATATCACCACCCACCCTTCCGCCCTTAAACGCCCTAGTGGCTCCCCCACCCCCTCCACTCCCAAGAAGGCCCAACCCCATCCTCCTTCCCCCCCCCCCAGGATGCCACGGATGTCTCCCCGCCTGGCCCTGCTCCCTCCGCCTCTTCCTCCTCCTCCTCGCCCCCTCTTTATAGAGATACCTCCTCCCCCATCCCGATCCTTCCCTTCTCGAGGCCCAGAACCTCTCCCTCCGCCTCCGCCAACACTTCCATGGTGCCCCCATCTCACTCCTCACTCCCAGATGGGATTCAGTTCTCATCTCCTCCCCCATCCCCACCCTGCATACTGACATTCTCTCCCGCCTCCCCATCACCAGTTTGGCCCCAACGCCTCCCTCACCCCTGCTCCTTCTCCATCTCCTACCCGCCAACCCCAACCCCCGCATCACCCACCGACCCTCACCACCGTGATCACTCGGCTTAGTCTGATGATCACGGAGGAGGAGGTGTTGGCAGAGCTCAAGGCGCATCCCTCGCCGGAGGTGCAGGCGGTCCGCCGCATTCTTAAGTCAGCTGGCCCCACCCACCTTATGCAGTTTTTCTCTGAGGACGCCCCCTCCATTGACCATCTCCTGAAGGAGGGTGCCCTCCTCTTCCATCAGTGATATAAGGTCGACCCCTCCCATTCCCCTCCTCAATCACTTCACTGTCAGAGGTGTCTGCTCTGCAACGTGCACCCAACAGCTGAGTGCTGCGAGGCCCCCACCTGCCCGCATTGTAAGTAAGCGCACTTTCTCTGGCAGTGCCCTAACCTTCAATCCCCTCACTCCTGTAATACCTGCAATCTCCTCCATCCCACTTACTTCCGAAGGTGTAAGGCCCTACCCCCTCCGACCACTCCTGAACTCACCGTCCCTGTCCGTCCTCTGGACGCCCCCATCCCTCCTGGCAATTCCCTTCATCCCCCCTCCCAACGATGAGGACATCATCAGGTTCCTCACCATTGTCCTGCAAAACATCCACCCTTCCCTGCGCCCTCACACCCTCCAACAGGTCTCCATCGCCACACGTTCCGTCTTCCACCTAAAAATGTATGCCACCTACCCCCACAACCAGGCCCATTTCACCTTCTCCCGTCTCGACACCCTTGTCTAAATCCCTGTCATGGCACGACCGAACCGTATCCTGTTCAACAACATCTGTTCCCTTCCCGAACCTCTTCATGCACACCCTTGCAACCCACCACGTGGATGCCTTCCTATTCAATGAAACCTTCCTCCAACCCCACCACACCATCCACACTTCACCCTACCTTCTCCACCACTCCGATAATCCCCTCCCGATTGTGAAGGTCCTGCAATCCATCCTCACCCGATGCCTCAACCAGCATCTCCGCCAGCACCGCCACCTTCCCGTTACCCAATGTGGCTTTCGGCTGTCCTGCTCTTCCGATGACCTTCTCCTCCACCTCACTCATCTCCTTTCCGAACAGCTTAATTCCCATGCTCTGCAATCTTCCTCTCCCTGGACCTCAAACGTGCCTATGACCGTGTATGGCATTCCGGTCTCCTGTTCAAGCTCCAAACCTTTGCCCTTCCCATTAACTACGTCCGTCTGATCGGCTCCTTTCTCTCCCACCGTCCTTCCTACGTCACCATCCATCACACGGATTCCTACACCTTTTTTCCCTCCGCCGGTGTGCCCCAAGGCTCCACCCTCTCCCCCCTTCTGTACCTTTTGTATACGGCGGATATGCCGCCGCCGTCACCCCCCGTCAACCTTCTCCAGTTTTCCGATGACACCACCTTCCTTGCCCTCGCCCCCACCCTGCAGCATTCCCAACACCTTTTCTAATCCCATCTTGACCAGTTCACCGCTTGGTGCAACCAGTGGTTGCTCAAGGCCAATCCCTCCAAAACCCAGGGGATCATTGTAGGCAAACCCACCCCTTCCTTCCGCCTCCTTGATTTCTATCTAACCATCTATGGCCGTCCTATCGCCCTCACCCCCACCCTTAAGTACCTTGGTGTCACCCTCGACCGTCGCCTCTCCTGGACCCCCCATCTCCGGACAATCCAAGCCAAGGCACGCTCCTGACTCCGTCTCTTCAAGCTCCTTTCCAGCCGTACGTGGGGTCTGGAACCCTACACCATCCTCCACACCTACTAATTCCTCATCCGCCCTATCTTCTGTTACGCCCATCCTGTCTGGATCTCCACCTCCCTTACCTTTTACAAATCCCTTCAGATCCTTGAACGCCATGCTCTCCGCCTCGCCTATCGCATCCGTCTCCCCTCCCCCACGTGGATACAGTACGACCTCACTCCGTTCTCCCACCTCCTCCTTTTCCTTGAAAGATTACGGATCCTCTACACCTCCTGTAAACTCGATCCTCCTCACCCGCTTGTCTTCCCTATCCTCTCCCACCCCCGTCCGCTGCCGTGCCTGTATACCCACTTCCCACATGCTCTCCATCTCTCCACCCTCCTTACCCTCTCCCAAGGTGGCTGCCGCCAGCTCCCCCTCCCTGATGATGCCCTCCTCCCCTCCATCTACCCCTCCTACCAACTCTGATCCTCCCTTCCTCTTCCTGTGTTTGCTTCTTTGGGCACCCTCCCTCCCTTCTCTCCCCCTTCCCTCTCTCCTTCCCACTCCTCCACTGGGCTTCCCCTCCCCTGTCCCTCTACTCCTCCCATCTCCTCAGCCATTGGCATCTTTGTTCTCCCCTCTCCCCTCCTCACCATTCTTCCCCTCTTGGCATGTCCACGGACTCGCACATGCTACGTGGTCATTCGCGAGGCGGAGATCATCGCCATCAGTGTCTCGTGTGTGCCGTCGTGTTTAGTGGTCAGTGTTCATCGTCACACTCGATCGTTCTCCTGGACCATCGACATCTTCAGTGTTTGCGCGTGTTGTCAACAGTTTGTAGTGTGGATTATCGTCGAGTGTGAACGGCTCCGTGTTTGTATTTATGTGTCTACTGTTTTATTACCCGCCGTTATGTAACTTATGTGTATTCTTTTTTCTTTTTCTCATTGTTTATTCTATGGCTGAAGAGCAACGTAGACTGCTGCTGCCAGCCTGCCTGTTGTACAGCTTTTAAAATAACAATAAAGAAAAAAAAGTTCAGCCACGTTTGAAACGTCAACCCCGACCTGCAACAAATGATGATACCCAAGTAGGTCTTTTAGCTGCTGTCACGGCTAATTCGCACATCAGTTGCAGACAAATTGTGGGAGAATCGAGAATCTCAAAAACGTCGGTGTTGAGAATACTACATCAATATCGATTGCACCCGTACCATATTTCTATGCACCAGGAATTGCATTGTGACGACTTTGAACGTCGTGTACAGTTCTGTCCCTGGGCACAAGAGAAATTACTGGACGACGACATAGTTTTTGCATGCGTTCTATTTAGCGACGAAGCGTCATTTACCAACAGCGGTAACGTAAACCGGCATAATATGCACTATTGGGCAACGAAATATCTACGATGTCTGCGACAAGTGGGACATCAGCGACTTTGGCGTGTTAATGTATCGTGCGGCATTGTGGGAGGAAGGAAATTGGCCTCCATTTTCATCGATGGCAACCAAAACGGTGCAATGTATGCTGATTTCCTACGTAATTTTCTACCGATGTTACTACAAGATGTTTCACTGCATGACAGAATGGCAATGTACTTCCAACATGATGGATGTCCGGCACATAGCTTGCTTGCGGTTGAAGCGGTAATGAATAGCATACTTCATGATAGGTGGATTGGTCATCGAAGCACCGTACCATGGCCCGCACGTTCACCGGATCTGACGTCCCCGCCTCTCTTTCTGTGGGGAAAGTTGAAGGATATTTGCTATCGTGATCCACCGACAACGCCTGACAACATGTGTCAGCGCACTGTCAATGCAACATGACGGAAGGCCAACTACTCGCTGTTGAGAGGAAAGTCGTTACACGTGTTGCAAAATGCATTGCGGTTGACGGACATCATTTTGAGCATTTATTGCATTAATATGGTATTTACAGGTAATCACGCTGTAACAACATGCGTTCTCAGAAATGGTAAGTTCACAAAGGAACATGTATGACGTTGGAACAACCGAAATAAAATGTTAAAATGGACCTACGTTCTGTATTTAAATTTAAAAAACCTTACTGTTACTAACTGTTCGTCTAAAATTGTGAACCACATGTTTGTGACTATTACAGAGCCATCTATCACAAAACGAAAAAGTGGTCCATCTAAAACATTCATATTTCTTTACGTACTACACGAATATGTAATAAAAAATGGGGGTTCCTTTTTTAAAAAATGCAGTTGCTATCCGTTTGACCTATGGCAGCGCCATCGAGCGGTCCAACCATAGCGCCATCTGGTTTTTTCTTTTAGCTAGACAAGTTTCGTTCTTTGTAGTTTCTTCGTTTGACTCTTATTTCGTGAGATATTTGGCCCGGTCACGATCAATGGCCTACCCTGTATATCTATCACACGAACGAGTAAATGCCTTAGTAGCAACAATTTCATATTGATACTACGTAAAGAGGTTACTTAATGTTTTACTTCAATTTATGCAAAGTTTTGTCGTAAATACACAAGCGCTGCAGAAAGTGCAACAGTTTGATGATAAATTTGCCTCTGACCCTAATAAATTTGTAAACGCACCAGATATACACTGAAGTGATTCCTTGTAGCATCGTGTTGAAACTCCTTTTGCTCGGTGTGGTGCAGCAGCTCGACGTGGCAAGGACTCAACCAGTCGTTGGAAGTACCCTGCAGAAATACTCAACCATGCTGCCATAACTGCCAGAGTGTTGCCGGTGCAGGAAAGGATTTTGTACGTGAAATGGTCACTCGATTGTGTCCAATAGATGTTCAATGGGATTCATGTAGGGAGATCTGGGTGGCCAAATATTTCGCTCGAACTGTCCAGAATTTTCTTCAAACTAATCCCGACCAAATGTGGCCTAGTGACATGGTGTTTTGTCACCATAAAAGGTCTATCACTGAATGGTGACAAATGGTCTCCAGGTACCCTAACATCATGATTTACCGTCAATGATCGGTTTAGTCGCCAAGAGGACGCAGTCCATTCTGTGTAATCTCATGTCAGCACAATTATGGGGCTAGTACAAGCTTGGACAGCGCCATGTTGACATCCTGGGTCCATGGATCCGTGGGGTCTGCGCCACACTCGAACCCGGCATCAACTCTTACCAATGGAGATCGGGACTCACCTGACCAGGCCACGGTTCTCCAGTCGTCTGTGGTACAACTGAAATGGTCACGAGCCCAGAAAAGGCGCTGCAGGCGATTTCATGCTGTTAACAAAGACAATCACTTTGGTCGTCTGCTGCCATAACCCATTATCGCCCACTTTCGCAGCACTGTCCTAGCGGATGCGTTCGTCGTTCGGTCTACGTTGATTTCTGTGGTTATTTCACGCATAGGTGCTTGTCAGCAATGGCAGCCCTACTCAGACACTCCTGTTCTCGGTCGTTAAGTTAAGGCCGTAAGCCACTGCCTTGTCCATGGTGAGAGGTAATGCCTGAAATCTGGCAGTTTCGGCACACTCTTGACACGCGGATCTCGGAATATTGAATTCTCTAACGATTTACGATGTGGAATGTCCCATGCCTCTAGCTCCAACTACCACTCCACGTTCAAAATCTGTTAATTCCCATCGTGCGAGTCCAACCACGTCAGAAACCTTTCCACATGAAGCACCTAAGTCAAAACGGCAGCACCACCAATGCACTGCCCTTTTATATACTATGTACGCGATACTACCGCCATCTGTGTACGTGCTTGTCACCGTCCCATGACTTTTGTCACCTCATGGTAACATGTCTAACATGATAATTAAATTTAAATGTGTTCCTAAATGTTCTGTGACTGCATTGGAAAAATGCGGGTATCTGCCCTGTTACGCTTTATTCAACCACGTATTGGGTATGTCAACATGCTCGTTGAGTTCAGACACAATCTGGAGTAACTTCTGGCCTCGATTCCAACACTCCATACAGTAAAAAGAAATAATAAACAGAGTGATCCTGTTCTACACTTTACAGTGCGTGATCATGCTGTGGGCTAACTTGTTCCTGATCACGTGCTTATCAAAACGTTTAATGGATACCTTGAATAAACGTTTTCGACGTGATAGTGCAGTACTCAGGCGTACGGCGTCTTGGCAAAGAAAAAAAAAGACAACTGAAGCTGCAGACAAATCCGGCACGAGATGACAAAGAGTATAGCAGATCTCTATAGATTAGCAAACACAAGAAAAGCAGGAGTGTGTCATTTAGATTTGGGATAATTCATTCAGATTTCAAATGGCTCTAAGCACTATGGGACTTAAAATCTGTGGTCATCAGTCCCCTAGACTTAGAACTATTTAGACCTAACTAACCAAAGGACATCGCGCACATCCATGCCAGTGGCAGGATTTCACCCACCGACCGTAGCAGCCGCGTGGTTCAGACTGAAAAATTCGTTGCCGGCCGGTGTGGCCGTGCGGTTCTAAGCGCGTCAGTTTGGAACCGCGTGACCGCTACGGTCGCAGGTTCGAATCCTGCCTCGGGCATGGATGTGTGTGATGTCCTTAGGTTAGTTAGGTTTAAGTAGTTCTAAGTATAGGGGACTGATGACCTCAGATGTTAAGTCCCATAGTGCTCAGAGCCATTTGAACCATTTGAAAAATTCGTTCTCAAAATACTTTCAACTGAATGCCCACTTGCTCATCACGATTACATATAGTTCGCCCTAGAATAGAGCAATCAGGAATTAGGGAATCTCTAACCAAACTTGACGATATCTATTCGCACTTAAGTTGCATATTCAAAAGGCCAGATATGTAAATCACAGATAGTACAGAAAACACGAATTCCTGTAAACGTTTGAAGGCCTTGGTTTTACAGAAATAAAATAAAAATACAAAACTCTCTAAACGGAATCAAATTCGACTCTTTTACGATACCAGGTAGAATAACGCTCTTATCTCCTGAAATCTGCATGAATTTTACCCTCTTTACTCCGATCAACGGAAGCACCTTGAGATCTTGTCACCACGTGGTATGCAAACCAATGAATTTAGTAACATTTTGCCGTACGTTACGTTGATCATTGAGAAAGGTTTAATGAGTGATAAACTATGAAATTCAAATTAGTTTCCAAAATTGGCAGCGATGAGTAAAATGAGGACAGACGTGTAAATCAAGTGTGCAGTTAATGCTCGCCCTTGCACGCGCAAACACCAATCCCAGCGATGACCAAGTCCGTCCCGAGTAGGGTCCCAGCAACCATCAAATACCCCTCAGTAGTCAGCCCACATAATAAGGACGCTACCCACGAGGTCGGCCAAACCGGAAACGTCTGAGAGGTTGGCACAGAACCCTTAACCATCCGCATGGTTAATACTGGTCTAAAAGTGGTATAACAGCGAGTTGTTCTCTGCAGCCAGTGCCACGTATCTTTGAACAGTCACCGGCCGCTGTGACCGAGCGGTTCTATGCGCTTCAGTCCGGAACCACGCGGCTGCTACGGTCGTAGGTTCGTATCCTGCCTCGGACATGGATGTGTGTGATGTCCTTAGGTTAGTTAGGTTTTAGTAGTTCTAAGTATAGGGGACTGATGACCTCAGATGTTAAGTCCCAAAATGGATCGAGCGATTTGAATTTTTTTGAACAGTCCGCGGACACCACGCTGATACAGACTGAAGCGCGACCGCGATTTAAACTTGAGCACTCAAGCTTTGAAGGTTTAATTACGTCATCCAAACTCGCGGCTAGCTCAAAGACAATGAGAAGTAGCATTAAATTATTACTGTTATTGCCCGATAAATTGATTGTTGCGAGGAGAGAGGCGTAAGCATTTGTACTCACGATAAATAATTTCATTTATATCAGATTGGCTTCAGTTTGATTAAGTATTTACTTCTAAGAAAGAAATGTAACTGCGAACTCAAATATATCGTGTACCAAACTAGGCCTTTTTGCCTACTGCCATTAGATTGATCAATGCTGTTCCGTAAAAATTTTGATAAAATTAACTTTGCAAATATTATGTTAACTTGAAGGTGACACCTAATATTTAATATTTTAATTAAATTCCACCTAATGGCCGCCCATTGTTCTACACAACTCACTATTAATCATTAATTTCACTTAAATATTTCCGCAGGGAGGAAGAGCTTTCGAATAAGAGCAGGAGAATTCACTTTTTGCCATGTATTGTAACAGAAAATACATACATCAAATACTTAGTGCGTCAGAACAGCTAAGTGACTTAATTCTTCAACAGCAGAAACAAGAGTGGGATTAGATCTTTGAACGAAATCTTTTTAACGTTAATGACATAGGATTTCCATGGTTACGAAGAAAGTCTTTACGTTGTATAGTTATTCTCTTACATTAAATTACATATTTTATCAACATCTTTAACACAAAAAGTATCATATTAACGAGTTGTAAGTTTTATAATTATCTGTCGTATTAGCTACGGTTTTTACCATTTTTACCAACAGAAATACACTCAGTTTTGTACTTTCTTTACACTTCACTTTTTCACATCTGCTATAGGTTTAGTATAATTTTCATAGGGATTTCCAGGAGACGTCACAGTACGAATCACATAATAAGTTTACATATGTAGCGCTCACTGCTGCGACCTTGCCTAGATTACGCCTGTACGTTGTGCGGCACGACAAAGCGCTACGATTATGCGTAGGAGCTCTTGAGTCCACCGCGACGAACGAACTGGTAGTCGAAACAGTGGAAGAACCCTTATCACTACACAGACAACAGATCAGCAGAAAACTTATTCTGAATCATCTACATCGTTTTGCGGTTGTGCTGACAAATGATATCTGCTATCTCAGAGTGCAATTCTACGCCGACCGTTACTGGCTACATAAATGAACACCACACTTGTGGAGACATTTTCATCACTAAGCACATACCAATACCTGATTCGTAGAACGGGATTGCTACTCTCCTTCGATACGGACTATAAACAGATAAACCATGTGCTATACAAGCACAGTAATATGCACCACACTGAAAACCCCAGTTATCAATAACAGCATTTTAGAAAGCCTTCTCAAGCATTGGCACGATGCCACGCTTGTGTATACCAATGTGTCTGAATACCACAGCTCCATCGGGTGTCTATGCTGGTACTAAAAATAAAACGAGTGAACCATTTAGTCTACAGAAAGAGTCAAAGATTTCCACGAGTGAACTCTAGCCACTGAGAAAGGGTTAACTTACGGCATGAGCACAGCAGCTGACGGTCTTATCATACTCCGGGACTTGCTCAGCGGGATGTAAACACTTATTTCAGTTGGAAAAGACTGAGGGAAGTGGAGAGATGTTACCTTACATACCGAATAGCTTCGGTTGCATCGGATTTGTACCGAATCGGTTGAGGCCTCATTTGTGCTGATCATGGGCTATGCTGGGATTGTGGGGAACGAAGATGCCGACCAGTTGGGTAAGGACGCGACTACGACTAGCATTGAAGAGCGATGCCTTCCCACAGAAGAACTCAGCGCTGCGGTTAGAGGCTTGACCTAAAGTTACAGGAACGAGGCATGAGAGACCGGAGACTTGCACAAGGACAGCTGGTACAGGCAAATCCTTCCGCGTTTACGGAAGTCTCAGTGGTATGCTGACAAAGGGATTCTGAACTACCACTTACCTCCACAGCGACAGCAAGCCGACCGCCCCGCAGCGGTTCTAGGCGCTACAGTCTGGAACCGCACGACTGCTACGGTCGCAGGTTCGAATCCTGCCTCGGGCATGGATGTGTGTGATTTCCTTAGGTTAGTTAGATTTAAGTAGTTCTAAGTTCTAGGGGACTGATGACCTCACAAGTTAAGTCCCATAGTGCTCAGAGCCATTTTGAACAGCGACAGCAAGCCATTTTGTAAGGATCATTGACAGGTCTTAACGCAACCATGGCAGTCAATTACACTATCTTAATATGCTTTACCTCGTACCATCGCCATTCTACGAACAAACAGAACTGATAACATTATCTACGGGTAAAGGGATAGCCTGTGAACTGCGTTACACCGGAATCCACCTCGTTATGTTGCCATGCGAACAACAGACCGAGCTGGCTTATCGACTTATCGATTATCCGATAATCGTCCCTCGAGTCTAGCTGTTGAAATTTGTGAACTGCTGGAATTCGTTTCCTCACATTCGAGAAACTCGTCGTACTTCTCATCCAGTCAGTTTTGTTCACTTTTATTTACTCGGTACTCATTTAGATGTTTCAGCCTTCCGCTTCATCATCTCTTGAAAGTGGTGTCATCGCCCACCGATACCACAAAGAAAGCAATCGATTCAGCCACAGAAGTTGGAATGAAGAGCGGCAGCTAGAGGCAGATACGGAGTTAGTGTCGCCCAGTCTCTGGACGCAGGAAGTACCGCGCCTCTGCGGGAAGACCCACCACAGAACCACAAACCACGTGTATAACACAACGCCGATCACGTTCCAAGAGACAGTTGATCGGGTGCACCGTTATCCTGTTGACAGTAGGTAAGTGAAAATACAAATATTGACATTAACACTGATATCTACTTCTAACAAATAATATCTAAATAACTTACAGTAATTTATATTATGAAAGTAACTTACCGTAACTTATAACTAAACTACTCATTCAGATGTTTCACATTTCAAACATTATGGAAGTGACCGCAGATTTCACGGACAGTGAAAGATCACATCGACTGTTTCTAATGGATAGATTTAAGTTTAGGCTTCACAGGGAGTTCGAGGATGGTACGCTGAGATGTGCTTGTACATATAAAACGTATAATGTGGAGCAACTCACTGAAAAGGAAAACAGTTGAACGCAGTTTTCCGAAATTCCTTCACCAGGGAAGATGAATGGAATATTCCATAATTTGAAACACGAACAGCTGCTAGCATGAGTTTCTTAGAAGTAGATACCTTAGGGGTTGCGAAGCAACTGAAATCGGTTGATACGGGAAAGTCTTCAGGACCAGATTGTATACCGATTAGGTTTCTTTCAGATTACGCTGATACAATAGCTCCCTACTTAGCAATCATATACAACCGCTCGCTCACCGATAGATCTGTACCTACAGATTGGAAAATTGCGCAGGTCGCACCAGTGTTTAAGAATGCTAGTAGGAGTAATACATCGAACTACAGACCTATATCATTGACGTCGGTTTGCAGTAGGCAAGCGACTTCTAATCAAGCTGCGGGTCTATGGGGTATCGTCTCAGTTGTGCGACTGGATTCGTGATTTCCTGTCAGGAAGGTCGCAGTTCGTAGTAATGGACGGCAAATCATCGGGTATAATTGAAGTGATATCAGGTGTTCCCCCAGGAAAGCGTCCTGGGACCTCTGCTGTTCTTTATCTATATAAATGACCTGGGTGACAATCTGAGCAGTTCTCTTAGGTTGTTCGCAGATGATGCTGCAATTTACCGTCTAGTAAGGTCATACGAAGACCAGTATCAGTTGCAAAGCGATTTAGAAAAGATTGCTGTATGGTGTGGCAGGTGGCAGTTGACGCTAAATAACGGAAAGTGTGAGGTGATCCACATTAGTTCCAAAAGAAATCCGTTGGAATTCGATTACTCGATAAATAGTACAATTCTCAAGGCTGTCAATTCAACTAAGTACCTGGGTGTTAAAATTACGAACAACTTCACTTGGAAAGACCACATAGATAATATTGTGGGCAAGGCGAGCCAAAGGTTGCGTTTCTTTGGCAGGACACTTAGAAGATGCAACAAGTCCACTAAAGAGACAGCTTACACTACAGTCGTTCGTCCTCTATTAGAATATTGCTGCGCGGTGTGGGATCCTTACCAGGTGGGATTGACGGAGGACTCGAAAGGGTGCAAAAAAGAGCAGCTCGTTTTGTATTATCACGTAGTAGGGGAGAGAGTGTGGCAGATATGATACGCGAATTGGGATGGAAGTCATTACAGCAAAGACGTTTTCGTCGCGGCGAGATCTATTTACGAAATTTCAGTCACCAACTTTCTCTTCCGAATGCGAAAATATTTTGTTGAGCCCAACCTACATAGGTAGGAATGATCATCAAAATAAAATAAGAGAAATCAGAGCTCGAACAGAAAGGTTTAGGTGTTCGTTTTTCCCGCGCGCTGTTCGGGAGTGGAATGGTAGAGAGATAGTATGATTGTGGTTCGACGAACCCTCTGCCAAGCACTTAAATTTGAGTTGCAGAGTAGTCATGTAGATGTAGATGTACTAATGTTATATATGGAAATACGACAGACTCGAATCTAATTATCACATTTGTGTATCCTCCGAGATTTACGTGGGCTGAAACAGAGAAATCAACTGTTCATTCTTCAGTAATAGAGGTCTTAAACGATGTGATGAGCAACTACTATATTAAATGTACAAAACGACAGAAGGAATATTTGAACTATGTTTTCCTTGGCTGTGTGCTTCTTAGGGGTAAAATAAATGCTGTCGGACAATGTTTCTACCTACACTGGTCTGTATAGTATCAAGTGTACATTCGCTGAACTAAAAATTTTACTACAAATACTCTGATGACCACCTGTACGCCGCACAGTAGAATCCTTCTTAACGAAAGGTCTTTTAATGCTGAACGTAAGAGCGCCATGACAGCGTTACCAGCTGCGTGCTATACATGCTTTCGATTTATTTTACATTGCACTGCAATTTCGTACACACGTGAAAGAAGTAAACAATTTACTAATAATGATTTGAAAACCACCCAAATCACGTAACATAAACATGGTCTTCCAAAAAATTAACTTCATCCTTCATTTAAGCATGGGTTCAAACTGTTGACCATGATCTGAAAGGCACAATCGCCGTTCGAAAGAATGATGAACAGATGTAATTACAGTGGATAATATGGTAGAGCGTGCACTGGAGATTCGATGGCGCATATGGTCTGGCTTAGATGGTTCTCCGTCGTAGACTGCATCTTTCAGTGTTCCCCAAAGAAAGACATCGAGAGGAGTCAAGACCCACCCTTGCAGGTCATTTGACAACAGCATTTCGTACTATCCAAAGTCCAGCAAAGTTCTCGTTCAGAATTTGCATTGCAACACGAGACGAATGAGCTGGACAACAGTGGTATTGCAGCCACATACACTGTCGAGTACCCAGTGGTACCTCTTCTAGAAGGCAGAATGATCGTCAAAAAGTATGCGTACGAATGTCCATTTAGAACGACTGAGATGAAGTGAGGTCCCACAATGTAATTTTCTATGACGCCGCACCATACGTTTTACGGTCCACGGCCATGTGTTGCCGAGTGCTCAGTAGTGCATGTATGAAAAATTTACATTAGCGTCGTTAGTAAATCGACAAAATTCTGTACGACGTACAAATCGTGGTGGTGTTCCTGATGTAGTAACAGATGAGACGGATGGAAAGCCGGCCGGAGTGGAGTGGAGTTCTAGGCGCTACAGTGTGGAGCCGAGCGACCGCTACGGTCGCAGGTTCGAATCCTGCCTCGGGCATGGATGTGTGTGATGTCCGTAGGTTAGTTAGGTTTAATTAGTTCTAAGTTCTAGGCGACTGATGACCTCAGAAGTGAAGTCGCATAGTGCTCAGAACCATTTGAAACTTTTTTTTTTTTGAACGGATGGAAATGTTGTCGATGTAGGATGCGAATGACACTCGTCTGGCTGATTCCATATCCCTTGGCAATACATCTCGTACCACTTTGCAGATTCATTAACGTATCCTGAAGAGCTTCTTCGTCTTCTCTCTCTGTCACAGTCTTCTTTTATATCTTCTTTTTGATGTGCAGGCAGCCTATTCGCACTAACGTCTTAACAATTTGTGCAATTACCTGCCGCGTCGGACATTGGCGATCTGGATAGATACTCCTATACCGCTGTACTGTTTTTGCTGCATTTCTTTTACACTCACAGTATAAAAGTAGTATATACAACTTCTCACTGGTGTACATGTCTGTACGCAACAAGTATTGATGCAGAAATCAGAAGCCTCTGGTGCACACAGGTAAACAGGCAACATTCCGACAGAGGGTAGCATGAAAGCTCTGCTTGGCGATGTCTGCAACCGCTAATGCCGATTCTGGCCACCGTGCTCTCAAATTAGAGGATATTTCTCAAAATTTTTACTGCAGGTTTTATCGTCAACTTTAATAAAGATTATATCACTGTAATTGTCTTCTGAGGAGCCATCAACTGCAGTTATAAAAAATATACAGTTCTACTTTAGAAACGTACTTACTTCAATGTCGCCGTTAATATCAGCGCTAAAAACATTAACCAAACAAAAAAAATACGTACCTCTCGAATCTCTAACGTTTACCGAAGACCGTGTTTCGATATGTGTAACCGTTCACGAAAGACGAGGGGTATTGAGTCTTAAATCGTACATGACTCACCGTGTGTACAGGGTTGTCCATAGATCGTGACAGGGCCAAATATATCACAAGATAAGCACCAAAAGAAAAAACTACAAACAACAAAACTTGTCTATCTTGAAGGGGGAAACCAGATGGCGCTATAAATGGCCCGCTAGATGGCGCTGCCATAGGTCAAACGGATATCAACTGCGTTTCATTAAATAGGAACCACCATTTTTTTTACGTATGTGTATAGCACGTAAAGAAATATCAATGTTTTAGTTGGACCACTTTTTTCGCTTTGTTATAGTCACAAACATATAGCTCACAATTTTAGACGAACAGTTGGTAACAGATAGGTTTTTTAAATTAAAATACAGAACGTAGGTACTTTATAACATTTTATTTCGGTTGTTCCAATGTGATACATGTACCTTTGTGAACTTATCATTTCTGAGAACGCATGCTGTTACAGCGTGATTACCTGTAAATACCACATTAATGCAATAAATGCTCAAAATGATGGCCGTCAACCTCAATGCATTTGGAAATACGTGTATCGACATTCCTCTCAACAGCGAGTAGTTCGCCTTCCGTAATGTTCGCACATGCATTGACAAGGCGCTGACGCATGTTGTCAGGCGTTGTCGGTGGATCACGATAGCAAATATCCTTCAACTTTCCCCACAGAAAGAAATCCTGGGACGTTAGATCCGGTGAACGTGCGGAACGTGCTTCGACGACCAATCCACCTGTCATGAAATATGCCTGGGTGTTGTGTGATGTCCTTAGGTTAGTTAGGTTTAAGGAGTTCTAAGATCTAGGGGACATATGACCATAGATGTTAAGTCCCATAGTGCTCTTTAAGAAAAAAAAAAGGTTGACTTTACATTTTTCCCAGAGAGGTGATGGAATAGTAACCGGAAGACTTAATTTTGTCTATTTGATGTTTGTTAATGCTGTGTTTGTTGAGTGATGTTTTAGTTGCAATTTCGATGGGAGACAGTCAACTAGCCTCCTCGTGGTGTATCCCGGCTAACTTTAACTGGTAGGCTAATCTTCTGTCCGCAGTCCACATTTCCCCAGTTCATCCCTGTCTGCAGTTCACATAATTTACAGAGTGCTATCCGCAGTTCACAAGTTGCGAAAGAGATATGCTGTAGCTTCAACTCAACTGTCAACCACAGAACGCACAAGAACATTAAAGACGACACCTCAATGTTTCTGCAGCAGTTTTTAACAGATTTAAAAGAGGTATGTGTAGTCAATAAGAGAAGACACCTTTTTAAGCTTATAGTCACGATCATACAAAATTCAGATGATAAATGAAATTACTTGTCTCCATAATGCCTCCTATATACACTGGAAATGGAAATGAAGTCCCATGCTTCTTTTACAGAGCGTAGGGGAACGATGCGGGAGACCCGCACCGCCTTACTAGGCAAGGTCCTAACGGAGGTGGTTTGCCGTTGCCTTCCTCCGACCGTAATGGGGATGAATGATGATGATGAAGACGACACAACAACACCCAGTCATCTCGAGCAGGAAAAATCCCTGACCCCGCCGGGAATCGAACCCGGGACCCCGTGCTCGGGAAGCGAGAACGCTACCGCGAGACCACGAGGGGCGGACCCTATATACACTACTGGTATTAAAATTGCTACACCACGAAGATGACGTGTTACAGACGCGAAATTTGACCGACAGGAAGAAGATGCTGTGATATGCAAATGATTAGCTTTTCAGAGCATTCACACAAGGTTGGCGCCGGTGGCGATACCCACAACTTGTTGACATGAGGAAAGTGTCCAACCGATTTCTCATACACAAACAGCAGTTAACCGGCGTTGCCTGGTGAAACGTTGTTGTGATGCCTCGTGTAAGGAGGAGAAATGCGTACCATCTCGTTTCCGACTTTGATAAAGGTCGGATTGTAGCTTATCGCGATTGCGGTTTATCGTATTGCGACATAGATGCTCGCGTTGGTCGAGATACAATGACTGTCAGCAGAATATGGAATCGGTGGGTTCAGGAGGGTAATACGGAACGCCGTGCTGGATCCCAACTGCCTCGTATCACTAGCAGTCGAGATGACAGGCATCTTATCCGCGTGGCTGTAACGGATCGTGCAGCCACGTCTCCATCCCTGAGTCAACAGATGGGGACGTTTGCAAGACGACAACCATCTGCACGTACAGTTCGACGACGTTTGCAGCAGCATGGACTATCAGCTCGGAGACCATGGCTGCGGTCACCCTTGACGTTGCATCACAGACAGGAGCGCCTGCGATGGTGTACTCAACGACGAACCTGGGTTCACGAATGCCAAAACGTCGTTTTTTCGGATGAATCCAGGTTCTGTTTACAGCATCATGATGGTCGCATCCGTGTTTGGCGACATCGCGGTGAACGCACATTGGAAGTGTGTATTCGTCATTCCCATACTGGCGTATCACTCGGCGTAATGGTATGGGGTACCATTGGTTACACGTCTCTGTCACCTCTTGTTCGCATTGACGGCACTTTGAACAATGGACGTTACATTTCAGATGTGTTACAACCCGTGGCTCTACCCTTCATTCGATCCCTGCGAAACCCTACACTTCAGCGGGATAATGCACGACCGCATGTTGCAGGTCCTTTATAGGCCTTTCTGGACACAGAATATGTTCGACTGCTACCCTGGCTAGAACATTCTCCAGTTCTCTCACCAACTGAAAACGTCTGGTCAATGGTGGCCGAGCAACTGGCTTGTCACAATACGCCAGTCACTACTCTTGATGAACTGTGGTATCGTGTTGAAGGTGCTTAGGCAGCTGTACCTGTGCACGCCATCCAAGCTCTGTTCGACTCAGTACCCAGGCGTATCAAGGTCGTTATTACGGCCACAGGTGGTTGTTCTGGGATCTATGCACCCAAATTGCGTGAAAATGTAATCCCATGTCAGTTCTAATATAATATATTTGTCCAATGAATACCCATTTATCATCTGCATTTCTTCTTGGTGTAGCAATTTTAATGGCCAGTAGTGTACGTCCATGTTTAAACAACCAGTACTGTACCGGAGCAACAGCTCCCTGGTTAAGTAGACGAAGTATCTTAGTCTAAGCTGAGAGATGTATTGCTCTTCATGAAAGACACATAGCCGTTGACGTTTCACCATTCTACGCAATATGGATAAAATACCTAAAAATTGTATACTTATGAGCCCTTTAACAAAACTGACCCTCAGTGGGGATGAACACAATAATTTATATTCACTCGCAAAACTGTGCAGCACAAACATAGCTGCCAGAGTAATTAAGTCGAGAGTTTGAAACTGTGAGGCGGAATACAGTAAGCAAACACGAAACGAAGGAAACGCGCGACGCATCACTGCCGTGTCGCTTCCTCTGACGTCGACCGCGAAGTTTTGGTAGGTTTGTTCTTTGAGATCCGAGAAATCGAGTGAGAGGAACTCCCGCAGGAGTTAAATTAGATAGCCTGCTGGCACGGTTGGAATGATTTTCCATCGGACGGTTAACTGAGTCTTAGTATGTAAATGTTTCCTTTCTTCTGGGAGAATCATCTTGACTTTATACACCTTGTTTAATTAGAATACACGTCATTTTACAGGCTATTTATCGAGAACAGGCATTGGAACTGTTACAACCAAAAGGGAAAACTGTGCACTATATGTGGATTTTCTATTTGAAAAGAATATGATTTATGTGCTTTATGTATACATCAACTCGTCAGCGTTGTTTCAAAGAACCCAAAGGAAATGTCAAAATTAGCCGGCCGGAGTGGCCGAGCGGTTAAAGGCGCTACAGTCTGGAACCGCACGACCGCTACGGTCGCAGGTTCGAATCCTGCCTCGGGCATGGATGTGTGTGATGTCCTTAGGTTAGTTATGTTTAAGTAGTTCTAAGTTCTAGGGGACTTATGACCACAGCAGTTGAGTCCCATAGTGCTCAGAGCCATTTTTTTTGAAATGTCAAAATTCAGAATAGTGAAAGAGAGAGAAAGGTGTTTTACATCATATTACTTAGTCATATCGATCACTATGTTTTAGTACTCATATACATACAATCTTCAGTTTGGGGGGAAAGCTTCTTTAGTCCTTCCATAAAAAGTTTCAGCAAGATATATAGGAAATACTAATGTAATCTCTCTACTTGATCTGCATCAGTGAGCCTTCTGGGCGATAGAACGTTGGACGAGACTCAAATTCCTAATAAAAGTTACGCAACGGACGTGATTAACGTAATTAACGAAAAAGGGTGGTCCTAGCATTGAATTCCAGGTACCAGTATCCCATAACTTACTGTTAAATAACTTCCTGAAAGGGATTTATTCATTACAAGTCAATAGCTTGGCCCAGGTTTATCTAAATACTTGCTAAAATTTCTTAGCTGGAACAGACTGATAAATGTCTTCGATGTAGACAGACGGTATTCACTTCCGGAGCCGGCTGGTGCGTGACATTCATCTGCAACACTCAGTCTATTCGTCCACCCACACACATGATGGTGAGGTTATCTAGTGGCATCAATTGCTACCGTTACAGTAAGATACAAGCTGGGTTTTCATGAGAGACACAGTTGCAAGTAACTTACTTTCTCTTTAGAGCACAACCATGCAATCAATGGTTTAGTTTTCAGGCTATGTTGTGTAGTGTTTATGCGCCAGGAAGTCAATTCATATCAAACGCATTTCCCTGTTGAATTATATCTTTCCCAACAGTACAACAGCCTATTACATGTTAGTGTAATGCCTCACTTCGATGTTTTCTTGTGTGCATCTTTATACATTTTGTAATGTCCTTTACCAATATCTGCACACTTGAACTTCTAATAAATATGGGGATTGACCTGGGCCAAGCTTTTGATCTACAATTTGTGTCGATTTAAATGTTGTCATATTGCCATAGGCTGGTTGTGTTCGGATTCCGCTGAGAAAGGTCAGGCGTTCACTCCACGCAGGAGACGGCTACACGGGTAGCAGGGGCTGTGTGGCGTGGACTGGGCGGTTTTTTTTGGGTTATAGGGTCTCGGGAAAACACAAGAAGGGCTTCAATCACAAAGGGT
This sequence comes from Schistocerca cancellata, assembly GCF_023864275.1. Taxonomy (NCBI): domain Eukaryota; kingdom Metazoa; phylum Arthropoda; class Insecta; order Orthoptera; family Acrididae; genus Schistocerca; species Schistocerca cancellata. The sequence continues at coordinate 1,029,581,492 of NC_064626.1, read as the reverse complement.
GCAGGCCGAACAATGGAAGAACGTAGATACAGGAACCATTGGTATAACAACTTCCTGGCAGGCTGAAACTGTGTGCCGTACCGAGACTGGAACTCGGGACCTTTGCCTTTCTCGGGCAAGTACTCTACCATCTGAGCTACCTAAGCAAGACTCAAGCTCCGTCCTCACCATTTTACTTCTGCCAGTACCTCGTCTCCTACCTTCCGGTAGAGCACTTGCGGGCGAAAGGCAAAGGTCCCGAGTTCGAGTCTCGGTTCGGCACATAGTTTTCATCTGCCAGGAAGTTTCATATCAGTGCACACTCCGCTGCTGAGTTAAAATCTCATTCTGGAAACATCCCCCAGACTGTGGCTAAGCCATGTCTCCGCAATATCCTTTCTTTCAGCAGTGCTAGTTCTGCAAGATTCCCAGGAGAGCTTCTGTAAAGTTTGGAAGGTAGGAGACGAGGTAGTGGCAGAAGTAAAACTGTGAGGACGGGGCGTGAGTCGTGCTTGGGTAGCTCAGATGGTAGAGCACTTGCCCGCGAAAGGCAAAGATCCCGAGTTCGAGTGTCGGTCCGGCACATAGTTTTAATCTGCCAGGAGGTTTCATATCAACTCACATTCCGCTGCAGAGTGAAAATCTCATTCTGCATTGGTATTACACTTGTAAGTTGTCATAGCTGTGTTGGGAAAGTACCAGAGCTCCAAGCGCTAATAGAAAGCACTAATACTCAAATATCTTTCGACACTAGAAGCTGGCTAAAGCCGAAGATAAGCTCAGCCGAAATTTTTGTGATGATCATAACGGTGTTCCGAGAGGATAGGCTAAACACAGTTGGCGGTGGCGTGTTTGTTGCTGTTAGAAGCAGTTTATCTTGTTCCAAAATTGAAATTTCCGTGAATTAGTATGTGCAGAGTTCATTGTTGGTAACCGGAATAAAATACCTGGATCCCTTTAACCGACCTCCCAATTCAGATGAAACAGTTGCTGAAAGTTTCAAAGAAAACTTGAGTTTGATTTCAAACATGAACCCGACTGATGGGATTATAGTTGGAGGTGACTTTAATTTACCCTCGATATGTTGGCGGAAATACATGTTTAATTCTGCAGGTACGCATAAAACATCATCCGAAATTGCGCTAAACGCATTCTCTGAAAATTTATTCGAGCAGTTAGTTCATGAGCCCACGCGAATAGTAAACGGTTGTGAAATCACACTTGACCTCTTAGCAACAAATAATCTTGAGCTAATAACGAGCATAAAAACGGATACAGGGATTGATAAACACAGGGTTGTCGTAGCGAAACTGAATGCTGTAACCCCCAAAGCCTCCAAAAATAATCTAAAATTGTACCTATTCAAAACAGCCGATAAAAATTCACTTGACGTCTTCTTGAGAGACAATCTCCGCTTCTTCCAAATTAACAGTGTTAGTGTAGACCAGATGTGGCTTGAATTCTAAAAAATGGTATCCTGATCAGTTAAGATATTTATACCAAATAAATTAACGAACGGTGAAACTGATCCTCCTTGATATACAACACCGGCCAGAACACTGCTGCAGCAAGAATGTAAAGAAACGTGCCAAATTTAAACGGACGCAAAACCTCCAAGATTGGCCAATAATAGAAGCTCGAAATTTATCGCGGACTTCAATGCGAGATGCCTCTAACAGTTTCCGCAACGAGCCTTTGTCTCGAAACCTGGCAGAAAATCCAAAGAGATTCTGGTCGTATGTGAAGTATGTTAGTGGCAAGAAACAATCAATGCCTTCTATGCGCGATAGCAATGGAAATATTATCGAAGAAAGTGCTGCCAAAGCAGAGTTACTAAACAGAGCCTTTCGAAGTTTCCTCGTCAAAGAAGTCGAAGTAAATATTCGAGAATTCGAATCAAGAACACCTGCCAAAATGAGTAACGTAGAAGTAGATATCCTCGGAGTTGTGAAGCAGCTGAAATCACTTAACAAAGGCAAGTCTTCCGGTCCAGACTGTATGCCAGTTAGGTTCCTTTCACAATATGCTGAGACAATAGCTCCATACTTAACAATCATATACAATCTTTTGCTTGACGAAAGGTCCGTATCCAATGACTGGAAAGTTGCACAGGTCTCACCAATATTCAAGAACGATAATAGGAGTAATCTGCTAAATTACAGGACCGTATCATTAACGTTGATATGCAGCAGGATTTTGGAACATATTTTGTGTACGAACATTGCAAATTACCTCGAAGAAAATGATCTATTGACACACAGTCAACATGGATTTAGAAAACATCGTTCTTGTGAAGCACAACTAGCTCTTTACTCGCACGAAGTGTTGAGGGCTATTGACAAGGGATTCCAAATTGATTCCGTATTCCTAGATTTCCGGAAGGCTTTTGACACTGTACCATATCAGGGGCTTGCGTGCGTATGGAATATCGCCTCTATTATAAGACTGGATTCGTGATTTCCTGTCGGAGAAGTCACCGTTCTTAGCAATCAATGGAAAGTCATCGAGTAAAACAGAAGTGATTTCTGGCGTTCCCCAAGGTAGTGTTATAGGCTCTTTGCTGTTCCTTATCTATATAAGCAATTTGGGAGATAATCTGAGCAGCCGACTTAGGTTGTTTACAGATGACGCTGTCGTTTATTGAGTAGTAAGGACGTCGGAAGATCAAAACATACTGCAACATGATTTAGAAATGATATTTGTATGGTGCGAAAATTGGCACTTCACCCTAAATAACGAAAAGTGTTAGGTCATCAACATGAGTGCTAAAAGGAATCAATTAACCTACGGTTACACGACAAATCAGTCCAATGTAATGGTTGTAAATTCAACTAAATACCTATGAATTACAATTACGATGGAACACATAGAAAATGTTGCGGGAAGGGTAATCAAAGACTGGTTTTATTGGCATGACACTTAGAAAACGTAGCAGATCTGCTAAAGAGACTGACTCCACTACGCTTGTCCGTCCTCTTTTAGAACACTGCTTCGTGGTGTGGGATCGTTACCAGATAGGACTGACGGACTACATCGAGAAAATTCAAAGAAGGGCTGCAAATTTAGTATTGTCGTGAAATAGTGGAGAGAGTGTCACTGAAATGATACAGGATTTGTGGTGGATATCATTAAAACAAAGGCGTTTTTCATAGCACCGAAATCTTCTCACGAAATTTCGAACACCAACTTTCTCTTCCGATAGCTAAAACATTTTGTTGACGCATATGTACATGGGGAGAAAAGATCGTCACCATAAAATAAGTGAAATCAAAGCTCACACGGAAAGATATAGGTGTTCGTTTCTTCCGCGCGCTGTATGAGATTGGAATAATAGATAATTATGATGTTATTTGCAGAGTATCCGTGTAGATGTAGATGTAGACTGTTGCGACGTATTCGGACTACCGGCGCTGTGGCCAGCGAGACTGTGACAACTCCTAATCGAAGCTGCCTGTTGTAGAATGACAACTGCCGAGTATTTCCGCCTCCACGTTTCAACCTGTAACGATTTGATTTTAACACGTATCACGGCCTGGTATCTTCATTCGTTAAGGAAGTGAATTTATTTTCGTTATCCGTCATACTGTGCTGCGTCAAATTAAGTAAACATTGCACCAAATTTTAAAGAGTTTGCAGAGGTAAAAACGCATTACATAAACTTTGCTTGTGCTAGATTTTAGCTCATACATCACAATAAATTATATATATATATCGAAATTTATTTAAAATTGAGAACAGGGTGATACCTCATTTCGTTCTTGAATTAATGGGTTTTATAGCCGAAGGACGGTCGCACGCGACTGGCTTTTATGAAAAACTTATCTTCGGATTTTAAGAAAAATATTACATGAAAAAAGTCTGAAACGTCCCCCTAGAACATTTATACATGACTGTGTTTAAACTGACACACAATATTTTTAGTGCAACGCAATCTGACTTTCAAAAATCCCTACAAAAGAATGGCCCTGACTAACATTAACCTATACCTTTCACAAATCACGTACCTCACCAAAAATCTTCGTTACTCGAACTACTGCAATACAGTGAGCGCCACTACTGCCAGCTAAATAAGAGATTCAAACTACTGAAGGCACTGGCTACTAATAGGCATAGTTAGCAAATGAAAGATTTTGATAGAGAACAAATAATGTATTTACCTCAATAGTGTTCAAAAGTCATAATGTATATAGCAGTTAATGACATCCAGTCTTACAAATTTCAAAACGCCGCCATCTCTCTCCCCACATCCACCACTGCTGGCGGCTCATCTCCAACTGCACAGCGCTACGCGCTGTTAACTTCCAACTGCCCAACACTACAATGGCAGACAATAATGCAAACTAGCCACAGACTGCAAACAGCACCGCCAGTGATTTTCATACAGAGCGCTACGTAACGTTGCCAATAAGAAAACATAAACAGCCTACTTACAAATCATTTTTGCTCATCTTATAGTGTGACACCTTGCTCGATAAAGGCCAGACTTTCTTTTGGTTATATGCCATAGTTACTTCACGGCATCAAATTAAGTAAAACATTATGCAATACTTAAAATATTTTGCAGAAGTAAAAACGCACTGTGTAAGCTTTGCTTATTGTTGATTTTAGCAAATACATTGCAGTAAAATAAATGTAGGTAACACATGTACATTTTATTTAAAATTGAGAGCAAAACAATATCTCTTTTCGTTGACGAGTTATTGAACTTTATGTACGACTGATGATCGACCATGACGCTCCCGTTGACTTCTTTGCGGATCTAGAATCATTTGGCCATAGCAATCGTCACATCTCATAAACAATTCATGATACCTAAATGAGGATCCTGCAAATAATAGCATGCTATGAGGTCTGTGTATTGTACGATATACAGGGTGAGTCACCTAACATTACCGCTGGATATATTTCGTAAACCACATGAAATACTGACGAATCGATTCCACAGACCGAACGTGAGGGGAGGGGATAGTGTAACTGGTTAATACAAACCATAAAAAATGCACGGAAGTATGTTTTTTAACACAAACCTACGTTTTCTTAAATGGAACCCCGTTAGTTTTGTTAGCACATCTGAACATATAAACAAATACGTAATCAGTGCCGTTTGTTACATTGCAAAATGTTAATTACATCCGGAGATATTGTAACCTAAAGTTGACGCTTGAGTACCACTCCTCCGCTGTTCGATCGTGTGTATCGGGGAGCACCGAATTACGTAGGGATTCAAAGGGAACGGTGATGGACCTTAGGTACAGAAGAGACTGGAACAGCACATTACGTCCACATGCTAACACCTTTTTATTGGTCTTTTTCACTGACGCACATGTACATTACCATGAGGGGTGAGGTACACGTACACACGTGGTTTCCGTTTTCAATTACGGAGTGGAATTTAGTGTGTCCCGACATGTCAGGCCAATAGATGTTCGATGTGGTGGCCATCATTTGCTGCACACAATTGCAATCTCTGGCGTAATGAATGTCGTACACGCCGCAGTACATCTGGTGTAATGTCGCCGCAGGCTGCCACAACACATTGTCTCATATCCTCTGGGGTTGTAGGCACATCACGGTACACATTGTCCTTTAATGTACCCCACAGAAAGAAGGCCAGAGGAGTAAGATCAGGAGAACGGGCTGGCCAATTTATGCGTCCTCCACGTCCTATGAAACGCCCGTCGAACATCCTGTCAAGGGTCAGCCTAGTGTTAATTGCGGAATGTGCAGGTGCACCATCATGCTGATACCACATACGTCGACGCGTTTCCAGTGGGACATTTTCGAGCAACGTTGGCAGATCATTCTGTAGAAACGCGATGTATGTTGCAGCTGTTTGGGCCCCTGCAATGAAGCGAGGACCAACGAGGTGGTCGCCAATGATTCCGCACCATACATTTACAGTCCACGGTCGCTGTCGCTCTACCTGTCTGAACCAGCGAGGATTGTCCACGGACCAGTAATGCATGCTCCGTAGATTCACTGCCCCGTGGTTTGTGAAACCCGCTTCATCGGTAAACAGGTAGGACTGCAAAGCATTGTCTGTTAATGCCCATTGACAGAACTGCACTCGATGATTAAAGTCATCACCATGTAATTGCTGATGAAGCGACACATGAAACGGGTGAAAGCGGTGACGCTGCAGTATGCGCATGACACTACTTTGACTCAGACCACTGGCGCTCGCATTGTCCCGTGTACTCATGTGTGGGTTCATAGCAACAGCAGCTAACACACCAACTGCACCCGCTTCTCCTGTGACGGGCCTGTTACGGACCCGTTAGCGTGCTACGACCATACCTGTTGCATGCAGTTGGCGGTAGATGTTTTGCAATGTGCGGCACGTTGGATGCTCTCTGTCCGGGTACCGTTCTGCATACACCCTGCCGGCTTCAGCTGCATTTCGTCGACACTCGCCATAGATGAGTATCATCTCCGCCTTTTCAGAGTTCGAATACCCCATGGTCACAGTTCCTACAATACTACACTATCACTGACGTCTGGTAACATGGTGTACTACAGTTGGTCTGCGTGCGGAGACGAATGCAGAATAACAATAGCAGCAAGCGCTACATGCGGACACTGCGACAGCTAGACCAAACCACAACAGTGCACTACAGTCACACTCGTAAACACGGTCGTCATCGTAAACATGTCCCTGCAGATGCTGCTCGCCGACCGTGGCCAGTGTTTGTTACAACACGCAACTGAACGTCGGAGGTTTCAAGCGTCAACTTTAGGTTACAATATCTCCGGAAGTAATTAACATTTTACAATGCAACAAACGGCACTGATTACGTATTTGTTTAAATGTTCAGATGTGCTAACAAAACTAACGTGGTTCCATTTAAAAAAACGTAGGTTTGTGTTAAAAAACATACTTCCGTGCATTTTTGTATGGTTTGTATTAAACAATTACACTAGCCCCTCTCCTCACGTTCGGTCTGTGGAATCGGTTCGTCAGTATTTGATGTGGTTTACAAAATATATCCAGCGGTAACGTTAGGTGACTCACCCTGTATACCTGAGAATATCTTATTCACTGAGATATGGAAGTAACTCGTGTGCAGCTGTGACGCGTTAGTGCTCATAATGCAACTAGTTGTCCATAGTGCTGTAGGAAAACCCGGCGACGTACATACACACAACCGCAGTACCTGGGAATGGGGCAACGGGACCTGCAGACCTCAACGAAAGTTTGATTCCATTTGGAAGTCATGGTACGGTTATAGAAATGATGAAGCAGACTTTCTTACTAGAGTCCCTGATCAGAAAACGATTTTAACATATGAGGAAGTTTCGAGACATCTGGCACTACTCCTTAGAGAGGGAGGTTCATAAATGTTTGTCGTCGGTTTGTCTACATAAAAAATTGTTTTATGGGGTTATAATGCAATTCATGTCACGGCAGTATTTTGCATGCATGAATAATATAGGGTTAGAAATTACGAATTTTATGCACATTACTTTATCTGATTGTTTTCCTAAGGTAGTAGCTTGCTATCTTGTATGCTGACAAAGTGGTGGAGATGTATCCACTTAATTGGTTAAAATTATCGATGATTTGAAACTGAGACAAACTTGTGACTGGATGAGATTCAGTTACGAATATTGTAGAGTTTTCCACAAAAGTTTTTGGTGTAGCATAATTGAAATGCAACATGAAAGTGACACACTCACCTCTACCTAGGTCTTCCATCGAATTAATCTTTCACGTAATTATTAAATCCCCCTTTCATAAATTTGGTTGACAGAAAAAAAACGCCTGCAATTGGCTCTGAGCACTATGGGTGTCAACTGCTGTGGTCATAAGTCCCCTAGAACTTAGAACTACTTAAACCTAACTAACCTAAGGACAGCACACAACACCCAGCCATCACGAGGCAGAGAAAATCCCTGACCCCGCCGGGAATCGAACCCGGGAACCCGAGCGTGGGAAGCGAGAACGCTACCGCACGACCACGAGATGCGGGCCAAACGCCTGCAATTCAATTTACCTGGAATTCAATGCTAAGGTCACACTTCCTTCATTAATTGTGTTGATTAGATTCGTTCTCCAACTTTTACTAAGCATTTCAGTTTTGGAGAGCGATCTGCCGCTCATGTAAGCACACTCATGTAGATCAGGTAGAGGAGTGATACCGTTGTTCCTCAAGGTAGACTACGCGGGAAATCTTCCATGTAGAGTTTTGAAAGTAGAGGGGAGATTCTGGAAGACTGGGTCTGGAAGGTCGAAACGGGTTAGAGTCTCTGATCAGAAAACGATTTTAATATATGAGGAAGTTTCGAGACATCTGGCACTACTCCTTAGAGAGGGAGGTTCATTGAATTTATGTTTTATGATACTAGGTGTAATAATACACTATGGAGAAGCGTAATCTTGCAATTACCTCACAATAGTTTTATAATCCTAGGAGGGTAGATTTAAGCAGTTCCGCTTGGTCTCGGAATGTGTTCTCGATCAGTAGTCAAAGCAATTAGGGCAAGAATTACTGGTGTTATTCCTTTTCTAGCGTGTTAAAATAACACCTAGTGTCATTTAATAAAATATGGATGTAGTATGATACTCCACTCAGTTCCAACTTGACCTGATCCAGTGCAAGAATAAACAACTTGTGGGCAATAGACATCACACTTAGAATGTGATAAAAATAACTATACTCTAGAGCAGGGGTCTCCAAACTACGGCCCGCGGGCCGAAACCGGCCCGCGAGGGTCAGCAAACCGGCCCGCGTTAGCTGGCCGTACATCCCCGGTATCCGGCCCGCCAAATATTTGAGGTGGTACCTACACTGCCAACAATTGAGTTTCGAGGCCTATCGCGACCAGTACACCGCGACATTGGCTCTGCTACTCGCTACAAGACTACATAACTAAACTTATTGTTGCGCCGCTTGAAATAACAATGCGTTGACATACTCTACGTCTGTTACGTCTTGCAGTAATAGTGTTGCTAACAATGATTTTGAGATTTCGTTAACTTTGCAGGACACTTTCGTGAAGAATGTGCAGTGAAATTCGCCAGAATAAAATACGCCAGAATTTAGGTCAGGTACGTCCACCAATCAGAATTATGTAATTAAATAAAAATTGTAGTTCGTTTCAGTGCTAGCTATTCCCACAACCTTAGATTTTTGCGATTTCATCTTTCCTTTAGCCTTACATTACGGTGATCATGGAATGCTTGGGTGCTTTAATCCCACTAGGTAGATCTTGGCCCTTATTACTTCGTGGAGGAGTCAATGTGGCCCGCGGACTAAAAAGTTTGTAGACCCCTGCTCTAGAGTGTAGATCTTCAGAAAAATTCTTTATGTATCAGATTGTAATGGCGATATGTCTGTGCAAATATGGAGCAATCTACAAGAAATTCGTGATTAAATACTGAAGCAGAATTTCAGAAAATACAGATATGTACTCGTAGATCTGATTCATGCCTATCCATTCATTCGCCAATATGACCTCCCACGGATTCGATTCCTTCACTTCAATCTGTGAATCCCCGGACAAGTCCGCAAAACAGTCATTATATAAACTGTTAATAGACTTTTATGAACAAAATGAACGTCTTCATTTTCCAGCGTTCCTCAAGCGAATAGAATGTAGGTCCGTTAAAGTAACGACGTTTCATATGTTATACTTCGGAAAATTTATCGATGTTGATGGTTTATCGTACATCACGTTAACGTCAGTAGAACACTCGTCACTGCGCACGAGGTGCCGCTATCAGAAACACGCTAACAAGAGCATTACACTAATTCTCGGGTCGCATTATGCAGGTCTCGAAGGCAGTTACCAGGAAGAGCGGCGTGCAGGCAGGTGTAATTTACGGTCGCAAATTATTGCCAGCCATGTCGCAGCGGGTACCTGCGCCGCTTCTGTTGGGCCTGGTGTCACTCTGATGAACGGGTGCGCATAATGCAGCCAATTAATCTCCGCGGAACTGGCTGCGGGGCCCGGCGCGCTCTGCCGCTCCCAGCTGCCAACGACTGCGCGCTAGCTGCACTCGCTGGGGGAGCCACCGTATACACGTGGATGGGCACCGGTTTTTAATTTAGTTTGTCCTCACGAGTGGCACCGTATAAATATTTATGTGCATAAAAGCATCTAAACTGCTTAATCTATTTATTTACAGTGAAGAGGCAAAGAAACTGGTGCACCTGCCTAATATCGTGTAGGGCCCCCGTAACACGACGTGGCGTGGACTCGACTAATGTTTGAAGTAGTGCTGGAGGGAATTGGCACCATGAATCTTGCAGGGCTGTCCATAAATCGGTAAGGGAACGAGGGGGTGGAGATCTACTCTAAACAGCACGCAGCAAGTCGTCCCAGATATGCTCAATAACGTTTCATGTCTAGGGAGTTTGGTGGCTAGGGAAGTATTTAAAATCAGAAGAGTGTTCTTGGAGACACTCTGTAGCAATTCTGGACGTGTGGGGTGTCGCATTGTCTTACTGGAATTGCCCAAATACGTCGGAATGCTCAGACAGAATGATTACGAACATGCCACCCCTCAGAGTCGTGTCTAGACGTATCAGGGGTCCCATATCACTCCAACTGCACACGCTCCATAACGTTACGGACTCTACACCAGCTTGAACACTCATGTGGTGGTCTCCACACCCGCACACGTTCATCTGCGTGATACAATTTGAACGAGACTCGTCATCAACAGTCCAATGTCGATGTTGACGGGCCCAGGCGAGGCGTAAAGCTTTTTATCGTGCAGTCATCAAGGATACACGAGTGAAAGCCCATATCGATGCTGTTTCGTTTAATGCTTCGCACGCTGACACTTGTTGATAACCCAACACTGAAACCTACAGCAGTTTGCGGAAGGGTTACATTTATGTCACGTTGAACATTCTCTTCAGTCGTCGTTGGTCCCCATCTTGAAGGATCTTTTTCCGGCCGCAGCGATGTCGAAGATTTGATGTTTCACTGGGTTCCTGATATTCACAGTACACTCGTGAAATAGTCGTTTCGGAAATTCCCCACTTCATCGTTACCTCGGAGATGCGGTGTCCCATCGCTCTTGCGCGACTATAACACCACGTTCCAAGTCACTTAAATCTTGAAAACATACCGTTGTAGCCGCAGTAACCGATCTAAAAACTGCGCCGGACACGTGTTTTCTTATATAGTCGTTCCCGACTGCAGCACCGTATTCTGCCTGTTTACATATGTCTGTAATTGAATACACGTGACTATACTAGTTTCTTTGGCGGTTCAGTGTAAAACGACGTTGCGGGTGCCGCCATCATCAAAGTGAAACAAAGAGTTGTAAAACAATGTTCAACGTCAGTGTCAATAAAAGTTATGCTGAATGGACAGTCTACTGAGTACGAAAGAAATATACACTGACGAAAAACGAATCGCAACGCCAGGATGAGTTGAACTTAATAAAAAAAAAAATCTTAGTGGGCTTGTTTCTATATCTGAAAGACGACGTCTGTTCAGTTTCCAGCCAGTCGCATAAGAGTGGGGCTAGTAGCACAACTATCAGGATGCAAATCAGGTTTGCTTTAAATACAGACTTTCAACGGTCGTCAGCATTATTTAGCGTTGAGACTGGACGTGGTGAGCTGTCGTTAGTCAAGACTGTCGCAAAAGCGATAAAGACACCATAATCAACGCCTCGCCGAACGAGGTCGTGAAATAGTGGTACGAGAAGCTGGATATCCATTGTGTGATACTGCAGAAAGACGTGGCAGGGGTGCAATCATTGCACGTGACTGCTGAAAACAGTGATCACGAGAACGTACGGTCGCAAGAAGACCGGGCTCTGGACGGCCATGTGGTGCTACCGAGGTGGCAGACCATCGTTTACGGCGTATGGGTGTCTGGCGAATCGTACTGCATCAGCAGCAGTAATTTGAGCAGCAGTTAGATTCCTCGACTTCCTCCATAAGGTGGTGGGGTTCCGGGTTCCGCTGGGTAGGTCAGGAGTCCACTACACACAGCAGGCGGCTACACGGGTAGCAGGGGTTGTGTGGCGTGGACTGGGCGGTTTTTTAGGTTAGATGGCCTCGGGGAAGTACAGAAAGGGCAACAGCCTCAAAGGGTGCGGGGCAAACACAGGACATGTGGGGACCAAGCAGCAATCGGTGTTGTAATTGTAAAATGTCGAAGCTGCGTTGGTCAAGTACCGGAACTTCAAGCGCTGATACAGAGCACCGAAGTTGAAATCGGTATAGGTACGGAATGCTGGCTGAAGTCAGAGATAAATTCTGCCGAAATTTTTACAAAGGCACAGACGGTGTTTAGAATGGATAGATTGCATGCAACCGGTGGTGGCGTGTTTGTCGCTGTTAGTAGTAGTTTATTCTGCAGTTAAGTAGAAGTGGATACTTCCTGTGAGTTATTATGGGTGGAGGTTATACTCAACAACCGAGCTAGGTTAATAATTGGCTCCTTTTACCGACCTCCCCACTCAGCAGCTTTAGTGGCAGAACAACTGAGAGAAAATCTGGAATACATTTCACATAAATTACCTCAGCATGTTATAGACTTAGGTGGAGATTTCAATTTACCATATATAGACTGGGACACTCAGATGTTTAGGACGGTTGGTAGGGACAGAGCATCGAGTGACATTATACTGAATGCACTATCCGAAAATTACCTCGAGCAATTAAGCAGAGAACCGACTCGTGGAGATAACATAACAAACAGACCCGAACTTTTCGACTCTGCAAAAGCAGAACAGGGAATCAGTGATCATAAGGCCGTTGCAGCGTCCCTGAATACTGAAGTAAATAGAAATATAAAAAAAAAGGGAGGAAGGTTTTCTGTTTAGCAAGAGTAATAGGAGGCAGATTTCAGACTACCTAACAGGTCAAAACGAAAATTTCTGTTCCGATACTGACAATGTAAAATGCGTTTTAGATAGGTACGTGCCGAGTATAACTGTGAGGGACGGGAAAAACCCACCGTGGTTCAACAACAAAGTTAGGAAACTACTGCGAAAGCAAAGAGAGTTTCACTGCAAATTTAAGCGCAGCCAAAACCTCTCAGACAAACAGAAGCTAAACGATGTCAAAGTTAGCGTAAGAAGGGCTATGCGTGAAGCGTTCAGTGAATTCGAAAGTAAAACTCTATGTACCGACTTGACAGAAAATCCTAGGAAGTTCTGGTCTTAGGTTAAATCAACAAGTGGATCGAAAGAGCATATCCAGACACTCTGGGATGATGATGGCATTGAAACAGAGGATGACACGCGTAATGCTGAAATACTAAACACCTTTTTCCAAAGCTGTTTCACAGAGGAAGGCCGCACTGCAGTTACTCCTCTAAATCCTCGCACAAACGAAAAAATGTCTGACATCGAAATAAGTGTCCAAGGAATAGAAAAGCAACTGAAATCACTCAACAGAGGGAAGTCCACTGGACCTGACGGGATACCAATTCGATTCGACACAGAGTACATGAAAGAACTTGCCCCCCTTCTAACAGCCGTGTGCCGCAAGTCTCTAGAGGAACGGAAGGTTCCAAATGATTGGAAAAGAGCACAGGTAGTTTCAGTTTTCAAGATGGGTCGTCGAGCCGATGGGAAAAACTATAGGCCTATATCTCTGACATCGATCTGTTGTAGAATTTTAGAACATGTTTTTTGCTCGCGTATCATGTCATTTCTGGAAACCCAGAATCCTCTTTGTAGGAATCAACATGGATTCCGGAAACAGCGATTGTGTGAGACCCAACTCGCTTTATTTGTTCATGAGACCCAGAAAATATTAGATACAGGTTCCCAGGTAGATGCCTTTTTCCTTGACGTCCGGAAGACGTTCGATACTGTTCGGCACTGTCGTCTGAGAAACAAAGTAAGAGCCTACGGAATATCAGACTAGCTGTGTGGCTGGATTGAAGAGTTTTTAGCAAACAGAACACAGCATGTTGTTCTCAATGGAGAGACGTCTACAGACGTTAAAGTAACCTCTGGCGTGCCACAGGGGAGTGTTATTGTTATGGGACCATTGCTTTTCACAATATATATAAATGACCTAGTAAATATTGTCGGAAGTTTCATGCGGCTTTTCGCGGATGATGCTGTAGTATACAGAGAAGTTGCAGCATTAGAAAATTGCAGCGAAATGCAGGAAGATCTGCAGCGGATAGGCACTTGGTGCAGTGAGTGGCAATTGACCTTTAACATAGACAAATGTAATGTATTGCGAATACATAGAAACAATGATCCTTTATTGTATGAACACATGATAGCGGAACAAACACTGGTAGCAGTTACTTCTGTAAAATATCTGGGAGTACACGTACGGAACGATTTGAAGTGGAATGATCATATAAAATTAATTGTTGGTAAGGCGGGTGCCAGTTTGAGATTCTTTGGGAGAGTCCTTAGAAAATGTAGTCCATCAACAAATGAGGTGGCTTACAAAACACTCGTTCGACCTATACTTGAGTAATGCTCATCATTGTGTGATCCGTACCAGGTCGGGTTGACAGAGGAGATAGAGAAGATCCAAAGAAGAGCGGCGCGTTTCGTCACAGGGTTATTTGGTAAGCGGGATAGCGTTACGGAGATGTTTACCAAACTCAAGTGGCAGACTCTGTTAGAGAGGCGCTCTACATCGCGGTGTAGCTTGCTGTCCAGGTTTCGAGAGGGTGCGTTTCTGGACGAGGTATCGAATATATTGCTTGCCCCTACTTATACCTCCCGAGGATATCACGAATGTAAAATCAGAGAGATTCGAGCGCGCACCGAGGCTCTCCGGCAGTTGTTCTTACCGCGAACCATACGCGACTGGAACAGGAAAGGCAGGTAATGACAGTGCCCTCCGCCACACACCGTTGGTTGGCTTTCGGAGTATAAATGTAGATGTAGAAGTTGATGCACAATGACATAACGAACTATTACAAATCGGCTGCTTCAAGGACACCTACGAGCCAGACGCCATGTGGAGTGCATGCCACTGACCGCAAACTACCGCCATTTTCTACTTTATTGGTGTTAAGCGATAGGTCGCTGGATGTCTGTTGTGTTTTCTGATGGAAGCTGGTTCTGCCTCTGTGCCAACGAAGCCCGTATGTTGGTTAGGAGGAGGCTATTCGATGGCATGCCGGACACATTGGATTTACCCCTGGAGACTTGGTTTGTGGTGCATTTTCGTGAGACAGCACGAGCGCTCTCGTGGTTATCCCACACCCCTGACTACTAATTTGTACGTCAGTCTAGTGATTGGAGCTGTCGTGCTGCAATCCATGTGCAGCATCCCAGGCGCGATGTCCATCAGCTTTACGCTCGCGCACATACAGCTGTTGTAACCCAACATGCTCTACAGAGTATCGACAGTTACCTTGGCCTGTGCAGTAACCAGATCTGTCTCCAATCGAGCACACACGGGACTTCATCGGACGACAACTCCAAATGGTTCAAATGGCTCTGAGCACTATGGGACTTAACTGCTGTGGTCATCAGTCCCCTAGAACTTAGAACTACTTAAACCTAACTAACCTAAGGACATCACACACATCCATGCCCGAGGCAGGATTCGAACCTGCGACCGTAGCGCGACAACTCCAGCGTCATCCACAAACAACCGTCCCTGTGTTAATCAACCGAGTGCAATAGTCATAGTACTCCATGACAACCGGCCCCATACAACACAATGCATGCACATGTGCATGCTTGCATTGAATATCCTGGCGGCTACACCTATTGCCAATGCACCAATATTTTACCTTTGCAATAACTAACTAATACTTGCATTAACCAGTGAATTTGCAGTGTTAATCACTTAAATGTGTTACCCAGACAAATGTATTCCTGAAATTCCATTACTCTACATTAATATTTATTTTTGTTGCGTCGGTGTGTTATTGTACCAGAAGACTTTAGCCACAAAACTCCACGAGTTCGAAGACACTTAGAGAAACATTTCTGTCTGAATGCTTGAGAATACATTCTGCAAAAATATCTTGCATTACTATGGATTTAGCTAGTCGTAGCATTCGCGTCATCCACATTATGTGTTCTGGATTCATTTTTCTTCTTCGCCTGTTCCTTTTCTCTGCGGGCTCAGTACTCCTTTACTGGTTGAAGCAATGTTAGTTGGTGGGCAAATGGTGAACCCTGATTCCAACTCTGCCCTATGTGTCTGCGCATGAAGTAAATCTAATGTGCAAGTGCGAGAACGTTTTAGAAATGTTTGTGTAGTGCGTATTTGAGGCTTAACGTGGGCCGTTATTTATCTCGCTGTGTGTGGAAAACTTCATAAAAACCACAGGGACGCTGTCCACCTCACCATCTTCATCTTTAATTCGCCAGACTGACTCGATCCGGATCAGGCTTACATCTCTCAGTCGGGAGTTAGCTCTTTAAAGCGCTCGGATGTTCAGGATGGTCTATTTTCTTCTTGTTATTAGTGCTATAATTTAGTTTGATCTCAGAGAGACTTGTTCAGGATGGTCTATTTTCTGTAAATAAATTATACACAACTGCAACCAGTCACTTTTTCATTAATAATGCTTTATTACATTAACCGGTTTTCGAACCCTTTCAGAGATCTCTCATCTCTCTGTCAAGATCTTTGTTATAAGCAACAGTTGTAAAGCGCATGCTGGATGCTGGTAAAGTGTCACTGTTAAAGAGTGAACTAATATAGATAGTGTGAAAGTGTTCTGGACATCAAAATGGAGGCAGACAGATACGAAAAAAGCCGCCTATACTGTCGCAAACCAGCACCCAGCATTATGCTACTACCAGTAATGATGTAACTTCCCGGATTCTCCCGAAATCATCTGAAGATGAACCTGAAAGGGTTCGAAAACCGGTTAATGTAATAAAGCATTATTAATGAAAAAATAACTGGTTGCAGTTGTGTATAATTTATTTACATTAATATACAGTCACGGTTCTAAAATATCCGTAATGTATAAGCATAATCTGGTCTATTTTCTTCTTGTTATTAGTGCTATAATTTAGTTTGATCTCAGAGACACTTTTACTTTAAGAAAACTTTTTTCTGCTCTATCGAACCAGATCCACAGTACTACAGCAAGAAGTCTGTGGTATGCCGGGACGTTTAGGACGTTCAATAAGCAGTGCAACACATTTCTCTCTCTCGGACAGTTTCGGCTGGAAAAATGTGGAATTTTCTGTGGGGCATCTTGGTATATTCCCGCTTCGGCCCCTATCTTTTCGCGATGTTCCGATAGGCGGCGGTGTTGTATATAACATTTAAAATGACGTCTGTGACTGACAGCAGTCATTGACTTCTTTTGACGGGAAACCATAGCATCACAGATATTCGTAGGCAAGTGCAGAATGTATATGGAGACCTAGCAGTGAACAAAAGCACAGTGATTCGTTGGGCAAAGCATTTATCATCATAGCAACAAGATTGTGCAAACCTGTCCAATCTCCCGCGTGCCGGCTGACGCACAAACCCTCAGGAAGTTCAAGAAACCACTTCAGCTTGTTCGTCGCCACGAAAATGCAAACGAACTTCTTCTCCATGACAACATAAGGCCTCACACAAATCTGCCCATTCGAGAGGAGCTCACAAAACGTGAGTGGACTGTTAACGCTCATCCAACCTACAGCCTCGATCTCGCATCTTTCGACTTCCATCTCTTGGATGATGGCGATGTTACTGATGCAGCATGACACTGGCTCCAAAGTACACAAGTAGAGTGGTACCATTCGGGCATACAGGCCCTCGCACTGAACGCAGAGTGCGCTGAAAACAGGGTTCTGTAGCCAAAAGATTATATGATGTACTTAGCTGATGCCACCCTGATGGGGGATGTGGGCCGTAGCAACAGAGTAATTTCCTTGAGGTGAATTATAATAAAATACAACCAGATCCTTCCGTTACATTCCGCAGTGGACAAGTGTGATTTAATTTCCCGCCATTTTATCTTAGGGTAGCTGCGCTAAAGCACCAGATTGGTGGTTGGAGTCTGAATTTCCCACTTAGGTCGACTATCATGGATTTTTTAAGTTGGCTACCTTGGCACAACTGGGATAGAGTACAAGTGTTCTTGGATTTTGAATTTACTGTTGAGCTATAGTATCTAGAATTTTTCAATACCATCACTATGCTCGCTATTTTAAATTCCGAATTTCCCAAAGTTTCTAACTCAGGATAATTGAGCTGGGTCCATCGTCTTTAATTTTTTTGGATTTAGAGTATACCGACGTCATCGGGGAGTTTTCGAAATGCCTACTATGACGTTGTAAGAGAAAGTAGTCAGCGGTGGTTTCTCAGAAATGAAGAATTTTGGAGAGTATCTCAAAAAGATAGGCGCAAACTGTCAAGGCACATATCTTACACACAGATGAACAAATAGTATTGCATAGACGTGTGTCCGAAAAACGTTTTACTTCCACGTTCCCATTTATTTCCGTTTATATCCTCCGTTCAAGGTGGATTGCTAAAACCACATCGAAATAAAATAATTTGAAGATAAAATTAACATCACTTCAGTTATACACTCCAAGCACCTCAACAGTTAACACATTCATGAATAATCAGATGCTAAAATTTTGCCCTTCAGCGATTTATCTGCCTGTCTACCACGCATGTGATCCAACAGCGATGTCACCAACTGTCAGTGTTGGTAATAAAACAGACGAATTGAGGCCATCCTATGGAATATTTGAGGCCACTGATTTCCACAAAGTGGAAGTGTTTTCCAAATCAGAACTCTGTTAGAAAGGTGAAACAGATATGAACAATGGTCAGCTACCCCAACTCCCCACTTTTCCGTCTTCTATCCTACTAGGCCATTCCAAAAGAAACTAAAAGAGGCTGTAAAATTAAAATCCCTAACGGTATTGTAATGCTACTACACACGGAAGAAAGTGTGGCACCTACTAGAGCGCTAAGGCCATAAACCTGCAACTAGAAGGACACAGGAGCACGCCCACTTGACGATATGGCGAGTACGTACACGTGTCGACCATTTCATTGCACTTAGTCGTGCTGAGAAAAGAGAAATGGAGGCTTCAAAAGAGGAACAGCAGAAGCAGAGTGGGGAACGAAATTTCATCAAAGAATGGCACAAGTGTACGGAGAGCACTAAATGTCAAAAAAAAAAAATGGCTCAAATGGCGCTGAGCGCTATGGGACTCAACTACTGAGGTCATAAGTCCCCTAGAACTTAGAACTACTTCAACCTAACTAACCTAAGGACAACACACACATCCATGCCCGAGGCAGGATTCGAACCTGCGACCGTAGCGGTCGCGCGGTTCCAAACTGTAGCGCCAGAACCGCTCGGCCACCAGCGGCCGGCCACTAAATGTCCCTTGCAACTCCGACGCTCAGTCTGATCATGGCTGCCACTGTAGCTCGCCAGTCCTTTACAACGAGGGCAGCCACGTGCTAGTTAATGGTATCGGCAATGCACTGTGACGTTCCAGGTCGTGCGTCGTCGGCCAACGATATCCGTCATTCCTTGACCAGCTTCTGGCACGCCTCGACCCCTGCAACGTACATGCAGTGCTCTTCGTACACATGTGCCATTATTTGGTGAATTTCTATTCCCTAACTCCGTCCGCAGTAATTAAACGCACTACACCACTTCGTTCTCCTTTTGAAGACTATTTCTCTTTTTTAAACACTACTGACAGGGGAAACTCCCCATTGCGACCCTCTCCCATTTAATGGAGGCCAGTGGAAAACCCATCAAAAACTAAAGACAGATCAAGCACGAAAAGAGGAAGAACGTGTAGTCAATTGTGAAAAAAAATTAAATAAAATGGTTCAAATGGCTCTGAGCGCTATGCGACTTAACTGCTGAGGTCATCAGTCGCCTAGAACTTAGAACTAATTAAACCTAACTAACCTAAGGACATCACACACACCCATGCCCGAGGCAGGATTAGAACCTGCGACCGTAGCGTTCACGCGGTTCCAGACTGAAGCGCCTTTAACCGCACGGCCACAACGGCCGGCAATTAAATAAAAATAACAAAAATGGAATATATAGCAGTGTCGGATAGTCTGACGATAAAAAAAAATGTTACTTTTTTTTCTTAGAGGGACAGGTGGCATCTATCCGCATGAGATTAAAAAAAAAAAAAAAAGGAAAAAGTCATCGCGGTGTTGGACTTGTTGAGTGGAACTTAAGATTGGTAAATAAATTAGTGAAATCAATGTGAAGTGAAGTAGAAATTAGAAAATAAATTAAAAACTTACTTTAGTTTAGAAAAGTACACACTGGCAAACAGCGGGCAAAGCAGCAGTGGAAACGGCCGGCGCTTGCAAGTCAGCACGTTCAAGAGAAGCCATCGCTCTCCCCACATAAGCGGAAGCTATCGAGTCAGCCGTCAGGGCATCGCCCGACAGGCTCACGTGTTTCTCAATTATCACATGTGATCAAAGGCCATCGCCTACATTCCAAGGGCCAATGACCGACGTTAAGAAGATTCTTCGAGAAGCTTTTCAATGTGACAGAAGAGGCAATGACCGTGAAATCATTCACCTCCAGTGAACTGAAGTGAATAAATACGCGAGACGCAGTGGGCCTGAGGGAGTAGTTTTCAGTTCAGTTTCGGAGCTCAATACCGTCATGCAGGAAGAGATTACATCGTACCCAGAAGCACAAAGTCCGCCGCTGTAATGGAATAGCAAGCAGCAGCCTCGCCGCCAGAAGACAGAAGTTAGAAGGTATTTGAAGACTGATTTTTACGTACCCGGGTGACTCGTGAGGATGGGAAGGAGACGGCCTCACATCAGCAGTAACCTGTGAGCTGGTGATGAAGATCTGACAGCCGAAGACTGGCAAGCTGGAGTCCGTTGTTCGAGTCCGGTGCACTGGCCTTCCCGCGCCGCGCCGCTCCGCTGGCCGACGCACAACTCTGTCACACGCCATCCTCATAGAGAAGAGAAACACTGGGACGCCATATCCAAGGTATCACCATCCGGTGCACGACTTCGTTCTTAATAATTAAACGGACCACCGCACGAGGCGCGTCTCCAGTCAACTGGGCGAGACGGCGACACGAGATACACAGCGCCAGGCGTAATCAGAAGCCGCCGCTGCCGCAGCAAAATGCTTCGCAGACGACACAGCTGCCGCTCTCCCAGCCAGAACAATCCAGTAAGGAAACCGTTCCACAAAACTTTCAATAAAGTTATCTTATGTAAAAATGTTGTTTCATTCTACCTCATACCCGAGGCAAGGAACAACCCACCCAGCCCACATGTTGTTTAAAGAGGAAAAGTAATTTATTTAGTGTTTTTCACCCTGATGTAATGGCTTAGAATCAAATGCCCTTCGCAGTAATGCTCATCCTGACAATTGACTAGCATCAAAAGAGAAAACCCAGTTACAGACTGTAAAGCAGGTGAGCCGAGTTCAAAGTTCCCTCGTGCCAGCTTTTCTTCCGCAGTTCGCTGTAGTCAGATTTGTGTCCGTGTCGTGACGTAACGTCCGTTTGCAACGGCAAGGTGTATGGAAGGGACTTGTAATGGCAGTTGATTCTGCACAGCTACTCTATTAGCAGTCGAAAGGAAGTGGGTTTCGAAAGGGCACCGCAAACGTTTGATGACAAGGCGACAAGTCTACTGAATCCTCTCCCGGAAAACAAGTCTGGTGTCTCATACACGGCATTGGTGACAGTAAGTGATAGGAATTTCTTATCAACGCACCTAATTTGTACGCATGATGAGTGAGCGAAGTTTGCATACCTGTCCGATTTATCTGTTCATATGAATGTGAATGTGATGATTCCCAAGGAAATGATGAAGACATAATAGTTTGTCACATAAGCTACAACAAATGAACGCAACAGTTTGACAATCACACAGTTTCTCTGTGCTCCGTCAAAAGTTTGTTTTTAACATTTTTGAATTTGTGTTCCGTTTCGGAAATTTTGACTCTTGAATTTCTTTGTTGTAACATAGTTGTCACCTGTTTATTTGTTGTTTCGATTTCTGTGTTACGTCTATGTGGTATATCGCCTACTCTCACTATTCATCACGTTTACTTGCGATGGTAACGTATTTCAGCCACTTGACTCATATTCTATAACCAATGCACCAATGCAGCACCTGTCAAAACTTCAGGAAGAGGGCAAACATTTCAATGAATGGACGGCCAGTTCATAATATTGCGAAAAAAATAAAAAAAAATAAATGGCAAGAGATTTTGAAAACGGCTCACCTATTTGGTACTCCAACACCGAGATCCACTTAACCATAACGCCGTAGTTATTTTTGGTTGCTCTATATTGCACATCGATCCTCAGATCGTTCACTGTTTCTATTTTGCTTTTTTCCCTCACCTCAATACACATTCTTCCTGTTTTCATGCCTGAGCTGTGTCCATTTTCTGACGGGCAATCCACTGTGCCATTTTACCACTAAATCTGAGGGGGATGCGGTGCGGAATTTCCCTTGTGAGCGAAATGGACGGTCTACGCATGCACGTCATCGTTCTTGTCGTGGGTAAACACCTATGTTCCTCTAGTGGCGAGTTCGGGACTCTAGCGGTTTTACAGGGAAGACATCTTGTTCCGTAGCCGACGGCATTACTGTCCCTTCATTGGATTTCATTTTACAGTTTCCGACCCTTTTCATTTTGAACGACTCAAGTATTTTCAAATGTTCAGAAGGCAAGTAATTGGTTTTTCAGGTACGTGGAATTATTTACCGTCTGGCTACGGTTGATGTCATACACATCAAGAACGCGTCTTATCTGAGAATCATTTACAAATTCCCATTTTAGGATTCCGTACGTCAGTTGGTACAAGCGAACTCTTATAGGATCACCTTGTTATCCATCCGTTTGTCCACATGACTGTCTGCCTGTTCTTCTGTCAAGACCCCTTTTTCTGAGTAACCGATAGAGGCAAAAAGTTGAAATTAATTTCGAATAGTAAGTTGTACCGCCTCTTAGCGATGTGACTGATTTCAGCTTCTAAGTCAATTCTGTCAGAGAATACGTCCAGATTTGTCACACATTTTGATATTCATAACTTCCTTGACGAAAACCTATAGATGAACTATATAACTCCACCTCTCGGTCCGAGAAAAAGCTTTACACTGATGAAGGAATTTATTTGAGAATGCAGATATGCGAACTCAATGTCCGCTGCCAGGATAACGGGCTCGCAATTTCTTTTACGCGAACGCATAAATATTAATTATTACGGGCGCCTAAAGTTTTATTCGTTATTGGACATCGGACTTCGTAGCGAAATAATAGCAGCGCGCTTTGGAAAACTTTTCTACCGTCAGTAGTGATATGTGTGAGATGTAAAAATTGGTTGATAGTTGTCCGTCGGCAAGGCGCTATTCCAGAAACCTTTACAACTATTTAGAGAAACTGGAAGCTTTGGTTGGTCAACTGTGAACATGGTAATTACTACTTTTAAAATAAACACACCATTTCCAATTACTGCAATTATTATTAACTAAGAATTAAAAATTATTACACAAGAAATGGCCAAGGCAGAATAGAGTACTGCAGCTGAATCAGAAGAAAAGAAGAACGTCTCGAAACAAGTGATGAACAGTTACGAAAATTCGGTGGTAGCTTTTTGATGAATTTTATCGCAGTTTTACTGAAAAAGATTAGGTTTGCCTTTTGCGGCATATCATTTAATTACAGATACCTGTCATCATGTGTAACATATGTATATCGTTTCAACTACCTGGTGGTCTTGTGCAAAGAACATACGTTGAAACCTGAAAGTCTCGCCATTGAATCTTAGTCGGAACACGATGCGCTTTAACCTAGTCTTCACTTCTCAACGATGTGAGGAATCGCCAGAAAGAACATGTGGTTCGGGTTCCAAATTAAGGTGAAGATCCTCCTTTCTCGTTTAGATAACTGGGTTACGTCACGGAAAAGGAAGTTGCTGAATTGGGGTCCAATTGAAGGATAAACACAAAGCCATTGAGCCACATGAAATTATTATTATTATCTATAAAATAATTCAATTTGTACGCACATAGCGCGAATCATACTCTCTTGTCCCATTTTCAACTATATTTCGGGTAATGCCTTCTTTAACATTAATAAGCTACTAGTTAAAAGACGTAGAAAAGACACATTGTCCTATCTTTGTTACTGTTGCTCTTTCAAAGTTTCTTAATATACAATTCCTTTCGATCCGAATACATCAGAGAGAAAACAAAGCCGTTTCCAGAACGGAAATATCCTCCTTCTCTAAGGCGTTCTTAAATTTCTACTGTGGTGTAACTTTTATCAACTTTGATGGATAATAAATGAAAATTCTGCACAACTAATTATCATTTCTGGCGTAAGTTACGATTTTGCTGCGAAATGATATCTTGGAATTGATACAAAAGCTTTTCGGCTTTATTTCAGACGTTATTTGCAAGTGAATACTTTGTTACTGATTGAGTGTCCATTTCTGAAATAAATAATGGCATATAATATAGATGCCAGATGGGGTTGATTCAAATTGCTTTCAGGAAGTTATTTGATTCACAGCTATAGAGCTGTGCCTTGCTAACATATCTATTGCACGCCATAGCATAGACAATCTGCCTTATATACTTACAGCTAAGTCGCTACGTGATCCCATTCTTCTAAAGTTCCTTCTTGAAATCGAAGTGTGTGCCCTTTGCCTATTAGACACATTTTATGCTTTTATTCGACGTTTTAATCTCGTTGCAATACCATACTCGATCAGTTCATGTGTTCGTCCGCTACAACGCTCTGAAAAGCTTGAAACAGTTTCAGTTCTGTCTTCCCTGTGGCCTGTGATCCGGACTCATAGCTTTATGCTCCAAGCACAGAGTTTCATGAATCACTTTCAAGGCATAGGGTACGAATATTGGCACATTAGAAACTTTTCAAGCTTTCTCTTTTGTGCAATCCCTCGTATAGCTATTCGCCTTCCGAAGTTCTCCACTCTCTGCACGAGCCCCTTGTCCATCTCCCACGATTAGTCATTCATCGAGTCCAGTCGGGTGTGTATTATATTATATTCATCAGGTCGTAACTTTAAGTGTTTCGTAGCTCCTCAGTAATTTTATGCAATATTACCGAAGTCCTTCTAAGACTGGTCAGTAATACTGTGCAATAACACTGAGGTTGGGAATGATGGACGACAAAGACATCACCGCTATGGGAACTGCTCTACTTTGTTTCTAGCCGAACAAAAAGGTGGATAAAAACGGAAAATTGAGAAAATGAACGTATAAAAATATTACCATTGTATCTTACGTGTTGGTAATTCAACATTTGCCAACGACCTTGCCGCAATGGTAACACCATTCCCGTCTGTTCACCGAAGTTAAGCGCTGTTGGGCTGGCTAGCACTTGGATGGGTGGCCATCCGGTCTGCCGAACGCTGTTGGCAAGCGGGGTGCACTCAGTCCTTCTGAGGCAAACTGAGGAGCTACTTGACTGAGAAGTAGTGGCTCCGGTCTCGGAAACTGACATACGACCGGGAGAACCGTGTGCTGACCACATGCCCCTCCATGTCCGCATCCAGTGACGCTGTAGGCTGAGGATGACACGGTGGCCGGTCGAGGCGCTGGGTCTTCCAAAGCCTTTTAGGAGGGTGAGTTTTAATTCAAAATTTGATACGTTACTGAAAATGCTGGTCTCCAAATAAAAGCAGTCGCTCCCTCCTCCCACGATCCCAGGAATCTGGAGTACAGAGTTTTTGCTCCCTGCAAAATTCATGTGTACCTCACAAAAGGATATCCTGTGTTTCCATGAAACCTTTCGTTTAGCCGATCCCAGTGAGACAATACTATGGCTTTAGCTACTGATAAGCTGGAGAACGTGCGCACTGACGCGTTTAAAGGCTATGAGGTGCTCCAGGGAAGGGTGCCAATTATGCCGCTGTAGAGCTCGCCGACGCTCCTAAATTGCCTCAGCGACTTCTGGCGACCACCAAGGGACTGTCTTTCGCCGGGGGCACCCTAAAGAACGAGGGATCGCATTTTCCGCCGCAGAAACGATCGTTGTTGTTATCTGCTCAACCACCACATCGATGTTACCATGTGAGGGAGATTCAGCGGTAACGGCAGAGGTGAAGGCTTCCCAGTCTGCCTTGTTTAAAGCGCATCTGGGCAGGCGTCCGTGGGCCTGCTGCCGGGGCAGCGAGAGGAAGATGGGGAAGTGGTCACTACCACACAGGTCGTCATGTGCTCTCTAGTGGATAGACAGAAGAAGGCCAGGGCCGCAAACCGAGAGATCAATGGCCGAATATGTGCCACGTGCCACACTGAAATTTGTGGCGGCAGCTGTATTTAAGAGGTAGAGGTCGAGTTGTGACAGCAAATTTTCGACATCTCAGCCTTGGCCAGTAAGCACGGTGCCACCCTCTAAGGAGTTATGAGCGTTGAAATCTCCCAAAAGAGGAAAGGCTTAGGGAGTTGATCAATCAGTGCAGTCAATTCGTTCAGGGGTACTGCATCACCAGGAGAAAGATATACGTTGCAGACAGTTATATCTTGAATCGTCCTTATCCTGACAGCCACAGTTTCAAGAGGGGTTTGAAGGGGCAGAAGTTCACTGCATACTGAGTTCTGGACCTAGACACAAACTCCACCTGACACACTATTAAGGTCACTACGTTTCCTGTAATATCTCTTATAGCCATGGAGGGCAGGTATCCATATTTCCAGGAACCAGGTTTCCCGAAGGGCAATGCAGAAAGCACGTGTAAAGCTTAAGTGTTGCCATGGCTCAGCCAGGTGGTGGAAAAATCCGCCGAAATTCCACTGGAGGACGACGTTACCGTGAGGCTGGGGAGGCATTAAGGGCACAAGGAGGCAGCTTAAGCCTCAGGGTCACATGCTGCCACCGATTGAGTATTTGTAGCCATTACTATGGTGGATGAGGCGTCAGTGAGATACAGGTCCGTAGGGGAAGCTACGATCTCCACTGCATTCTCAGATGCAGCATTGATAGGGAGTTGTGGTGTTGGGGCCACCACAGGGTCCTGTTTCTTAGCAGACTTCTTCTTACTTTGCTTGCTCTCTCGCTTCTCTTTAGGGGCTTGCTGGGGAGATTTCTCCGAAACAGCTTCAGGCCTGGAGGAAGACCATGAAGCTCTTCGTCCAGCAGCTTTTGGTTTCTTGAGCCACTGGCGAGTGTCCACCATGGCAGTAGTGGAGACCATGGCAGAGAGGGCCCCAAGAGCTCCTTCTGCATGAGAGGGGTTTCTTAGGGAGGGGGAAGGGGATCGATGTCCCCTGCATTCGAGGGCACCTTCCTCCCATAGTAGGTGCTTTGGGAGCAATGGAGGAAGATTTACCCCCTACCACCTAGGGCGTGAATGTATTCTGGTGGCCTGGAGGGCCCACTGTTTGTGCCATAGAGTGAGGAACCACTGTCACTTGGGATGGCGATGGTGACATAGCTGCAGCATATGTCGACATCAACTGAATGGGGTGTAATCTTTCAAATTTACTTTTAGCTTCTGTGTAAGTCAACCGGTCTCGGGGTCTTGTACTCTATGATTTTCCGCTCATTTTGGAGTACTGAGCAGTCTGGCGAGAAGGGGGAGTGGGTGCTCTCTACAGTTGATGCAAGTGGGAGGTGGCGCACATGGAGTATCTGGTGCAGTGGACGTCTGCAGTCTCGACATGTGGCACTAGAAGTGCATTGGGAAGACATGTGCCCAAACTTCTAGCACTTAAAGCACCGCATAGGGGGAGGGACGTATTGTTTAACGTCACAGCGGTAAACCCTCACTTTGACCTTTTCAGGCAGTGAATCACCCTAAAAGGCTAAGATGAAGGCACCAGTATCAACCCTGTTGTCTTTGGGTCCCCTGTAAACACGACGGATGAAATGAACACCCCACCGTTCTAAATTGACGCGGAACTCGTCGTCAGACTGCAAGAGGAGATCGCGAAGGAAAATGATCCCCTGGACCATGTTGAGGGAAATAGGAATATCGCCCACCTTGTCACAGGCGAGTAACGCTCGGGATTGGGCTGGAGGTACTGTCTGAATCGAGACTGCGCCGTTTCGCATCTTGGATAGGACTGTCACTACTTCAAACCTATCCTCAAGGTGTTCAACGAAATATTGAAGCTTCGTAGGTAGAAAGGAGTCTTCATCAGTTCTGTTACAGACTAAAAACCGAGGCGAATATGGCTCTCTCCGTTCTTTAGCCCTATGTTCCTCCCACGGTGTAGCGAGGGAGGGAAACGATTTAGGGTCATACCTGTCAGCAGTGTATTCGATCTTGCTCTTCTTACCGTACAGTCATCAGCAAGGAATGACTTAGTCAGCTTCATTGCTTGTCATCTGACCTGATTCCAGACACTCCAATCAGTGGCTCTCCCCGCGGGCGCCACCCATCCACAGAAAAGACCAGCTGGCATGATGGCCGTTGCCGGGAGTCCTGATGCCTCAGGAAGACAGTCATTCACTCCTTGGCATACGTGGGGAGTTTACAGCTCAGGCATCAGCAGTGCGATCCCTGTGTTGTCAGGGGGCTACCACCAAATGGGTAAATGACGGCCCCATCACAATGGACTGGCTACCGTGCTGGATATTGGGCGCAGAGAAATCCAGTATTGCCATGGGGGCGAAACAGGACAGGAGACAACGGAAGAAGATGACGTACCCCAGATAGGTCCTCGCCCAAATAGTTGAATTGCAGGTGGAGATCTAAAGCCATGAAAAGATATTCAGGAGATCGAATCTATGGCCACTATGGATAACTCATGCACTACTTAAGGCGTCCTTCCCCACATGGCCTGCACTTCTGTAGAAAATGGTAAGTGGTAGGTCAAACCATAAAATACTACCTGAACTTAGACAAGTGTGAGACTCCTCTTAGTCGCCTCTTACGACAGGCAGGGATATCTCGGGCCTATTCTAACCCCCGGACCAGCAGGAGGATCTACGGACGTCCATACCGTCATCATCAAAAACCAAAATATTATAATGAGAGCCTCAGTTTCATCAAGTCGGCGCTTATCTGTTGCGCTACGATATCTTGCTACTGGAAATTCTTTCGAAGACTTGAAACTTCCAAATGCATTTCAAGTATTTGAGACATAATTCTGGAAATCTGCCATGGATAATACGTGCGCTAAAGGATTATATTCGGCTCAGTAGAGTATACACGCACATAAATGTCTTTATATTCTTTCATTCATGAATTCATAAACTGCATCAATAAATGAAAAAAACTTCTTCCTCTGTGGCTGTCGGGTACTGTTTCCAGCATTTTCTGAGTAAAAAATTATACGATTCATTCTTAGTACTTCTGGTTTTTTACCCATTTGCCCTAACATCAAACAATGCTGACAATGGTTTATAAATTTCGACGCTTTATAATAATAATAGTCTTTCGTCTAGTTTTGACTCATTTATAACACAAAAACGAATCGAACAGCGATTGAAGAGACAACCAGAGACTGTAGCACTCGAGATATTGGCAGGGATATTGTCAATAGTACAGCAATATATTTCATCTACGTCTACATCATACTCCGAAAAACACCTAATGGTTTGCGGTGGAGGGTACTTTTTGTGCAACTAACTGAGCCCTCCAACCCTATTCCACTCGCGGATAGCGCGTTTGAAGAACGATTGTCGGTAAGCCCCTGTACTGGCTCTGATTTCTCGAATTTTCTCCTCATGGTCATTACGCGAGACGGATGTAGAGGGAAGTAATATGTTGTCCGACTCTTCCCGGAAAGTGCTCTCTCAAAATGTCAATGCTACATCTCTCCTTGAAGCACAACGCCTCTCTTGTAACGTCTGGCAATGAAGTTTGTTGAGCATCGTGCCGACTAAACGATCCCGTGATGAAACGTGCTGTTCTTCGTTTGATCTTCTCTATGTCTTCTATCAGTCCTGTCTGGTAGGGATCCCAGATAGATGAACAATAGCCACTTCCATGGTGGATGAGTTACATTTCCTTAAGATCCTTCCTATGAATCTGAGGCTGCTATCTGCTTTTCCTACTATTTATTTCATACGGTCATTCCACTTAAGGTCGCTCCAGATTCTTATTCTTAGATATTTTACGGCAGATGCTTGTAATATCTCTTTATATTCGATGAATTATTCTGATACAATTCTACCCTTGAATGTCGTTTACAAATTTTCTATCTTCATACTCGCAGAATCCATGCCCAAAATAGTTGCATACAATACCTATGCCATGAGCGGATAAGTATTCTTTGTAGTACTCTCTCTGGTGGTTGTTAGAAAAAAAAGAAAGAGAGCTTCCGAGATTGTCTTCGTGCCAATTAGCCTGAGCTTGGTTTGGAAGAACTGTAATCTGATTATTGATATTTATAACAGAAGATTAACTGATACGAACTGTACGATTAAAAAGGAAATATACATATAGATTGCTCCTTCATACAAAGGTGTGTATTTCACAATTGAGAATTAATGATATTTATCGATATATTGCGTAGTTGTTAATCAGAAGGGACTTCCGAAAGACTGGATACGAACCTGCATTTAATAATCCAAGAGCTCCATTACTTCTTCGGAAGGTTAAACTTCATCAAAGCCAAATATCCGCTTGATCTGAGATTTCCCGACTGATTATACAACGCTCCCAAAATTACGAGGCATTTTATTTGTACAGATTAGCAGACTGCCGCAAAGCACGAGCCTGCAGAGAACAAGGAAGAATCATCGCCTGATTTCATTCTAACCAGTAAAATTTCAGAATCATTTTTGAGTGACTGAGCTAAGACTGTGTTTCCTATCATGAATGATTGATTGCTGGAACGAATTGAGAGTTACAGAATTACGTAGATAGGAGGAAAAATTACATGCTCTTTCCAGCGGTTTGTCATCAACGGTGAAGCTATACAGTAGTGGATTTCTTTTCCTGAATACGCCCAATATGTTACATTTATTTACGTTCAGAGCCAATTGCCAGAGCCTGGACAATTCATTAATTTCTGGAGGTCATTCTGCAAATCGTTATTATCATCTGGCGTTGCTACTTTTTTATCGATAACTGCATCATCTGCGAACAGCCTTCGAGAGCATCCGACGGTTTCTACTAGATCATATCTATATATTGTAAACAGTAACAGTTATGCCACATGTCCTTGGGATACGTCGGAAATTACCTTTACATCTGTCGAATTTGTTCCGTTAACAAGCGACGTGTTGAGTTCTGTCTGCAAGGAAGTCATGAATCCCGATGCAAATTTGCTCCTATTCTTGATAAGATCGAATTTTTTTCACTAAATGGCATTGCGAGACGGTGTCAAATGCCTTCCTGAAGTCAAGGTACACGGCGTCAACCTGAACTCAGTTGTCTACGGAACTATAGCTCCTATGCAGGAACTACAGCTCCTATGCAGGAACACAGCGCGCTCAATTCCGCAAGACCTCTTTTTGCGGAATCCAAGTTGATTTTTATAGCGGAGATTTTTCTTCTCCAAGAACGTCATAATTCTTGAGCATAAAACATGTTTTATAATCCTGCAACACATTGATGTCAACGATAAAGATCCATAATTATGTGCATCTGTCCTACGACTCTCCTTAAAAACGGGAATGACTTGCGCTTTCATCCAGTCGCTAGGTACCCTTCGTTGCTCAAGTGATATATTGCTAGAAGGGCAGCAAGTTCTTTCGTATAATCGTTGTAGAATCTTAGACGTATCTCAAATGGTCCTGACGCCTTACCACTACTAAGCGATTATTCTGTCGTGTTACGACCTTCCGAGGTGAGACAATTTTGGAAGACCGATGGACAGTGTTACGATTTTACGCGGTCAAACGATTTTGAAAGACCGAATACAGTACCTCGGTCTTCTGTGTCATCTTCCGTTTCGGTGCCAGTACGGTGACTGAGTGAATGAATAGATGATTTTGACCAACTTACGGTATTTACATACGAACAAAACCTCTTAAGATTTTTACCCGGAATGGTTGACAAAGTTCTTCTTTCAAAGTCATTGTACGCTCCTCTCATTTCTCTCCTTACTCTCATTTTCGCTTCGTTCAGCTTTTGTTTATCAGCCACGTTTTCATTTCTCGTGATCTGAGGTGAAGTTCCCTTTGTTTACTAGAGGTTTTCTAACACGAATATTATATCATGGTGGGTCTTTCCAATTCCTTAAGACGTTATTTGGAACGAATTTGTCTAGGGAATATTGCACGATTCCTTTGAATTTTTTCCTCATCAACGAATAGTTGATGCTGACTGCTCAGATACTCTGAAATTTGTATCCTGTCAGCCTTGCTAAGCAAAAATATCTTCCTACCTTTCTCAACATTCTTTGTCAGACCTTCTGTCATAGATGATATCACAGCCTTACGAACACCGATACCTTCATCTGCGTCAACTGATTCGATAAGTTCAGGTCTTTTTATTGCCAGGAGGTCTAAGACGTTACCCTCATGAGTTGGTTCTCTATCTATGTGCTCACAGTAATTTTCTGGCACCAATAGTATGACACTCCCAATATATACTTTGCTAGTTGTAGTCACTCCCTATTACAACGGCATAATCAGGATAATTATTAACGATATTCTGTAAGTTCTGTCTCATGCGCCCTACCACTAGAGCTCCTTAACCATGCGGTCTATAAAAGTATCCAATTACCATTTTTTACTCATCTTTGATACCTAGCTTGACCCAGATTAATTCACAATCGACCACTACTGTCACAAGTACGAATCCTGCCTCGGGCAGGGATGTGTGTGATGTCTTAGGTTAGTTAGATCTAAGTAGTTCTAAGTTCTAGGGGACTGATGACCTCAGAAGTTAAGTCCCATAGTGCTCAGAGCCATTTGAACCATTTTTTACTGCAATAAAGATGGCTCCACCATTGGCGACTAACCTGTCCATACGACAAATATTACAATCTGAACTTATGATTTCGTTGTCATTAACGTCCGCTTTCAACTAACTTTCTGTTCCTAATACAATCTGTGGATTATAACCCTCAGTAAGCGGTACCAATTCTGCGATCTTTCCTTCGATGCTCCTGCAGTTTACAAACATTGTATTAACCTTTCTATCTCTGATTTGGAATGACGAACGTTCTCTGAGGATATCGTGGCTAATTCATGAGTAAATTTGTCTTAGAACCCAAGAGAATGTTTCGCGAACCGATCACACGTTGTCCGCTACCCTAGTAACCACTTCCTGCATATAGTGCACGCATGACGTATTAAGAAAAAAAATGGTTCAAATGGCTCTGAGCACTATGGGACTTAACATCTGAGGTCATCAGTTCCCTAGAACTTGGAACTCTCTTAAACCTAACTAACCTAAGGACATCGCACACATCCATGCAGGATTCGAACCTGCGACCGTAGCAGTCGCGCGGTTCCAGACTGAAGCGCCTAGAACCGATCGGCCACCGCGGCCGGAGACGTATTAAGAGGAACCCTGAAATTCTGTGCCCGATTGCAGGGGTCGAGAAATTCGCTTCCGATTCCGTCGCTGAGTCGTTGAGCCTCTGGTTTAAACATTCCATCCTCTTCCAAACCAAGGGACATGACGACATGTGCCACTACATGCAGTTGGTTCCACCCAGTGCGCTCAGTAGCTGCCAGAGGGCATCTTCCTCATCAAGGACGAGACCCACCATCAAAACATACCGTATGCACACTGGCATTCTTTCCCGCCCTGCCTGCTATTTCCCTGAGGGGTTCCATCACCCACCTAATATAGCAGTTTCCAATAACAAGCATACCCACTCTCTGCACTTGTCCGGACTGGACAGGAAAATCGGCCGCTGGACCAACAAGAAAGGCAGTCCGTGCTGCCTCAGAGATATCATCAACACTGTATAGCACATCATACATGCTGCTAAGGCTTGGGGAGCCAGGGGACTCCAAAGGCACTAAAGGTGTCGAAGGATTTGTCCCCAGCGCTCCGATGCCGCCGTAACTTTGAACATTAGCCAGTAGCATGCCGACGGAACCCAACGCTGCTTCCAGGTATTTACGGGCAGCTGCCAATTATCCTTGTGTCCTTTCACAGCAAGCACAGTTCGTAACCATATGATAATGTGTAAAATTAGATATAAGATCTCAAATAACGCTACTGAGTTTGGAAAATACGCAGAATATAACGATGAGAATAAAGAAACACTAAAAGCTGCTCGGCAGATTTCTCTCAATGCCCTGAGACGGACAACTCTTAACCGAAATAAATTTCTCTACTGAAGTGAATGTATCTATCGTTACCTACACTACTGGCCATTAAAATTGCTACACCAAGAGGAAATGCAGATGATATACGGGTATTAATTGGACAAATATATTATACTAGATCTTACATGTGATTACATTTTCACGCAATTTGGGAGCATAGGTCCTGAGAAATCAGTACCCAGAACAACCACCACTGGCCGTAATAACGGCCTTGATACGCCTGGGCTTAGAGTCAAACAGAGCTTGGATGGCGTGTACAGGTACAGCTGCCCATGCAGCTTTCACACGATACCACAGTTCATCAAGAGTAGTGACTGGAGTATTGTGACGAGCCAGTTGCTCGGCCACCGTTGACCAGATGTTTTCAATTGATGAGAGATCTGGAGAATGTGGTGGCCAGGGCAGCATTCGTACATTTTCTGTATCTAGAAGGCCCGTACAGGACCTGCAACATGATGTCGTGCATTATTCTGCTGAAATGTAGGGTTTCGAAGGGATCGAATGAAGGGTAGAGCCACGGGTCGTAACACATCTGAAATGTAACGGCCACTGTTCAAAGTGCCGTCAATGCCAACAAGAGGTGACCGAGACGTATATCCAATGACACCCCATACCATCACGCCGGTGATACGCCACTATGGCGATGACGAATACACGCTTCCAACGTGCGCTCACCGCGACGTCACCAAACACGGATGCGACCATCATGATGCTGTAAACAGATCCTGGATTCATCCGAAAAAATGACGTTTGGCCATTCGTGCACCCATGTTCGTCGTTGAGTACACAATCTCAGGCGCTCCTGTCTGTGATGCAGCGTCAAGGGTAGCCACAGTTCCCAGCTGGTAGTCCATGCTACTCCAAACGTCGTCGAACTGTCCGTGCAGTTGGTTGTTGTCTTGCGAACGTCCCCATCTGTTGACTCAGGGATCGAGACGTGGCTGCACGATCCGTTACAGCCACGTGGATAAGATGCCTGTCATCTCGACTGCTAGTAATACGAGGCCAATGGGATCCAGCACGGCGTTCCGTATTACCCTCCTGAACCCACCGATTCCATATTCTGCTAACAGTCATTGTATCTCGACCAACGCGAGCAGCAATACGATAAACCGCAATCGCGATAGGCTACAATCCGACCTTTATCAGAGTCGAAAACGTGATGGTACACGTTTCTCCTCCTGACACGAGGCATCACAACAACGTTTCACCAGGCAACGCCGGTCAACTGCTGTTTGTGTACGAGAAATCGGTTGGAAACTTTCCT
This sequence comes from Schistocerca cancellata, assembly GCF_023864275.1. Classification (NCBI taxonomy): domain Eukaryota; kingdom Metazoa; phylum Arthropoda; class Insecta; order Orthoptera; family Acrididae; genus Schistocerca; species Schistocerca cancellata. The sequence goes on along the minus strand of NC_064626.1, from coordinate 1,029,546,178 downwards.
CATGTCAGCACATTCTGAGGTGTGGTGTTGATCTGTTATTCTGTTATTCTGCGCAACGGATTAATCTGAGATATGCCCTTTACCCTGTGGCTCCTGCAAGATGCAATTTCCACCCCCACACTACTACAGAAGTCAGACAGACGATCCTAACGTTCTAAAGAGAAATGCCTGACAAACCTTCAGCAATAAATACCTTCTGGAGTTGTCCGCTGTAAGGAAATGACACAAAAATTCACAAAATTTCTTACGTAACTAGTGGGATACTTGGGTTCTGTAGTACTGCTAGTTAGTGTAAGAAAAACATGAAACTAACGAAAGTTATTATTTATTTTGCAAAAATTCTGAGAAATCACAATGACACTTTTAGTTATGATTTGAACAACTCATATCCTGGTTCTTTACGGAATGTGAAGCTACTTTCCAAGGATAGGGTTCGCTAGTGAAATTTCTACACCAAGTTTAAGATGGTAGTTAACTTGGCAGAATGACTGAGAGGCACGCCTACTCAACTTGAATAAACATCCTTTAGAATGTTGCAAGATACTCTCGAGGCTGTCACGTGTGAAATGAAGTGAAGTGTACTGTTGTGGAGGAAATATGGGGCTCGCAATAGCTGCAGCGTACAATACCATAAGCTGCGATGACTGCTGTCTGCGCCGCTCGCTGCTGCCAAATAAGATAACTCTCGTTCTACCTGGATTGACCTTCGCCAATCAAACTCTCCCTATGCCTTGATGAAGTCAAGGATTCCTAGTCGCCCCTAGTCTAACTATTGGCGTGGTACACCGGTCAGATAACCAGTCCACCATGATGCCACTCAAAATTTGCTCGCAGGGGTTTAACTATAACTCTGTCCGTTCACACTGTACAATAAGTGTGTCGGCCAACACAGTGAACAACGCTTAATCGTAAGAACTCAATATAGAGTCGCACTTCGATTCGCTCTCAACAGAGGTGCTCTCCCAGTGAAGTACCGAGGAGAGACTTGTTCCTCGCTCCAAGAGCGAAAACGGAACGGCGCCTCGCCACGCCAAACGTAAGTGGGTATATCTTTCGGTCTCTTCCATTACTCCTTCAGCTCAAGGCGTCAGAAATATCGTCTGCCAATCAGCATTGCTCTTCTAAAACGGGAGAATGACGTTTCGTTTAAGGCGACGAATCCGGAAACCTGTAGTATCGGCGTTTGGCGTTTGCTGTCTCCCTGTGAAAATCTCTGAAACTACGTGCTATGTGTAAAGAATGCGTAGGCTGGCCGCTCCCACACAATGTAGCGGAATTTGCTTTTAAGCCGAACACGGGGTCATTCCCCCTTTTCACTTGGGCCCACGCTGTCCGCTACATGGGCGGTCACCGGCCGACATGAGCTGGGTCGTCCTCTGAAGGACCTGGCGTCCCACTGTGCGGCCTCTCTCACGAACTAAAAGCCTCTGTGACCGTCGTGTCTGGAATGTATGTGTGCATGCCAGCCTCAAGTATTTCAACCACGGTGCGCTCACTTTTCAATTGCATATCGTTCACATGAATTCATACAACATTTACTTTATGTTATCGAGTTTGGGTTCGAATGAAGCGTCTTGATGTGCGGAATATGATTGTGAGGGCGGAACATGTAAGCAATGAAGGTCAGGAGACCGCGATGTCTTACAACGTTGTAGGTGTCGCCACTGGCACCAACCTTGTGTGAATGCTCTCACAAGCTAATCATTTGCATATCACAGCATCTTCTTCCTGTCGGTTAAATTTCACGTCTGTAGCATGTCATCATGGTGGTGTAGCAATTTTAATGGCCAGTAGTTTATTACTAGAAACGCTGCTTACCCAGAAGGTAAGTATGCAAACTAGAATGCGCTAGTCTAGACTATATGCGATGTATTAGGACGAGAGTTAAACTTAATGGATTGATTTGCTGGACTGTGCGGCTGGTCCCGGCAGAAGTTCGCGTCCTCTCTCGGGCATGAGTGTGCGTGTTTGTCCTTAGGATAATGTAGGTTAAGTAGTGTGTAAGCTTAGGGACTGATGACCTTAGCAGTTCAGTCCCATAAGATTTCACACACATTTGAACACTTTTGACTTGCTGGTGTGACGGCAGGAAAATTACACTAGGAAGCCACCTTACACATGGGTATACACGCAAGAAACAAAAACTAACAGTAATTTGCTAACCACTAGTCTACGAAGTATGAGACACAGCTACAGTTCACCCCTTTGCAGAAGTACGTGAAAAAACCAGAAACGGAACTAAATCACTGTGTATCAGGCAAATGCTGCTACTGCTGCTGCTGCTGCTACTGCTACTGCTGGTGCGTCCGCTCGGCTCGACGTCTGCCGGTATTCAAACAGTTTGTGCTGCGCGCAGTGTTATGGCGCAACCTCTGAATCTCAGCCCTGCACATTCAATGTAAATGTGTATCCGGAAATACTGGGAAATAACATTTACCTTCTGGAGCCGCTTTACTAACCTGTTACTAAGCTTCGGTCGTTTCCTGGTCTCTCGTTGTCGTTGTCCCCCAGCCGTTAATTAATTTGGTGAATATATGTTAAATTTGTACGCCCGTACTACAGTTATTTATTTTCGATTTCTTCATATTTGTGTACGCACCACGTTCCATGTTCAATTATTAGTTTGTAGCAAGCAGGAGTCTAAATATTGGCATCAGGTTAGCAAGTTACACTAGTAAATATCAAATCATAAAGTTCTCTGCTGACAGACTAACAAATTAATTTGCGCGATTCGGGTACGGACTGCAGATTTTGATAGCTATATACATACTGCCAACATGATATTAACGTTATCACGTGATGTTTACGAACAAAATCCAGGAAGCCTCCGACTGACTTGCGTTATGTTTACGTTTTGTACCTGAAGAGGAACTGACCACGAGCAGTTGACGTGATGTCTGCTGACTAGCGACTGACGCACTCTTTGCACAACAAACTTGGGAAAATTAAAACAGATAAAGACGCAGTAGACAGTGATGTAAGTTTGTTTAGTTAATATCTGCATACTTAGGAAAATGTTAAAATTGTACTTTCAAGACTGATTTTAATGTACACAGGATTCTCAAAGCTCGCCAAAATTTTGCTATTTTAAATTATCAACGAACTAAGAATTCATTTTAAAGAAAGCGGATATTTTGAAGACATAAAAATTAGGGCTGCAAAGCTATTGTACTGAATTTGGGAAATAATCGCTATTTAAAATTTTTAGAACACGAAAATTATTGTCAATAGCTCTTGAAGTATGAAGGTTTTCTTTAAAAATAAAACATTTATCGAAAGGAGGAGGCTGAAGGCTTTCAAATTAAATATATTAATTGAGAAACCATTATTTGTTCATAGAAAATTTTTTCTCATCTTGCTCTGCATGTGTCGTAAAGCATGAATATTACCCCGAAGAAAATGCTTCCAAAGAACCGTATGTACACTCACGTTCAGAAGAAACAGAACACCTTGATCGACTAAAGATAGCATATTCTTATTCACAGGGCATGTAAATTAGTTAGTACTGCATAAATGATTAGCATTTCGGTCAGTCATTCATATCACGCCGCACACAGACGTACACGGCCGATGTGGACTAGCCACGCCCGGTGAATTGGCGGATAGTGAATATCACACCGGGGCCAGCGGCTCCCATGCTACGATCAATTCTGGAAAATTTTTGGAAATTTGTGGTAAGTTCCTATAGGACCAAACTTCTGAGGTCATAGGTCCCTAGGCTTACATAGTGCTTAATCTAACTTAAACTAACTTTCGCTATGGTCAATACACACAGCCATACCCGAGGGAGGACTCGAACATCCGACAAGGGAGCCACACGAACCGTGGCAAGGCGCCCTTAGGCCAGCGGATACGGTCATGCTGGGAAGCAGAGGGCAAATAAACATACATATTATTCGTGCAAGACTGATCGTCAAACCAATTCGTGAAATGCATGGGCTAGCAGGACAGAGCGGATTAGGTTCTGGAAAGGGGCCAAAATGAGTTCCTGTCAGTTGGACTCAACATACAAACTTTATTTATCAACACACAATATTTCAACAAGGATGGACAACACTCAAAACCTCAATCGACCTCCTTTGATTAACTTTAGATCGGCTGAAGGCTACATTTAAAATCCAAGACACAAGGCTTAAGCAAAATGGAAATACAAGGTTCTTCTGGAGGTTTCACCCAAGAATATTTTCTAAATCTTCAATCTAATCGTCTATAGGCCTTTGTAATTTAATTTTAGTGGAACTAGGCTGGTGGTCGCATATGAAGCAATAAGGGGAGTTTCAATAAAAAGGCAGAGGGCCTTATCTAAAAACATTTCATGCAAATTGTGCTGAAGGCCCGATTCAAGAGCATAACAAGATGATTAATTTAAGAGATATTAAAACTCGGGTGAAGGCCGCTCACCAACAAATAAATTAACGGATTAAGCCCTAGAAAGAAGAGTTTCAATTTTAAAGGGCAGAAGGCTGTATCTTAAAATATTTCATATAAAATAAGAATAAGAATCGTATGGCTTAAGGACAAGACAAGGACATTAATGTAAGAGATATTAATACTCGGTTGAAGGCCACATAAAAAGAAAATGTGTTTAACGGCTTAAGGCCTGGAAAGAGTTTCAATCTAAAAGGCAGAAGGACTTATCTTAAAAGCTGTCCAGTAAAATTTTGCTGAAGGCCACACATAAAAATATAACAATCTCATTCCTTAAGGGCAAGACAAGAACATTAATTTAAGCGATATTGATACTCGGCTGAAAGCCACACATCAACCAAATAACTAAAATCCAAACAGGGAAATTAGTACATAGTGAAACGTCCCCTTACAAAAATTATACATGCTTGTGCTTAAACTGACACACAATATTTTTAGCGCAACGCAATCTGACTTTCAATAACCCCTACAAAAGAATGGCCCTGACTAACATTAACCTATACCTTTCACAAATCACTTACCTCACCAAAAATCTTCGTTACTCGAACTACTGCAATACAGCGAGCGCCACTACTGCCAGCTAAATAAAAGATTCAAACTACTGAAGGCACTAACTACTGGTAGGCATAGTTAGCAAATGAAAGATTTTGATAGAGAACAAACAATGTATTTACCTTAATAGTCATAATTGACATCCGGTCTTACAAATTTCAAAACTCCGCCATCTCTCTCCCCACATCCACCACTGCTGGCGGCTCACCTCCAACTGCGCAACGCTACGTGCTGTTCACATCCAGCTGCCGCTGCCCAACACTACAATGGCAGACAACAATGCAAACTAGCCACAGACTGCACACAGTACAGCCAGTGATTTTCATGCAGAGAGCTACGTAACGTTGCCAATAAGAAAACATAAACAGCCTACTTACAATAGCACACTAGGAACGGCGCTCATAAGTTTCCAAGGGTCGGCCAGGGATTGTAACACTAACGCCCGTTTAGGTGGGACAGGCAGCCTGTTCAATGACTAATCTGGAGGCAACCCAACCGACAGACAGCCGACCGACCAATCAACCAAATCAGTTCAGCTCCACGCTACCAGAGAAACAACCGCAAGATTTCAATACACGACACACAGAATATTGGCGTCCACAACGACCAAAAACACCTCAGCCGCCGGCCGTGGTGACCGAGCGGTTCTAGGCGCTACAGTCAGGAACCGCGCGGCCGCTGCGGTCGCAGGTTCGAATCCTGCCTCGGGCATGGATGTGTTTGATGACCTTAGGTTAGTTAGGTTTAAGTAGTTCTAAGCTCTAGTGGACTGATGACCTCAGGAGTTAAGTCGCATAGTGCTCAGAGCCATTTGAACCATTCTGAACACCTCAGCCGTCGAACCACACGCTGCGCTGGACATCAACAACACGACGAGGGAAATACACTGCCTAAAATTAAGTCAACGACCAGGGCAGGTAACCGGAACGTCAACGGCCACAAGACAGAAGATACCGTTGGTGAACTTCCATAACAGGGAATAAATTAAGTTAAATTTCACAGGAAGACGGCCTGGGATGTTAGCCGACTTAAATACACACACGTTGTTGCTCGCGGGAATGTCCCAAAAGAGACAACCAGGATCAAACGAGGAAATGCTAACAGTTGAGGCTCGATAGTAAGTTAAGTGAGGACTCAACTTTCATGTCCAAGATCTGTGGGCGCCGAACTTCGTAGCACTCGTAAGGAGCACCTCACACTCCAACCATGCGTGCACACCACCAGAGGCTCCAGCCCGACTCCGCGCGACGGGGGCTCGCTTGCTGCTCCACGCCAACCGACCGACTGGTCTGCTGGTCCGACCGCGACTGCTGCTCCGTCGCGACTGCACTGCTGGTGCGTCTCCCACTCACTCGCCACACGACGACCCGGAAATACTATCGGTCGCTCCACAGACGGTACGACAGTGCACTTATAGATACGCGCTGCTGCTGCCACTCACGTGCAAGTAAGGCAGTAAGTTGTCGACGCCAGTAAATGGAATACGGAAACGAGGCAGCACTACCGTAATAGAAGATGAGAAACAATTAATGGGATGAACACGAGCCGTGTACGGCTCAATTCCTAAGGCCCGACACAACAATACTAAGTACAAGCACCGCACCATACGCTGACCAAAATCTAAGTATCACAATAACCGCATAATTAAAACAAAGGCGATTAACCAGTTAATCGTTTAACAGTAACGATCAAACATAACAATTAATTTTATTAAACAGCCAACTGTTAACAAGTGCCCCAAAAGACAAATTTACTTAAGTAAGCTTAGAGGTAGCAAGAAATGAAGAAATGCATGATCGCTAATACCTAAGTAAGAGATCACTGTAGTAATAAAATATGCAACAGTAAACAACAAATTCCTTCTTTCAAGAAACGTGCTGGATCTCACCAATACCTTCCCACGTGAGTATGAAAAACGAGCCAACATTCATTGGGCCACTGGCGTTTTCCGATCACGACCATGCCCGGTGTTACAATTCATACACAAGGCGGGCAAGCAAGATCTTCCCACCTTAAAGGTCACACTCGATATTCGACCTCATTCGTCACTAATGTATGACCTAGAACATACTACAACCAAATTAATTTCACATCCAACCAATAATGACAAGATCATCGAAATGCTGAAGAGATTGCAGTAAAAGGATAACACATTTTAAATACACTCAGATATATAATTCATGTTGGGAGTTCACACATAGAGAGGGAAGGTGAATTTAGTAGCTCGAGTACGGAGTGGCGAAGAACAGCGGGCAAACCAGCCTAACGGGAGCAAGTCCAGCGAAGCAGCACAGGTGCCAAAATCGACAAACAGAAGTACCTTACCCAAAACTAAGGAAAGGTGGGCTGCCAGGGAAAATGATCGTGATCACGCCGCACACAACATCAGCAGACGGTCACTCGCAAACCCAGATAGTCAATCGGGCGGACCAGCGTAGAGCCCAACACTCCACACCAACACGACTCCGTAAAAGTAGCCACCCACTTGGACATGCGACCGCCGATCGGGCCCCATAACTGCACGCTCAACGTCCGTTACACATTACTTTCTCTTACTGACCCACCGTCCGTTAACAACTTGACTCGAACTTCCTCTAGTGAAAGGGCCAACTACAAGAAGACCGAAGCGCCAGCAGGTGGCGTGACAGGGAAATGGGTCGCTCCAGCAAGCAACGATATAACAGCTCGGAAAACGAGGCGACATGGTTCAAATTGTGGTTGTACACAGTATCACTCCACACCTTAAAGCTTTGAATTGGAGCAGTAAGTCTTGTGCAAATGCAGTCACTGTGATGCCGCTCGCCCAGTCTGTGGCGAACCAAAATGCGGCTGTCATTTTCAACCGAACGGAACCTGGATTCGTCGGAAAACGCTATCTGGTGCCATTCCTTTCCCCAGTGACGTCATTCCATACACCATTGCCGTCTAGCATGTTCCTGCACGTTAGTGAAAAGTTGGCGGAGAAGTGGACTATGCACACGTAAACAATGCCGTAATAAACGGCGACGGACTGTCACCCCTGAGAGTGTACGATGTGTTCCAGTGTTCCAGTGTTGCAGCATAGCCGAGGAGGACGCAGATCTGTCCTGCAATGTTATTCGTGTAAGGGGTCGATCTTCTCGGGGCACCGCTGGGGGGGGGGGGGGAAGGGGATCTCAGTAGTGCGAACCAAGCCATATTATCGTGTTTACGGCCATCCATGAACTATTCTGCACACACCCGTTGCACTCCGAAACATTTCCTCCCACATGAACAGCAGTTTCCCGGATGGACGCATCATATTCTCTCATGCCAATAATACGCCCTCTTTCAAGCTCACTGATCTGACGATACGGTTTGCTCATACGTCTGCGAGGCATCGTGCACGTCTGCTCAAGTCACACTGGTCCGTTACCTTCGTTATAGTGACAACGATAGCCGCAAGCACATTTTATCAATAGGTGGTTCAAATGATAATAATTTCTGCAGAAAATACTAAGTTAGGTGTCCTGTGAATACGTTCGTCCTATTTCCAGTCGTTCAAGGTGTTCTTTTCTTTTTGAAGGTGCGTGAACTATTGTTATCAGTAATCCAAAAACTCTCCTGTGAATAATAAATTTTAATGAAATACAGCATGAATAAGGTATTAGCTATTTCGTCTAACTGTCGTGTACTATTAACAAATCGAGATCAAATAAAGGAAAAAATTATATTAATATCAGGAGGGGCATAACAACCAGTATGATAGCTCCAACTTGTTCTCTTACATGCTATTACACGTTGGAATTGCTAAGCGCTGCCTGCCGCGGTGGTCTAGCGGTTCTGGCGCTGCAGTCTGGAACTGCGGGACTGCTACGGTCGCAGGTTCGAATCCTGCCTCGGGCATGGGCGTGTGTGATGTCCTTAGGTTAGTTTGGTTTAAGTAGTTCTAAGTTCTAGGGGACTAATGACCTAAGATGTTGAGTCCCATAGTGCTCAGAGCCATTTGAGCCATTTTTTTGCTAAGCGCTCATCTCAATTTATTCGCTTTCAGCAAGCACTACGATGCCATCAGTGAACCGTCTCACTCTGATTCATGGTTCGACACACACACACACACACAAACACACACACACACACACACACACACACACACACACACACGCACAAACACACACACACACACACACACACACACACACAAATACATAGACTGAAAGAGTGCGTATAAACTTTCCATGTCTCTATCGCTCTCGTATGATATAGCCGTCATGACTGGATGAGGAGGTCAGAGCGGGGAGTATGGCTCTGAGCACTATGGGACTCAACATCTTAGGTCATAAGTCCCCTAGAACTTAGAACTACTTAAACCTAACTAACCTAAGGACATCACACACACCCATGCCCGAGGCAGGATTCGAACCTGCGACCGTACCATTCCCGCGGTTCCGGACTGCAGCGCCAGAACCGCTAGACCACCGCGGCCGGCCAGCGGGGAGTATGGATGGGAGATGGTTTCCTATGGCAGTTTATAACTGATGGCCATAAATTAATCTCGGTCGGTGGTATCTTTTTATCAGGTGTCTTTTGTCGTATTCTACTAGCCACTATCAATATTGCCTCTCGTTTACCTGTAAGGTTCTTCTAACAGTATGTACTTTTGCTCAATTCGACTATGTTTTCCCTGTTTTAAGTTTCTTCTTGCCATAGGAACTTCTGTATCGCTCCATCCATGTATTCCTTGATCAACCTCGTTTCATTCTCTTGGAAAGGCTCAGTTACTACGTTCTTCCGGTACAATCCTCAAGTCACCGTTTGATGATAGCTCCGCGTCCATAGCATGACAAAGGGTTTGTTAAATTTCTATTCTGATCTGTCGTTACTTTCCGTCTTCCTAATTTTATCTCGTGAGGCCATCCCCAGCGTCTACTCAGATGATGATGATGTTTGGTTTGTTAGGCGCTCAACTACGCGGTCGTCAGCACACTGAGCGTCTACTCAGAACATATTTTACGCTGCTAGTAATTGATGTTAATAATTAAATGCTTTGATAGAAAGGTGACAGCCTTCTCCGTGAATGATAGGAACATCTAGACCAATATCTTTCTCCCGATTTTTCCTTTCCGCAAGGTAGAGCATAGCTATCTTGTTCATGGCGTCTCTTACTTCCACTTCATGAGAAACACCTTTTTCGTTTGTTCGCATTGCACTTAGAATGACTACCAAATACCTAAACTCCGCCGGCCGAATTGGCCGAGCGGTTCTAGGCGCTTCAGTCTGGAACCGCGCCACTGCTACGGTCGCAGGTTTAAATCCTGCTTCGGGCATGGATGTATGTGATATCCTTAGGTTAGTTAGGTCAAAGAAGTTCTAAATTCTAGGGGACTGATGACCTCAGATGTTAAGTCCCATAGTGCTCAGAGCAATTTTTTTCTATACTACTATATTTGCCAACAATTTAAACCGGACTAATGGTTTTCGGTCACCACAAATGTAATATGGTATTTACCTATATATGTCATGAGAGAATGAGTCACCAGGAGGCGGGGAGTATTGTGTCAGCAGTGGAGAACAGGTAACACCAGTATTGGTCGTTGTGGAGGGTTCATTGGCTTCGAACGTGGACTCGTCATTGGTTGTCACTCAAGTACCAAATCAACCATATACTTCACAGTACTTATAAAGCTGCTAAGCCGACTGTTGGTGATGCGGCAGTGAAGTGGAAACACGAAGGAACACCCACAGATAAACCTAGATTAGACAGACCTCACGTACTGACGGACAGGTACAGTGGAAATTGCTGGGTGTAGTTGTAAAAAAAGTGAAATGAGAAGGAGGAATCACTCATGTGTTCCAAATGTTACAAGAATTTTAGCTAGCACAATGGCTTTGGGTAGGGAGTTAAAAATAATGGGACAAAGGTCGAGCAGTTCCTTATCAGGCATTTCTATATTCAATGTTAAGCTATGCTAGAGGTTGTATAAAGAGCGACGCACGCCACTGTACAAAGGATGAATGGAAAGGCCTGATTTGGGGTGATGGAAGTGCTCGAGATTGGAGAATGCGTCTAAAATATCAGCAGTGGTTGTCTTGCGGTATGGCGGTATTTTCCGTTGTTAGGGTGAGGTCCCCTTATTACGTTCAGGAAAACGCTAAAAGCGGAAGAAAGAAAACATATTTTGCAGCATTAGTACTCAGAATGAGTGTACGCTGATATGAAACTTCCTAGCAGCTTAAAACTGTGTGTCGGACCGAGACTCGAGCTCGGAACCTTTGCCTTTCACGGCAAGGTCCCGAGTTCAAGTCTCGGTCCGGCACACAGTTTTAATCTGCCTGGAACTTGCAGGATTATATTCTGCGTACACTAGAGGTACAGTTCGAAGACGATGATTGTTTCAGTATCACAATACACCTTGTCACAAAGCTCTGTCTGTGATACAATGGTATGAGGTAATAACCTTCTTGAAATACATCGGCCTCCGCAGAGTCCCGATCTGAACCCAAAAGAAAACCTTTCGGATGCCTTAGGAGTTCAACGTAGCTTAAGACCTCAGCTTATAAGGTGACATCCGCCTCTGCTTTCGGCTCTTGAGCAAGAATGGGTTGCGATTCCTTCGCAGACATTCAGAAACTTGATTGAAATGGTCCCCAGCAGCGCTAAAGCCGTCACAAAGGCGAAGGGTGCAGACTTTGTCAAACCTTAATGGCAGACATTTCACTGTTCGTATAGAAATTAATAGTAGCCTGATGAATCGTGATACCTCAAAAATAAACATGTACATTATCATTATTTGCACGACGATTCTGATGGTGTAATCAGATTTCCAATATCTTTATTAGTTTAAAGTTTAGTATCCGACAATAAATTATACAAGTAACACCCAACAACGAATTTCCAAAATGTAAACGCTTCATTCCATTTCGTCGATCGATATGTCTTTAAAAAGCTATTAGTGTAAACCAAAATTGGTATAAACTACAGGCTTGTAACTTGAATAGAACATGAGTTACTGGAGGCCAAAGTGGCCGATTAGTATCGATCGCGTCAGGCCATAACTACTCCACAGTTACATGATAAAACGGTAGCAGCACGCTTATAAATATATTTGTTCATCTATGTTGTTGGTTGGTTGGTTTGGGGAAGGAGACCAGACAGCGTGGTCATCGGCCTCATCGGACTAGGGAAGGATGGGGAAGGAAGTCGGCCGTGCCCTGTCAGAGGAACCATCCCGGCATGTGCCTGGAGTGATTTAGGGAAATCACGGAAAACCTAAATCAGGATGGCCGGACGCGGGATTGAACCGTCGTCCTTCCGAATGCGAGTCTGTTCATCTATGATTTTGTTTGTATCCGATATATACTATTCATGAAGAAACTGGTTAAATATTTACTGTGTTTGAGAAAGCACAGAGACATTAGGCTACTGGCCTACCTTTTGTTGCTGTTTCTTTGATATATGTTTATTTAATTAGCTTAGGTATTTAATAATGTCCGTTGGAGCGTGTTTATGGTCCTGCTGTAGGAATATTTATTTAATTTCAAGTTATTTAAATGTAAATCTTGTATTTGGTATGTGTTTCAATATGTTTGTGAGTGCACATTGGCTTGGAGACATGGAGGGAATGCTCTAGCCATCACGGCGCTCGTTCAAAAAATGGCTCTGAGCACTATGGGGCTTAACATCTTAGGTCATCAGTCCCCTAGAACTTAGAACTACGTAAACCTAACTAACCTAAGGACATCACACACATCCATGCCCGAGGCAGGATTCGAACCTGCGACCGTAGCAGTCCCGCGGTTCCGGACTGCAGCGCCTAGAACCGCAAGACCACCGCAGCCGGCCAGAGCTCGTTACTAACAAGGGAACCTCCCCACCGCACCCACCTCAGATTTAGTTATAAATTAGCACAGAGGATAGGCCTTGAAAAACTGAACACAGATGAATTGAGAAAATAGGAAGAAGTTGTGTGGAACTATGAAAAAAATAAGCAAAATATACGAACTGAGTAGTCCATGCGCAAAATAAGCAACATGAAGGATAATGTGAACTGAGGAGTGTCGTGGTCCCGTGGTTAGCGTGACCAGCTGCGGAGGGAGAGGTCCTTGGTTCACGTCTTCCCTCGAGCGAAAAGTTTAATTTTTTTATTTTCAGACAATTATTATCTGTCAGTCCGTCCGTCTGCTGCGAGGTAACTGCGCCGTAGTGTGGGGACGCTACACCTAAACAACATATTCCTGTCATGTGACGCACATGCCGTCACCAGTGTCGTATAGAATATATCAGACGTGTTTTCCTGTGGAGGAATAGGTTGACCTATGACCTGGCGATCAAATGTTTTCGGTTCCCAATGGAGAGGTACGTCCTTTCATCTACTAATCGCACGGTTTTGCGGTGCGGTCGCAAAACACAGACACTAAACTTATTAGAGTGAACAGAGACGTCAATGAACGAACGGACAGATCATAACTTTGCGAAAATAAAGGAAGTAAACTTCTCACTCGAGGGAAGACTTGAACCAAGGACCTCTCGTTCCGTAGCTGCTCACGCTAACCACGGGACCACGTCGCTCCTGAGCTCAGCGCATCCTTCATGTTGCCTATCTTGCGCATGGACTACAATTGTACATAACTAATTACGTTTAGTAGGAATCTATTGTTTCCCTGTTATTCAACTTTTATTTTATTTAATTGCTGGACCATCGACAGCAATAAGTGTTTTGCAGGAATGTACCGCATTCTCAAAAGTAGTTGTACTACTGTATTTATCATTTAAAGTCGGCGAGATAGTACCTGCAGATTTTATTTAATTGCAATCTTTCATTTATGGATTTATATGTTACTTTCATAATTCGCAATTGCCGAGTGATAGAAACCTTCGACCTTTCGATTCATGTCTGTGTTCTTACCGTTTACTGTAGACTCAGCAGTATTTGGCCTGTAATGCGGCAACTATGTATCCCACCCCCTAGACAACGAAACAAAAAACTTTTAATAATGCAACTCTAAGGGCACGTAGTTGAGGGCCAGTGACCACGTCATTTTAATTTCAAAGCCCTACTGTGTTCAGATATTTTTGATCAGGTAGCATGTAATAGAATTTAACGGGATAGAGAATGCTTACATACAAGGTGTAATAGGCATAATTGCAGATTTTTTTATGTTTGGTGCCTAAATACGTACAGGCATCAATGTGTTGGTTGTTTTTTCTCTGTATTGAACAGGCTTCGCACAAACGCATCACAAACCTTAAGACCTGATGTTTTCTGCAATGTCGTAATTGCACTACTAAGTGGACTCCACGAGTCATTGTAGAGCAACCGTTTTGCGTTCATGTGTCCACACTTCAAAAGCTAATCTGCCACACTTATTTCGAGGTACTAACCAACCCAAAAACATACGACTTGTAATAGATATAAAAGTACTAACCAACACACTTCAAAAGCTAGCCTGCCACACTTATTTCGAGGTACTAACGACCCCACAAACATGCGACTTATAATAGATTTTAAAGTACTAACCAACATACGACTTGTAATAGGTATAATTATTAGTTTGCAAATGACTAAATGCTGATGTAATGCTGTTCATACACTTTCCTCAGTCAACTGAATAGATGCACTTACACCGTTACTCCCTGTGTATTCATCAATAGCTATATGGATCTCTTCAAGAGGTTTGACCACTTTCACGTGCTGGAATCGCAATTTGGGAGTTTTGCCAGGGCTGTAGGCATTTACCTTGGGAAATTTACAGGGACGCGTACTGAACGCGAGACGTCTCTTCGCGAATTTCTGTTGCCAGTCACGACAGGAATGCCAGTCGGGCCTCCGGAACAGCCGTCAGGCGTTCGTATTCCTTCCGGCGGCTGGGGGCTCGGGGCCGGGGCGTAACAACGTTGTCGCCGGATCAGCGTCGCCCCGGCGGCGGCTGCGCGACTCGTGTTCCGGACAGGCGCGCCGAGCGGAGGCGACTCTGCCGCCGCCCACGGGGACCGGCGCGCCGCCCCCACCGCCTTACCCCGCCGCCCACCCCAGCCGCCCCCAACGACAAGCGGCGAGCCCCGCGGGGGCGGTCGATACTGTTTGTTCGGCCGCGCCGCACCACGCCGCTGCGTCCATCCGTCTTCATTCCGACGCTCTGGCAAGGGCCGGGCCCCCGGCGTTCGACGGCGCTGCGATTGTCTCCCTGTGTCCCTGCACCGGGCTCACCAGGCCCTGCCTTCGCACAGAGTTTGCAGAAATCCTTCCCCACGGGTATAGGCGGGCAAATTTGTATCTTGATGAATGCGTCGAGGGAAATGAAAATATGTACGAGACCGGGATTAGATCCCGGATCTGGTATATATGGAAATTAGGCACGTTAACCCCTTTCGCTGCTGCGGATGTGCTCTTAGCATTCCGTGCTGAAGCAGCTTTTGTTATGGCTGTATTGCTTGCCGGATGCTGATGTTTGTGCTGGGCGACGGTGTTCGGGGCGTTATGAGCTAATTATCATCCGATTTTTCCAAAACTATTAGGTGAAAAAAATTTGATTTTTCGAAGTCTGATATCTCCAATCGATAGGGAACTGATTTTTTTTTTTCGTTACGCGTCATACTTACTGCGCTACGTCAAATAAAGCAAAACATTGCACGAAATTTCAAACAGTTCACACAGGTAAAAGCGCAGTGCGCAAACTTTGCGTATGGTTCATTTTACCTCATACATTGCAGTGAATGAAGTGTAGATAAGATATAGAAATTTTATTTCAAATTGAGAGCAGAAGGATATCTCATTGTGTTCATTTCCGGAGGACTGCCGCGCATGACATGTCCATTCAAGTTATTCCGCATAGCCAATCACATACTCATAGCAATTTCCATATCTCATAAACTATACAAGACAATGAAACGATTTTTTTTTTGCAAGTGACTGCAGGTAATGAGGCACTTATGTTGTTTGATAGTTGCTCGAAACTTTTTTATTCACCAAGATATGGAGGTAACTCGTCTACAGAAATGAGAAGTCTATTGAGAGGGGCGGTGCAGTGTTTACCATGCTGGGCTCACATTCGGCGGGACGACGGTTCAAACCCGCTTCCGGCATCCCAAGTTAGGTTTTCCGTGATTTTCCTAAATCGTTTCGAGCAAATGCTAGCATGGTTCCTTTGGAAGGGCACGACCGACTTCCTTCCCCATTCTTCCCTAATCTGATGGGACCGATGACTTCGCTGGCTGTTCGTCTCCCCTACATCAACCAACAAACCAGCGAGAGGTCTGCCGCTGGCGTCCGTAGCATTGTAGGAAAACCCAAGCGGCGCGCATATACACGACTACAATACCTGGGGAAAGGCACAGCAGCACGTATATACACGCTCACAGAAACGAAAGGGTTCACCATTTGCGTCATCCAAATATATTCTCGGGATTCGTTCAGAGTAACAGAAGTTTTCAACCTATTACTTTTAAACACTGCGAACAGAGGTGCTCCCACGGAGTATGTAAGAATAGCGCTATTGGTTTAACGAAATTTGTGGCAGACTTATATAAACCCTTTGAAACTAATATGCTTATCACTTACTTCTTCTTCTTCAAAGATTATCCTGTTAGCCTGGTGCCTCTTCGTAGATAGAGACCAACATATGTCCTCCTACTAGTATGTCATCACCGCGCATGCATCAGAATTCTATTGTCCTCTATTCTAAACTTGGGTTTTTGTGTTTCTTTTGTTTTGGGAAACTGTTTCATACAACGAGGATATATTTAATATCTGTCTTATATAATCCAATGCACTTTTTATCTTTGAAGCAGTCATATCATTTCGCTGATGTGAGGAACGCATGTAAGAGGATTATATTTCGTTTCGATGATTTGTTTTATTCATCCACGTCTCGCTTCAATACAGCTGTGTTGTAACCATTGTATTATAAACTCTGAGTCGCCAGGTTACCCTTCAATGCAAGACGAAACGTTGCATACATATGTATTAAAATCGAAGAGGATTTCTCTCCAATTCGTCACCATCGTCAAAGGATAAATCACCACTAAGATAAGTAAAGCTTGAAACTTGTTCTGTTTGTTAATCCTCATTTATTATCTTGGCTGAAATTATATATTTTCCTTGCCAAGTCATAACTTTCGTTTTTTATCCTGAACATACGAAAATTATAACTTTTACAAGTGATGTTTAGCATAAGTAATGATTTCATCTTCATCGTCCTGTAGGAAGAACTGATCATCTACCAAAATTATAGTATTTATACATATCGTTATTCGATTTTATTTCAGGGTGAAAATTATTTCGGCTACATATTGAAGAGCATTGCAGACGGGCTGCAACATCTTTCAGGGTATAATGTCGTGGTCCATGAACTCTTCTATTCGTAACATTTCGTCCAGAACTGCGCTGGATATCTTCAGAGGCGTCACTCGTCCTTTGAGTCTTGCAGCTGAGGGGTCAGACGTCATATATAATGCAGAAAAATGGGCGTGGCAGGAGTTATACGTGATAAGCGGAGATGATCCTTCTCAAAGATAAAACGTAACTATCGAATGTCCTCTTGTCACAGATAAAAAAAACTTTAAGCGATTCTGCAGTGCTACTGACAAGAGACCATAAAATACGGCAACATAGTGACAACAGTTCTGCAGAATCACTAACAATTTCTTATATATGACAGGACGATAATCGATGTTTAAGTTTTGACTTTGACAAGGAGCATCTGCGCTTATCTCGTGTAATTTCGGCCACACCCCTTTTCCTGCAGTACGTATTTCGTCCGACCCGTCAGTCGGCAAGACTCAACGAAGGAGCAAGCCTCTGAAGATGTCCAGCGAAGCTCTGGACGAAACTTTAGGAACAGGAGAATTTCGTGGACCATGACTTTACACCCCGAAGGATTTAAGAGCAGCAATGTACTTAGTCGTGAAAGCCTTCATCCTGTCAATCTTGGCGTACTCCTTGGTTACCTAGTATTTCTTTCGTTACCTTATGCCCCAGATCTGAAGACATTTTTGTGTTTAATTACGTATCTTGGACGATTTCAATGAAATGTTTCGTGTAACCATCCTCTATTTCATCCTCTATTTCAGAACTGCTTCCTATTTATCACATCAAGAGCTTTAACATAATAGACAGAGACGATGTAGTAGGTTTTCAAGGCAAATTTTCTTCTCTTCTCCAATATCTGTTGTAAGGTATTTCCACTATCTCTACAAGATGTTCCTTTTTTTGAAACTACACTTTTCTTCCTGTGAAACTGAGTGTGGTAAAATCTTAAACCTGTCACTTAGTATTTTACCATATATTTCCCACCGACACATGTAGCAAACGTTTTCAACGATGATTATCACAAGGACGTCGAACACTTCCCTTAAAAATGGAGATTACTTTATCTTTTAGCCATTTTAGATTTTCCTCTCCCAATCGAGGTTCGTTGAATGCACGTACGTGAATTTAAGAATCATCCCACTGTATCTAAGAGCTCCAAATTCAGTATATGTTATCCTGGGGCTTTCTTATTTTCAAAGATTTTCGAGACTATATTATCTTCCTCTACTTGTATTTGGTCATTTGCGGGAGCATACCATCAATGGTTCGGCGTACTTGCTTGTATCTAAGGCTTTCTTTTCCAATAATTCCTTATAACGCTTCATCCACAATTTTCTTCAGTTATTTTAATATTTGCAGTTCCTTTTCCATCACTATTAAAATGTTTCAATAATTTATAAGTCACCTCTTGCCTACAACGAACACCGTCTTCTATTGAATTTTTAAGCCATCCCAAGATTCTTGCTACAGTTTCCTTGTTGTTGGGTTGACTGTGTTTCTACAGCTACTATACAGTTCATCATTTTCTGTGCTCTGACTCCGTATCATTTCAGATTTTGTTGTTTCACTTCATTTTCTTCCTCACAGCTTTATCTGCAGCTTTCATTACAGCCAACGTTATATTTTTTTCTTTTTTCTTTTTTAATAAAAATAAAGTTGTAGTAAATTCACTCTAGTCAAGCGACTGATTCAGATGGATTCTGTAACACAGTTGTCATGTTTCATTCATAATGCTATCGGTTCGGGGTCATATAACCACAACTTCTTCCACATGAAGAAAAGATGTGCATGGTGTAAGTGACTTACGTAAAATACATTTTCTCGTCTTACTCAGAACCTTAAACATTCATCGGTCGTAATTTCTGCAGTCCTGTGTCTAGTATTCTACACCAAGAAAAGTAAGCTCCTCCACAGTGGGTTAACTAGAACAGTAGCTACTGCTGCAGCACCTGCGCCATGTAATAACGAACTATTTTCTCTTAAAATGAAGTCTCTCATATTGTTGAATTGTACTAATTGTCATGACAGATCCAACCATCAACTGAATATTGAAACCAAAACTGACCAGGCTAGTTGCGATAGTGATATAGAGAACGTAGTTTACAGTAGTTTGTGATCTGTCGTCCCCAACGACGTTCCTCACCGCCTTTGGTAACGTTAATAGATCTACAGCTGTACTCACTACCTTCTAGCCCGATTACATTTTCTCATGAACACCAGATATCAATTCCAGTTAAGCTCACCTACTGGCCACTATAATGACACACTGCTTTTAACATGCACTTACGTGTGCCAACATCAAATGAATTGAAGAGCATTATTCAGTTCACCAGTTGCTAGGAATGGAAAAATACAGAATGAAACAGCATTTATTATAGATACAATGATTGTTTTAATCACATAAGTACATTACAGATACCGGATACACCAGTACATATCATTTTCGAGGGCGTAATATTTAGATCCTCCGGAAAAACAACCATCATTTAAAATAAGTAACGTTTGGTTAAATAATTCATATTAAGTTGAGAGTCATTTGTCCTTCTTTGTTTCTAGAACATAACTTTGGAACACTGCAGGTCTCCTCATGCTCGGCAGTAGAATCAAGAGTAGAAAAGACGTACCTCGTATTTGACATACCCGAAGTCTGTTACATTTCCGTGCCTAATGAGTACGCACTTCACAAATTAATTGTAAAGTTTTCTTTTCTTCTAACAGGCGCCCAGTTTCACATAACACATGAAGCGGAGCAGACGTCGTACACATGTAGAGAAAAGCTGTCTTTATGTTACCAAAGTAAACGTATGTCCGTTAAATCACACATTAATCTTCGTTTAATTAAACAACGTTAAAATGAACTTCCATAACATAAGCTAAAGCACTGCTAAATTTAAAAAAATAATGAAATAAACTTGCATTATATATAAGCGTAGCCTTCCGCGAGCATTGTCACAGTTAGCAAAAGAATCACCCTGAGGAAGATCACTTGCAATAGTAGCCGAAACTTGAAATTTTTTCACATTTGTCAGTGCCGTCACAAACCCAAAAGAATTTTATCGACTGTTTCATTAAACCATCTGTTGCCACAGGCAGGTGCTACTTACATTAATGACCCACTCAAAGCATTAAACAGCGCTGTTTTATCAGATCCTGCCAACTGCTTATTCGTTTACCAATTATCCCGTACACAACGGCCTCATTGTGGGCTGTCCTGCTACCTAGTAATCTGTGTGATTTTCCTGAGTGGATCAGTCGGCCGGAGTGGCCGAGCGGTTCTAGGCGCTACAGTCTGGAACCGCGCGACCGCTACGGTCGCAGGTTCGAATCCTGCCTCGAACATGGATGTGTGTGATGTCCTTAGGTTGGATAGGTTTAAGTAGTTCTGAGCTCTAGGTGACTGATGACCTCAGAAGTTAAGTCCCATAGTGCTCAGAGCCATCTGAACCATTTGAATGGATCGTAAATGTTTTCTCATCTATCTCGCCCTTTGTTTTGTACTACAGCTGCTCACTTCGTCATATGGCAACACAATTTGTAACTGTGTTAGCTGAAGCAATAAGGAAGGAATACTTATGATCTTGCGGGCCACTACAGAGGGGTATGTGGCATTTCCTCTGGCCTGGCAGACACCACTGTTACCCTGCCACGGGGGGGGGGGGGGGGGGGGGTTGTGGGTTCGATCGGCTGCCGTCGAGGTGAGGATGCCCGCAGCAAGGTAATCAGAGTTCACGAAAACTCTTTGTTACTCACAAGCCAGAGCGAAGCCTCTTCCGGGGGGCACAGCCGGGCATCGATCCACTGCGCCTTGGTGTACTGGCAGCGGTCGTCCTTGAAGGTCACGAACGCTGTCGGGAGGCACGGCGCTGGCAGCGGCGTCGAGTAGGCGCCGGCAGCTAGCTTGAGATGCGGCAGGAGTCTTTCTGATCGCAGCCGGCAGCGGAATAGCGAAGACCTCACTGCATCCCACGGGCAGCCCAGCAGCGTCGAACTCGGGCGCCGAGGCGCATGACCGGCTGTGGCGCGGCGGACGCTTTGTGACCCGACACACGGGTCCACTGCACTCCGTCGCCGAACTCTGCTGACTTCTTCGCTGACTCTCCGCCGAACTTCGCTGACCCTGACCTACGAGTGACGGGCTGATGATGAGAGTTGTCCAGCGGATGCTGAATTAAAATTCCATATTTGTGAGGAGCCACAGACACCATATGTTTGATAACCATGGACATGGTCCATTGTAGGCCGTAATGCTATATTTATTTAATCGTGATCATTTCGACAATGCGTTACTGTCAGACACATTTAAATCTCGTGTCATTTTCAAATCGCTCTTAATTACAAGTAAAAGCTAGGTATATGACGTAATCTTACTTGTACACTACTGACCATTAAAATTGCTACACCAAGAAGAAATGCAGATGATAAACGGGTATTCATTGGAAAAAATATATTGTACTAGAACTGACATGTGATTACATTTTCACGCAATTTGGGTGCCTAGATCCTGAGAAATCAGTACCCAGAACAACCACCTCTGGCCGTAATAACGGCCTTGATACGCCTGGGTATTGAATCAAACAGAGCTTGGATGGCGTGTACAGGTACAGCTACCCATGCAGCTTCAACACGATACCACAGTTCATCAAGAGTAGATGGGTTGGGTTGTTTTGGGAAGGAGACCAGACAGCGAGGTCATCGGTCTCATTGGATTAGGGAAGGACAGGGAAGGACGTCGGCCCTGCCCTTTCAAAGGAACCATCCCAGCCTTTGCCTGCAGCGATTTAAGGAAATCACGTAAAACCTAAATCAGGATGGCCGGACGCGGGATTGAACCGTCGTCCTCGCGAATGCGAGTCCAGTATCAAGAGTAGTGACTGGCATATTGTGACGAGCCAGTTGCACGGCCACCATTGACCAGACGTTTTTAGTTGGTGAGAGATCTGGAGAATGTGCTGGCGAGGGCAGCAGTCGAACATTTTCTGTATCCAGAAAGGCCCGCACAGGAACTGCAACATGCGGTCGTGCATTATCCTGCTGAAATGTAGGATTTCGCAGGGATTGAATGAAGGGTAGAGCCACGGTTCGTAACACATCTGAAATGTAACGTCCACTATTCAAAGTGCCGTAAATGCGAACAAGAGGCGTTCGAGAAGTTTAACCAATGACACCCCATACCATCAAGCTGGATGATACGCCAGTATCGCGATGACAAATACACGCTTCCAATGTGCGTTCACCGCGATGTCTCCGAACACGGATGCGACCATCATGATGCTGTAAACAGAACCTGGATTCACCCGAAAAAATGACGTTTTGCCATTCGAGCCCCCAGGTTCGACGTTGAGTACACCATCGCAGGCGCTCCTGTCTGTGATGCAGCGTCAAGGGTAACCACAGCCATGGTCTCCGAGCTGATGGTCCATGCTGCTGCAAACGTTGTCGAACTGTTCGTGCAGATGGTTGTTGGCTTTCAAACGTCCCCATCTGTTGATTCAGGGATCGACACGTGGCTACATGATCCGTTACAGTCATGCGGATAAGACGCCTGTCATCTCGACAGCTAGCGATACGAGGCCGTTGGGATCCAGCACGGCGTTTGGTATTACCCTCCTGAACCCACCGATTCCATATTCTGCTAACAGTCATTGTATCTCGTCCAACGCGAGCATCAATGTCGCAATACGATAAACCGCAATCGCGATAGGCTACAATCCGACCTTTATCAAAGTCGGAAACGAGATAGTACGCATTTCTCCTCCTTACACGAGGCATCACAACAACGTTTCACCAGGCAACGCCGGTTAACTGCTGTTTGTGTATGAGAAATCGGTTGGAAACTTTCCTCATGTCAGCACGTTGTAGGTGTCGCCACCGGCGGCAACCTTGTCTGAATGTTCTGAAAAGCTAATCATTTGCATTTCACAGCATCTTCTTCCTATCGGTTAAATTTCGCATCTGTAACAGGTCATCTTCGTGGTGTAGCAATTTTAATGGCCAGTAGTGTAGTTAAGAGTGATTTGAAAATGACATGAAACACAGGTGTTACAAATGTGCTTGACAATGACGCTTAGTCGAAAGTAGGTAATCGCATGACTAAATAAACAATGCGTTACAGCCTTCTACGGGCCATGTTTACGTTTATTAAGGATGCTGGATTCTTCAGAAGCATGACGGACGTCTGGTTATGCCGCCACCTTGTAAATGCTTGGTGTCTTGATCGCCCTAATGCCCCTTTGTTTGGTTGGCAGGGTGCGACGCACTGCCGATTGACAGAAGTTTGCGTCGACAAGTAAGCTACACGAGTCTTGCCACAGACTGACGTAAGAGATGGTTCAAATGGTTCAAATGGCTCTGAGAACTATGCGACTTAACTTCTGAGGTCATCAGTCGCCTAGAACTTAGAACTAATTAAACCTAACTAACCTAAGGACATCACACGCATCGATGCCCGAGGCAGGATTCGAACCTGCGACCGTAGCGGTCGCTCGGTTCCAGACTGTAGCGCCTAGAATCGCACGGCCACTCCGGCCGGCGGCGTAAGAGATCAGGTGGTCTGTAAGACTTTGTGTTGTCAAACAGGTGCCTGTAGGACAGTAAGTAGATCACTGCGTCCCGAAATTCATTGACGTTACTGTATTCCATCAGTAGCACAAATCACCGACCTCAAAGTAGAAGGGACACTTTATTCTGTATGCAGTGTTTCTGATAAGTCACTACCTAATTTCTTTATTTATGAACTAATTGTTATAGAACTACGTTATTTAACATACAGCACCCCCTGAGATTGCGTTTAACATCATTTTGTTCTTTTATTTCGGTTGGAAAATGCCGCCTGTGTCGACTGTGTTGGAACAGGCCAAAATAGCTGCTCGTTATGAGGTCTGTGGATCTAAGTTGGTACAAGGCAAAACGAGGGATCCATGCAACAATGGATGCCAAAACACTTAGAACTTGTCATTCCTAATTCCTAACAACAGGGACAGTCGCCGATGCAAGAAGATCAGGCTCATCAACTCTGCAGACACCAGATAATGTTGACAGAGTTTGTGAAATGTTCACGACGAGCCCTAAGAAATCACTGCCTAATGGGTCTCATGAAAGTGTTCTTTCACGTTACGCAGTTGCAACGATTCTTAAGAAAGGTATCACTTTTACGCCGTGGAAGCAACATTATGCGCTACAATTGTTTCCTGATGTCTGTGACTGAAGCATGGTGTTTGGAGAAATTTTCTTGGGTTAAAGTGGTGATAGCCTGAAGTTTTTGAGAATACTATGGGACTGATGAAGCAGTTTTCCACAGTGGAGGATTTGTAAATTGCCATTATTGTGCGGCTGAAGACCCACACGATGTGCTGCAAAAGCACAGGGGCGTCCGATGGTGACAGTGTGGTGAGGCATCACCTCATCTGAAGTTGCTGGTTCTTTCTTTCTGCGGGACACAATAAATGGCGAGAGTTACCTGAAAATGCTTCAAGATCATGTGTGGCCAGTAATTTCACAGTCAAACAAGCTTCACATTATCCAGGACGGGGCACCTGTACATTTTGCAAATAATGTCCGCAAATGGGCATTGGACTGGAGGACGTAGTGTTCATGAATGGCCCTCCCTCGGCCCTGATCTTATGCCTTACGAAATTTTTTTTCACTGATGGTGGGCACAGAGAGAGGTTTACAACAGAAAACCACGAAACATGTATGAATTGGACGCAGTAATATGATGTGTTAGCGAATGCAGGAGGAATTTGAATCATCAATTTTACAGGAGTATCAGGAATTTAACGAACTATACAGGGTGGTCCATTGGTCGTGACCGGGCCAAATATCTCACGAAATAAGCGTCAAACGAAAAAACTACAAAGAACGAAATTCGTCTACTTGAAGGGTGAAACCAGGAGGTGCTATGGTTGGCCCGCTAGATGGCGCTGCCATAGGCCAAACGGATATCAGCTGCTTTTTTTAAAATAGGAACCACCATTTTTATTAGATATTCGTGTACTACGTAAATAAATATGAATCTTTTAGTTGGACCACTTTTTTCGCTTCGTGATTGATGGCGCTGTAATAGTCACAAACGTATAAGTACGTGGTATCACGTAACATTCCGCCAGTGCGGACCGTATTTGCTTCGTGATACATTACCCGTGTTAAAATGAACCGTTTACCAATTGCGGAAAAGGTCGATAACGTGTTGATGTATGGCTATTGTGATCAAAATGCCCAATGGGCGTGTGCTATGTATGCTGCTCGGTATCCTGGATGTCATCATCCAAGTGTCCGGACCGTTCGCCGGATAGTTACGTTATTTAAGGAAAGAGGAAGCCATATAAGAAACGTCATCCACGACCTGCAACAAATGATGATGCCCAAGTAGGTGTTTTAGCTGCTGTCACGGATAATCCGCATATCAGTAGCAGACAAATTGCGTGAGAATTAGGAATCTCAAAAACGTCGGTGTCGAGAATGCTACATCAACATCGATTGCACCGGTACCATATTTCTGTTGTTGTTCTTGTGGTCTTCAGTCCTGAGACTGGTTTGATGCAGCTCTCCATGCTACTCTATCCTGTGCAAGTTTCTTCATCTCCCACTGCCTACTGGAACCTACATCCTTCTGAATCTGCTTAGTGTATTCATCTCTTGGTCCCCCTCTACGATTTTAACCCTCCACGCTGCCCTCCAATGCTAAATTTGTGATCCCTTGATGACTTAGAACATGTCCTACCAACCGATCCCTTCCTCTAGTCAAGTTGTGCCACAAACTTCTCTTCTCCCCAATCTTATTCAGTACCTGCTCATTAGTTATGTGATCTACCCATCTAATCTTCAGCATTCTTCTGTAGCACCACATTTCGAAAGCTTCTATTCTCCTCTTGTCCAAACTATTTATCGTCCATGTTTCACATCCATACATGGCTACACTCCATACAAATACTTTCAGAAACGACTTACTGACACCTAAATCAATGTCAACAAATTTCTTTTGTTCAGAAACGCTTTCCTTGCCATTGCCAGTCTACATTTCATATCCTCTCTACTTCGACCGTCATCAGTTATTTTGCTCCCCAAATAGCAAAACTCATTTACTACTTTAAGTGTTTCATTTCCTAATCTAATTCCCTCAGCATCACCCGACTTAATTCAACTACATTCCATTATCCTCGTTTTGCTTTTGTTGATGTTCATCTTATATCCTCCTTTCAAGACACCGTCCATTCCATTCTACTGCTCTTCCAAGTCCTTTGCCGTCTCTGACAGAATTACAATGTCATCGGTGAACCTCAAAGTTTTTATTTCTTCTCCCTGGATTTTAACACCTACTCCAAATTTTTCTTTTGTTTCCTTTACTGCTTGCCCAATATACAGATTGAACAACATCGGGGAGAGGCTACAACCCTGTCTCACTCTCTTCCCAACCACTGCTTCCCTTTCATGTCCCTCGACTCTTATAACTGCCATCTGCTTTTTGTACAAATTGTAAATAGCCTTTCGCTCCCTGTATTTTACCCCTGCCACCTTCAGAATTTGAAAGAGAGTATTCCAGTCACCATTGTCAAAAACTTTCTCTAAGTCTACAAATGCTAGAAACGTGGGTTTGCCTTTCCTTAATTTGGCTTCTAATATAAGTCGTAGGGTCAGTATTGCCTCACGTGTTCCGATATTTCTACGGAATCCAAACTGATCTTCCCCGAGGTCGTCTTCTACTAGTTTTTCCATTCGTCTGTAAAGAATTCGCGTTATTATTTTGCAGCTGTGGCTTATTAAATTGATTGTTCGGTAATTTTCACATCTGCAACACCTGCTTCCTTTAGGATTGGAATTCGTATATTCTTCTGGAAGTCTGAGGGAATTTCGCTGTCTCATACTACTGTGACTTGGCAAGACAGCCAAGCCACTATGTGAGGAAGCAGAAAGGCACGCGTTTAAGCTCACGCAGGCTGGCGTGAGGTCTGGATCAGATAAAGGAGTTGAGTCTAGTAAAAACAAGTACGTAGCTTCTGGAATACTTAACTTTAATCCCTAATTGGTGAACATCGGTCTGACGGTACATGCATCACAAGATAAATAGCAAATGATAATGGCGAATTGCTAGGTCGTAGCAAATTACGTACCTGAAGGCTATGCTAACTATTGTCTCGACAAATGAGAGCGTAATTTGTCAGTGAACCATCGCTAGCAAAGTCGGCTGTATAACTGCGGCTAGTGCTAGGAAGTCTCTCTTAGACCTGCCGTGTGGCTGCGCTCGGTCTGCAATCACTGACAGTGGCGACACGCGGGTCCGACGTATAAAAACGGACCGCGGCCGATTTAAAGGCTACCACCTAGCAAGTGTGGTATCTGGCGGTGACACCACACATACATCTTGCTCACCAGATGGTAGAGTTTTCACAGGACTGGCTCTCCCAAGGCTGTCAGTAGTTCTAATGGAATGTTGTCTACGCCCGGGGCCTTGTTTCGACTCAGATCTTTCAGTGCTCTGTATAACTCTTCACGCAGTATCATATCTCCCATTTCATCTTAATCTACGTCCTCTCCTATTTCCATGATATTGTCCTCAAGTACATCGCCCTTGTATAGACCCTCTATATACTCCTTCCACCTTTCTGCTTTCCCTTCTTTGCTTAGAACTGGGTTTCCACCTGAGCTCTTGATATTCATACTAGCGGTTCTCTTTTCTCCAAATGTCTCTTTAATTTTCCTGTAGGCTGTATCTACCTTACCCCTAGTGTGATAAGCCTCTACATCCTTACATTTGTCCTCTAGCCAACCCTGCATAGCCATTTTGCACTTCCTGTCGATCTCATTTTTGAGACGTTTGTATTCCTTTTTGCCTGCTTCATTTACTGCATTTTTATAATTTCTCCTTTCATCAATTATACTCAATATTTCTTCTGTTACCCAAGGATTTCTACTAGCCCTCGTCTTTTTACCTACTTGATCCTGTGCTGCCTTCACTACTTCATCCCTCAACGCTACCCATTCTTCTTCTACTGTATTTATTTCCCCCATTCTTGTCAATTGTTCCCTTATCCTCTACCTGAAATTCTGTACAAGCACTGGTTTAGTCAGTTTATCCAGGTCCCATCTCCTTAAATTCCCACCTTTTTGCAGTTTCTTCAGTTTTAGTCTACAGTTCATAACCAATAGATTGTGGTCAGAGTCCACATCTGCCCCTGGAAATGTCCTACAATTTAAAACCTGGTTCCTAAATCTCTGTCTTACCATTATATAATGTATCTGATACCTTCTAGTATCTCTAGGGTTCTTCCATGTATACAACCTTCTTTCATGATTCTTGAACCAAGTGTTAGCTATGATTAAGTTATGCTCTGTGCAAAACTCTACCAGGAGGCATCCTCTTTCATTTCTTAGCCCCAATGCATATTCACCTACTATCTCTCCATTTTCGTACTACCGAATTCCAGTCACCCATGACTATTAAATTTTCGTCTCCCTTCACTACCTGAATAATTTCTTTAATCTCATCATACATTTCTTCAATTTCTTCATCATCTGCAGAGCTAGTTGGCATATAATCTTGTACTACTGTAGTAGGCGTGGGCTTCGTGTCTATCTTGGCCACAATAATGCGTTCACTATGCTGTTTGTAGTAGCTTACCTGCATTCCTGTTTTGTTATTCATTATTAAACCTACTCCTGCATTACCCCTGTTTGATTGTGTTTTTATACTAAAAGGTATCAGATAATGGTGAGACAGAGATTTAGGAACCAGGTTTTAAATTGTAAGACATTTCCAGGGGCAGATGTGGACTCTGACCACAATCTATTAGTTATGACCTGTAGATTAAAACTGAAGAAACTGCAAAAAGGTGGGAATTTAAGGAGATAGGACCAGGATAAACTGAAAGAACCAGAGGTTGTACAGACTTTTAGGGAGAGCATAAGGGAACAATTGACAGGAATGGGGGAAAGAAATACAGTAGAAGAAGAATGGGTAGCTTTGAGGGATGAAGTAGTGAAGGCAGCAGAGGATCAAGTAGGTAAAAAGACCAGGGCTCTTAGAAATCCTTGGGTAACAGAAGAAATATTGAATTTACCTGATGAAAGGAGGAAATATAAAAATGCAGTTAATGAAGCAGGCAAAAAGGAATACAAACGTCTCAAAAATGAGATCGACAGGAAGTGCAAAATGGCTAAGCAGGGATGGCTAGAGGACAAATGTAAGGATGTAGAGGCTTATCTCACTAGGGGTAAGATAGATACTGCCTACAGGAAAACTAAAGAGACCTTTGGAGATAAGAGAACTACTTGTATGAACATCAAGAGCTCAGATAGAAACCCAGTTCTAAGCAAAGTAGGGAAAGCAGAAAGGTGGAAGGAGTATATAGAGGGTCTATACAAGGGCGATGTACTTGAGGACAATTTTATCGAAATGGAAGAGGATGAATATGAAGATGAAATGGGAGACACGATACTGCGTGAAGAGTTTGACAGAGCACTGAAAGACCTGAGTCGAAACAAGGCTCCCGGCGTAAACAACATTCCATTGGAACTACTGACGGCCTTGGGAGAGCCAGTCCTGACAAAACTCTACCATCTGGTGAGCAAGATGTATGAAATAGGCGAAATACCCTCAGACTGCAAGAAGAATGTAATAATTCCAATCCCAAAGAAAGCAGGCGTTGACAGATGTGAAAATTACCAAACAATCAATTTAATAAGCCACAGCTGCAAAATACTAACACGAATTCTTTACAGACGAATGGAAAAACTAGTAGAAGCCGACCTCAGGGAAGATCAGTTTGGGTTCCGTAGAAATACTGGAACACGTGAGGCAATACTGACCTTACGACTCATCTTAGAAGAAAGATAAAGGAAAGGCAAACCTACGTTTCTAGCATTTGTAGACTTAGAGTAAGCTTTTGACAATGTTGACTGGAATACTCACTTTCAAATTCTAAAGGTGGCAGGGGTAAAATACAGGGAGCGAAAGGCTATTTACAATTTGTACAGAAATCAGATGGCAGTTATAAGAGTCGAGGGACATGAAAGGAAATCAGTGGTTGGGAAGGGAGTAAGACAGGGTTGTAGCCTCTCCCCGATGTTATTCAATCTGTATATTGAGCAAGCATTAAAGGAAACAAAAGAAAAATTCGGAGTAGGTATTAAAATCCATGGAGAAGAAATAAAAACCTTGAGGTTTGCCGATGACATTGTAATTCTGTCAGAAACAGGAAAAGGAGTTGGAAGAGCAGTTGAACGGAATGGACAGTGTCTTGAAAGGAGGATATGAAATGAAAATCAACAAAGGCAAAACGAGGATAATGGAATGTAGTCGAATTAAGTCGGTTGATGCTGAGGGAATTAGAATAGCAAATGAGACACTTAAAGTAGTAAAGGAGTTTTGCTATTTGGGGAGCAAAATAACTGATGATGGTCGAAGTAGAGAGGATATAAAATGTAGACTGGCAATGGCAAGGAAAGCGTTTCTGAAGAAGAGAAATTTGTTGACATCGAGTATAGATTTAAGTGTCAGGAATTCGTTTCTGATAGTATTTGTATGGAGTGTAGCCATGTATGGAAGTGAAACATGGACGGTAAATAGTTTGGACAAGAAGAGAATAGAAGCTTTCGAAATGTGGTGCTACAGAAGAATGCTGAAGATTTGATGGGTAGATCACATAACTAATGAGGAAGTATTGAATAGGATTGGGGAGAAGAGAAGTTAGTGGCACAACGTGACCAGAAGAAGGGATAAGTTGGTAGGACATGTTCTGAGGCATCAAGGGATCACCAATTTAGTATTGGAGGCAGCGTGGAGGGTAAAAATCGTAGGGGGAGACCAAGAGATGAATACACTAAGCAGATTCAGAAGGATGTAGGTTGCAGTAGGTACTGGGAGATGAAGAAGCTTGCACAGGATAGAGTAGCATGGAGAGCTGCATCAAACCAGTCTCAGGACTGAAGACCACAACAACAACCCTGTATTCGACTGACGAAATGTCTTGTTCCTCCTGCCACCGAACTTCACTAATTCCCACTATATCTAACTTTAACCTATCCATTTCCCTTTTTAAATTTTCTTATCTACCTGCCCGGTTAAGGGATCTGACATTCCACGCTCCGATCCGTAGAACGCCGGTTTTTTTTTTCCTGATAACGACGTCCTCCTGAGTAGTTCCCGCCCGGAGATCTGAATGGGGGACTATTTAACCTCCGGAATATTTTACCCAAGAGGACGCCATCATCGTTTAACCATACAGTAAGGCTGCATGTCCTCGGGAAAAATTACGGCCGTAGTTTCCCCTAGCTTTCAGCCGTTCGCGGTACCAGTACAGCAATGCCGTTTTGGTTAGTGTTACAGGGCCAGATCAGTCATTCATCCACACTGTTGCGCCTGCAATTACTGAAGAGGCTACTGCCCCTCTTCAGGAGCCACGCGTTTGTCTGGCTCCTCAACAGATACCCCTCCGTTGTGGTTGCACCTACCGTACGGCTATCTGTATCTCTAAGGCACGCAAGCTTCCCCACCAACGGCAAGGTCCATGGTTCACGGGGGGGACCGTTGTTACTACAAGGTGTTTCACTGCATGACAGAATGGCGATGTATGTGCAACGTGAAGGATGTCCGGTATATAGCTCGCGTGTGGTTGGACCGGTATTGAATAGCATATTTCATGGCAGGTGGATCGGTCGTCGAAGCACCATGGTCCGCACGTTCACCGGATCTGACGTCCCCGGATTTCTTTCTGTGAAGAAATTTGTTGGATATTTGCTATCGTGATCCACCGACAACGCCTGACAACATGCGTCAGGGCATAGTCAATGCATGTGCGACATTACGGAATGCGAACTACTTGCTTTTGAGAGAAATATCGTTACACGTATTGCCAAATCCACCGAGGTTGACGGTCATCATTTTGAGCATTTATTGCATTAATGTGGTATTTACAGGTATTCACGCTGTAACAGCATGCGTTCTTAGAAATGATAAGTTCACAAAGGTACATGTATCACATTGGAACTACCGAAATAAAATGTTCAAACGTACCTACGTTCTGTATTTCAATTTGAAAACCTACCTGTTACCAACTGTCCGTCTAAAATTGTGAGCTATATGTTTGTGACTATTACAGCGCCATCTGTCACAAAGCGTAAAAAGTGGTCCAATTAAAACATTCATATTTCTTTGTGTTCTACACGAATATGTTATAAAAAATGGTGGTTCCTATTTAAAAAAACGCAGTTGATATCTGTTTGACCTATGGCAGCGCCATCTAGCGCGCCAACCATAGCGCCATCTGGTTTCCCCCTTCAAGCTAGACGAGTTTCTTCTGTGTAGTTTTTTCGTTTGACTCTTATTTCGTGAGATATTGGGCCCGGTATATATCGCAGTAGTCGACTTGCGCCTAATCGGGGCCTGGTCACTTTCTAATGTTTCAGTTTGCGGTTTTGAGAACACTTGAACAGTGAGTGCTAGTATACCCTCAGTGAATGAACTCTACTATGGTGAAGTGGTTGTTGTAGACAGACTTGAATCTATTTGTTGAGCATTAGGAATTTTATTTAGCTAAATTGGTTTTGATACACTGCACAGTGCGGTTGGCACTGCTTGCTCTTATACTTATTTCATATGACACTTGTTCCACTGTGTATAACCTCGGTCTGTGTAAGTCCGTCATTATAAAGGCATGACTCTGATCTTAATAAATTTGATAGTGAACTCTAATCCTATTGTTAGCCTATATTAGTATCCTGAGGAAACATTCCTTTACTTCCTAAATTTAATAAATTTCGTATTCATTTATATGTCTTTGTATATTATTCACTGACTGTTCATTGGTTTGACCGTGTGATTATTACGTACATTCATAGGGGCAAAATTCAGCGATGTACGAGGGTTATTCCAAAAGTAAGGTCCGATTGATTGCCAAATTGAAACCACAGTGAACATCAGAAATGTTTTACTTGTAACAATTAGCTACACCTTTCAGCTACTTCTCTACGTAGTCGCCGTTCTGACTTAGACTTTTGTCATAGCGTTGTACCAACTTTTCAATAGCCTCATCATAGAAGGCAGCCGCCAGTGCTTTCCGCCAATTCTCCACGCTGGCCTACACCTCGTTGTCTGTGTCAAAATGTTGTCTTCAAAGACAGCGCTTCATGTGACCAGAGATGAAACTCAGGGGGAGACAATTGCGGACTGTATTGTGGGTAATCTAACATTTCCATTTGAAAACGATGCAGGAGCATCTTCATTGCCCCTGCAGAATGCGGCTGAGAATTGTCGTGAAGACGAAACAGCACGACAGTTATGTAATGTTGGCTGCATAGCTTCAGGCGAAATTTCTCACCAGGCCCTCGTACTTGGCGGCAGACACTATTTTCTAGACATCTTTACGCACTCACTGCGAGCTCAGAAATGAGAAGAGCGACGTGATGCTAACTGGGGTTATACTAGAGACACTACCCAACACATCTGTGCAAAGCTTTATCGGATTTTCATAGTCGTTTCCATTTCGCGACCGATCGGACCTTACTTTTGGAATAACCCTCGTATAACTGAGCCCCATGGGTGAAAATGAGCTGAGAACAGATTCAAGATTTTGTGCTCGTCCTTCGGTGATTAGATAGCAGAAAATTGTTTTCAGTTGGTCTGACAACATTTTTTTCTGTTATGTGAAACACTCCGATTGCAGTTGTGATAGGTTGACTCCTCATGGAATTAATGAATTGTAGCCTGTTACTTTTCATCTTTATTGCCAAAAGCTAAAGATTTCGCGTTGATCCCTCCTTCGGATGTCGAGACAGAGGGGGCGGGTTGTTGCCTTGATAAAAGAAATTAATAACCAATGAAAGGGGTTAACGTTTTGTTACTAGGAGCGACGAATTTCAGAAGTCTAAACAATTTAGGAAGCAGACAATCCGAAATGAGAAATACAGAAACCCTTTCTGGATATAGTGCGGTCAGTGAAGTTACATTGAAAGATGTTGAGGATTTCCGGTCAGATGAGCGGTAGAAAACTATTTGGGTAGCATTCATCATGATTAGGAAGGTAGGGCACTGAATGAGTAACTGAATAGTTCAGTGACAGGTTTATTTTCTCACCAAATCAACATCTATAAAAAAAAGTCCGTGTACACATGCCGATTTCACAAGCATAAGATTGAAAAATGCATGTGAAGGCACTGAATGGGTAATATAGTATGTGAAGTAAACGTAGAAATCGAGGGGAGGGGGGGATGATAATGACATTAGGTGAAGGAAAAATGAAAGAGTTACGGAAGACTATTAACTCTGTAATAGGATTGGTAAAGAGGAAAGAGAGAGTTCTGTAATAAATATCACCTATTAGTAGCGAATTGCACTCTTTAAAATGGGAAGAGCAGGAGGTATACTTCGCCTGAAGACATGGGAAGACTTCAGCTGGATTTCATTTTAGTGTGGCAGAGATTCTGAAAACAAATGGTGAGTTATCAGATGCATCCAGGAGCGTATACGGATTCAGTTCACAATTTAGTAATGATGAAAAATGTACTGTAGTTTAAGACGGTCGTCAGGAAGTAATAATGCAGAAAGACGTGAGATACGGAACTACTGAGGAATGCTGATGAGCGAATGAAGTTCTTTAGGGCTCTTGATACGGCGATAATGAATGCCAAAGTAGGCAGTTCAGTTGAAAAGAAACTGACACCTCTAAAAAGGACACTAACAGACGTTCGGCAGACAAATATAGGTACAAGAAAGGTAACTGCGAATAAATTTTAGGTAACACAGGACGAAAACAAGAAGTGCGAAAATGTTCAGAGAAAGACAGGATTGTCTCCTAGGAAGACAATAGGAAGTTCATAGAAGGTACGGCGAAACAGTTAAAGGAAAAATAAGAAAAATTCGAAAAAGGAATCGTAGCCAGAGAGATTCAGCATACAGAAACCCCAGTACAGCCTTCCTAAAAAATAAAAGCAATGGCTCGAGGAATTTGAACTCAATAGGAATTTTCTTGTTAAACGCAAAATGCGGGTAGGTGGAATGAGTGCATTAATGGGCTCTGATTGGATGAAACCTCTCATGACGTGACAGAAAACGGGTAGTCTATGTTAAAGACATAGGCGATCTAGTATTACGTTAGAGCCTAAAAAGATTTGGAAGCTTTACAATCAAATAAGGGAGAAGGAATGGATGACATTCTTTAGGAACTACTGACATAATTAGGGTACTTGGTAATCAAACTATTATTCATGCTGGTTTGTAGCATATAAGAGATCGCAGATATACCATCAAAGCATCAACCTTTCAGAAAAGCATCATTGACAGACTGCGGAAGTAACAATGGGAGGTAACTGCGGAAACTGTTTAACGTACGATGCATGTACGTTGCTGACATGAATAATTTACAAGGTGGTTATAATTAAACTTTCACCACCTGAGCCAGTGTATACAGAAAACTATTCATCGTCTAGATATCCATCTTTGTAGGAATGATGTTCAGACCGCACGCCGCAAGATCTGCGTTGTCAGGAGTGTTAATACAGTGATTTGCTGTAAGGCCGACTATACGGTATGGCGACGTACGGTCAAAATGGAAGCATCAGTTGAAGAGGATGTTTCGAAAGTTTTAATTAATTGGCCATTTGGAAATTACACACGGCAAAGGCCGACGGCCGATTGTTGAAGGAGTTGCAGTTGCCATGGTTGAGGCATGTTACACATCAGAGGTTGAAAATGAGCGTAGCGAGTGAGGTAGCTAAAATCGCATCTGAGATGTTTTGGGTACCGGTACAGCGATCTCTAGTGTGGACCTAGCCTGTCGTGCATGCAGACGGGTGTCACACTGAGCAACGTTTGTAATCTGGAACGTAAACATGGTACGCAATTAATAAATAATACCTTCTCATATGGAAATTAACATATTTCTTTCAATGATTTATTCGTTATTTCTCTTCTATGTGTCCTTATCGATGTTTTCACGAAGTGTCATTGTCCTATGATCACTCGTCTCTCATGAGGGCCCTCTCAAGTAGCGAAAGTTTAGCTATAACCACCTTGTAAAGAAAGGAGTAAAAGAAAATGTAGGATCTGATAGAAGACGATCAGTTTGGCTTTAGGAAAGGTAAAGGTACCAGAGAATCAGTTCCAATGAGCTTAGTACGGAAGCAAGTCTTATGAAAAATCATGACACCTTTTTAGGATATACCAAAAGGAATTTTCGACAATGTAAAATGATGCAAGACTTTCGAAATTTCAAAAAAATAGGTCTAAGCTAAAGGGAAAGTCGCGTAATATTCAGTACAAATAAAAAACAACAGAGAACAATGAGAATGCAACGCAAAAACTAAATACTCGAATTAAAGTGATGTAGTTTTTTGCCACTAACGTTGAATACATATATCGAAGAAGATATTATTGAAGTAGAAGAACGGTTCGAAAAAAAATGGTTCAAATGGCTCTGAGCACTGTGCGACTTAACTTCTGAAGTCATAAGTCGCCTAGAACTTAGAACTAATTAAACCTAACTAACCTAAGGACATCACACACATCCATGTCCAAGGCAGGATTCGAACCTGCGACCGTAGCGGTCGCTCGGGTCGAACGGTTCGAGAATGGGATCCAAATTCAGGATGAAAAAATTTTGATGACAAGATTCGCAGATGACATTGCTATCTTCAGTGAAAACGAAGAAGAATTACAGGACCTGTTGAATGGAATGAGCGTTATAATGAGTACGGAAAATGGACTGAGAATAAATCGAAGAGAGACGACTGTAACGAGAAGTAGGTGAAATGGGATTTCTTGACCACTAAGTGTGTCAAGTGAAGGAAATCTTGGAAGCAAAATCACAGGCAAACAGGGCATTCCTGCCCAAAAAAACACTGTTAGTATCAAACATCGTCCGTAATTTGAGAAAGAGGTTTCTGAGAATGTACGTTTGGAGAACAAGATTGTATGAAAATGAATTTCGGACGGCGGGGAAACCAAAAAAAAAAAGAGAATTGAAATGTTTTCGATGTGGTGCTATAAAGGATTTTGAAAATTTGGTGAGCTGAAAAAAGTCCGTCCT
This sequence comes from Schistocerca cancellata, assembly GCF_023864275.1. Taxonomy (NCBI): domain Eukaryota; kingdom Metazoa; phylum Arthropoda; class Insecta; order Orthoptera; family Acrididae; genus Schistocerca; species Schistocerca cancellata. The sequence goes on along the minus strand of NC_064626.1, from coordinate 1,029,508,917 downwards.
TAGATACTTCGTAATAATGATAATGTCATATTGGAGTCTAGTGTTATACTCTACTTCTTCAAAATTTGTAAAGTTTTTCTAACTAAAGACAATATATTATATAACTTCACTTCAAACTGGCGTCACCGTCCAGACGTAGCTTCCGCTGCATAAACTTGTGTAAGTTAAATATGGTCCAGGGCAGTTTTCACTCCATCGTTAACCGACTGAAATATCAACCCATCTCCATGGTTATATTGCAAATAAAACAGTCACGCTTGCAAAGTTATGTCATCGTTAGGCATCAAGGCATCATCAGATTATGTAGAACTGTCAAATGAAGTTCAATGTGCATTATTTTTAAATGAAATAATTTTGCAACCTTGAGTCATTTATTTTCAGCATGGTTCAGGTGTCTGGTGTGATAAGATTAAATCTCAATCCCATCAATCATGGTATTAACAGTTTTTTTTTTTTTTTTTTTTTTTTTGCTTTCAGATCTCCTCACAAATAACATTTTCATGTAACACAGAACCTTTTTCTAACACTTAATGATTGTAATCTCACTGGATTCACCCGTGGACTGGCCATGCTGCCTCTATAAATAAAAAAAATAGTGACATATTCACGGATGTTTTAGAAAGGGTGTCTTGTGAGAAACGAAGAGAACAATCACAAACAAAGTGAAGGGAGAGAAAAGGGCGATAGCATCTTTGACTAACTAATCTAAACAGACTCAGTCCTGGGTTCGAAACCAGCGACTGCTTAATTTTTTAATGAAAATCATCAGCAATGGCGGACGAAGACTACGACATAAAAACCCCTCTCATTCTGCCAATGGCCTTGTCAAAGAGGGCGGAAGAGCGGACAGAGGTTCAAAGCACCCTGTTGCCCTTAAAGTGGGAAACTGATCCTAAAAGGTGGAAGAATCGAAATTGATCAACGGCATAAGGATACAGAACGCAATGGAAACCTCTGCATTAAAGCCACATAATGTGTATCCATAGGATATGTGGCCTGTAATTGAAAAATATGTCATGAAGATCTCCCTTTCTTTAGTCTCGATTCTTCTGACAGCTTTCGAGGGACCCACCACGAATTCTTCTCCTCTGCAACCCCTTTAATCTCAGCAACTACAACCTGCGTCCTCAATTATCTGCTGGATATATTCCAAACACTGTCTTCTTCTGTAGAGTTCTTACTCTCTACAACTCCCTCTACTTCCACAGAAGTTATTTCTCGACGTCTTAACAGATATCCTATGATACTGTCCCTTCTTCCTGTCAGTTATATAAATGTGTCTTAGCATTAATACATTGCACAACAGACTACCTCTTTTTCTTGCCTCGAAATCATCAAGTGTGGTTCGCTCGTAGTTCTTTCACTAATCATACGTGATCGGTGTTAGACACAGCAGATGTGGGCGTAACAGCAATCTTCGTCTTCACGTCAGGTACGAATTAATGACATTTCCTCTATACTTTTACCCGCAGTAGCTCTGTTGTTTTCCTTAAAGATGTCGAATTAGGCTTGAAATCAATAATGTTGCTCTCAGTTGTGATTTTGAGGCCCTATTATCAGAGATCACCATCGGGAAAGATGCTCCACCTCTCATGAGCAGCTCTACATGGTTCATAACTCCAGACAGCTCCTCCAAAGAACTGTTTTTCCTGTTATTTGTTTAGGTTCACAGATTTATATTGGTTATTAACGGTGGGTAACGGGACGCGTGATTATCCTGCGTAGTAAATCTTTGGGATAGTTTTCCTTTCACAGTTTTGCGAGTGTCATTTTAGAGGGTATTTATAACTTAGTTTAAGTATTTCTTTCATTTATGGACTTCACGGTCATATTTTGAGAAGACAAAAGCGGGTTTGCGAACAGCGTAACATTAAGCGTTGAACTCAGTGAACATTAACTCAGTTATACATCCATTGTTAACACATATGGTACCATAAAAGCAACTGGTAATCATTTTTGATATTAAAACAGTCCAATACCAATAAATAACGTTAATGCACTGTAATGAAATTTCTTGAATACGTATGTCTACATAAGGTCACAGATCACACGCAAGCGCGAAATAAGTCATTGCAAATGTGAAATGCTGGTACATTAACAACCGATGTTAACGACAGAATGCTGAATGCAAGCATGCAAACGTGCTTGTATTGTGTTGTACAGGTGTCATGTATCATTTTCTAAGATGGAGCTCCATGACTGTTGCACTTGGTTTGTCAGTACTGGGACAGTTTTTGCTGTTCACGGATGACATTTGAGTTGTTGTCCAGTGAAGTCCCGTATGTGCTCCACTAGAGGAGAGCTGGTGAATGAGGAGGCCAAGGCAAGAACTGACACTCTACAGAGCATGCTGAGTCACAACAGCAGTATGTGGCGATGGTTATCCTGTTGGAAAACACCCCCTGGAATGTTGTTCATGAATGGCAGCACAACATGTCGAATAACCAGACTGACAGACAAATTTGATATCAGAGTGAGACCCATGCTGTTGATGATTGCTGATTCTTCCGCCTCTAGGGGCAGTTTCCGATTCCAAGCACAAGAAATGCCATGAACCTCTATCCGTTCCCAGTCCTCTTTAATTAGGCAGAATGAGAATGAATACTTATGCCGGGAGTCTTCGGCAGCCAATGCTGATTATTTGTCAAAATTTAAGTGGTGGCCGCTTTCGAACATGGGACCGAGTACGATTTGGCTACTAATCAGAAACACTACCCCAAGACCCTCACATAGAGGGTGTAAATTTTAAGTTGACAGACCAGAATAACGGGAGAAATTAGCTTCAAACGAAAATATGTGTAGAATCCAAAGTAGATTATTTTCGAGAGGGGCATCTGCTGGTGCTAAAATTATTCCGCCACCCCAGCCCCTAGGGGTGGGGCAGGAGGCAACTTTTAAAATTAAAACGGGAACCCCCCTTTTTATTGATGTATTTTTATTAATGTTGACCACGAAACAAATAAAACTTACCGGAATCTGAAGAAAAAGTTAATATTTGGGTCAACATTTGTAAAACCCTAATTCCTCTCTCTCGAACACCATCCTATGGGGGCAGAGGGAGAGTTTCAGTTTTGTTGTTGTTGCTGTTGTGGTCTTCAGTCCTGAGACTGGTTTGATGCAGCTCTCCAAGCTACCCTATCCTGTGCAAGCTTCTTCATCTCCCAGTACTTGCTGCAACACACATCCTTCTGAATCTGCTTAGTGTATTCTTCTCTTGGTCTCCCTCTACGATTTTTACCCTCCACGCTGCTCTCCAATGCTAAATTTGTGATCCCTTGATGCCTCAGAACATGTCCTACTAACCGGTCAATTCTTTTTGTCAAGTTGTTCCACATACTCCTCTTCTCCCCAACTCTATTCAATACTTCACCTTTAGTTACGTGATCTACCCATCTAATCTTCAGCATTCTTCTGTAGCACCACATTTCGAAAGCTTCTTTCTCTTCTTGTCCAAACAATTTCTCGTCCACGTTTACATGGATACACTCCACACAAATACTTTCAGAAACGACTTCCTGACACTTAAATCTATACTCGATGTCAACAAATTTCTCTTCTTCAGAAACGCTTTCCTTCCCATTGCCAGTCTACATTTTATATCCTCTCTACTTAGACCATCATCAGTTATTTTGCTCCTCAAATAGCAAAACTCCTTTACTACTTTAAGTGTCTCATTTCCAAATCTAATTCCCTCAGCATCACCCGACTTAATTTGACTACATTCCATTATCCTCGTTTTGCTTTTGTTGATGTTCATCTTATATCCGCCTTTCAAGACACTGTCCACTCCGTTCAACTGCTCTTCCAAGTCCTTTGCTGTCTCTGATAGATTTACAATGCCATGGGCGAACCTCAAAGTTTCTATTTCTTCTCCATGGATTTTAACATCTACTCCGAATTTTTCTTTTGTTACCTTTACTGCTTGCTCAATATACAGATTGAATAGCATCGGGGAGAGGCTACAACCCTGTCTCACTCCCTTCCCAACCACTGCTTCCCTTTCATGCCCCTCGACTCTTATCGGCGGGGTCAGGGATTTTCTCTGCCTCGTGATGACTGGGTGTTGTGTGATGTCCTTAGGTTAGTTAGGTTTAAGTAGTTCTAAGTTCTAAGGGACTGATGACTATAGCTGTTAAGTCCCATGGTGCTTAGAGCCATTTGAACCTCGACTCTTATAACCGCCATCTCGTTTATGTACAAATTGTAAATAGCCTTTCGCCTGTATTTTACCCCTGCCACCTTTAGAATTTGAAAGAGAGTATTCCAGTCAACATTGTCAAAAGCTTTCTCTAAGTCTACAAATGCTAGAAACGTAGGTTTGCCTTTCCTTCATCTAGCTTCTAAGGTAAGTCGTAATGTCAGTATTGCCTCATGTGTTCCAATATTCCTACGGAATCCAAACTTATCTTCCCGAGGTCGGCTTCTACCAGTTTCTCCATTCGTCTGTAAAGAATTCGCGTTAGTATTTTGCAGCCGTGGCTTATTAAGCTGATAGTTCGGTAAACTTCACATCTGTCAACACCTGCTTTCTTTGGGAATGGAATTATTATATTCCTCTTGAAGTCCGAGGGTATTTCGCCTGTCTCATACATCTTGCTCACCAGATGGTAGAGTTTTCTCAGGACTGGCTCTCCCAAGGCCATCAGTAGTTCTAATGGAATGTTGTCTACTCCCGGGGCCTTGTTTCGACTCAGGTCTTTCAGTGCTCTGACAAACTTTTCACGCAGTATCGTATCCTCCATTTCAACTTCATCTACATCCTCTTTCATTTCCATAATATTGTCCTCAAGTACATCGACCTTGTATAGACCCTCTATATACTCCTTCCACCTTTCTGCTTTCCCTTCTTTGCTTAGAACTGGGTTTCCATCTGAGCTCTTGATATTCATACAAGTTGTTATCTTTTCTCTAAAGCTCTCTTTAATTTTCCTGTAGGCAGTATCTATGTTACCCCTAGTGAGATAAGCCTCTACAACCTAACATTTGTCCTCTAGCCATCCCTGCTTAGCCATTTTGCACTTCCTGTCGATTTCATTTTTGAGACGTCTGTATTCCTGTTTGCCTGCTTCATTTACTGCATTTTTGTATTTTCTCCTTTCGTCAATTAAGTTCAATAATTCTTCTGTTACCCAAGGATTTCTACTAGCCCTCGTCTTTTTACGTCATTGATCCTCTGCTGCCTTCACTACTTAGTCCCTCAGAGCTACCCATTCTTCTTCTTCTGTACTTCTTTCCACCATTCCTGTCAATTGTTCCCTTATGCTCTACCTGAAACTCTGAACAACCACTGGTTTAGTCAGTTTATCCAGGTCCCATTTCCTTAAATTCCCAACTTTTTGCAGTTTCTTCAGTTTTAATCTACAGTTCATAACGAATAGATTGTGGTCGGAGTCCACATCTGCCCCTGGAAATGTCTTACAATTTAAAACCTGGTTCCTAAATCTCTGTCTTACCATTATATAATGTATCTGATACCTTCTAGTATCTCTAGGGTTCTTCCATGTATACAACCTTCTTTCATGATTCTTGAACCAAGGGTTAGCTATGATTAAGTTATGCTCTGTGCAAAACTCTACCACGAGGGATCCTCTTTCATTTCTTAGCCCCAATGCATATTCACCTACTATCTTTCCTTCTCTCCATTTTCGTACTACCGAATTCCAGTCACCCATGACTATTGAATTTTCGTCTCCCTTCACTATCTCAATAATTTCTTTAATCTCATCATACATATCTTCAATCTCTTCATCATCTGCAGAGATAGTTGGCATATAAACTTGTACTACTGTAGTAGGCGTGGGCTTCGTGTCTATCTTGGCCACAATAATGCGTTCACAGTGCCGTTTGTAGTAGCTTACCCGCACTCCTATTTTTTTTATTCACAATTAAACCTTCTCTTGCATTACCCCTATTTGATTGTGTGTTTATAACCCTGTATTCGACTGACCAAATGTCTTGTTCCTCATGCCACCGAACTTCACTAATTCCCACTATATATATAACTTTAACCTATCCATTTCCCTTTTTAAATTTTCTAATCTACCTGTCCGATTAAGGGATCTGACATTCCACGCTTCGATCCGTAGAACGCCAGTTTTCTTTCTCCTGATAATGACGTCCTCTTGAGTAGTCCCCGCCCGGAGATCCTAATGGGAGACTATTTTACCTCCGGAATATTGTACCCAAGAGGACGCCATCATCGTTTAACCATACAGTAAGGCTGCATGTCCTCGGGAAAAATTACGGCCGTAGTTTCCCCTTGCTTTCAGCCGTTCGCAGTACCAGCACAGCCGGCTAGATTGGCCGAGCGGTTCTAGGCGCTACAGTCTGGAACCATGCGACCACTACGGTCGTAGGTTCGAATCCTGCCTCGGGCATGGATGTGTGTGATGTCCTTAGGTTAGTTAGGTTTAAGTAGTACTAAGTTCTATGGGACTGGTGACTTCAGAATTTAAGTCCCATAGTGCTCAGAGCCATTTGAACCAAGTACCAGCACAGCAAGGCCGTTTTGGTTAATACTGCAAGGCCAGGTCAGTCAATCATCCAGACTGTTGCCCCTGCAACTACTGAAAAGGCTTCTGCCCCTCTTGAGGAACCACACGTTTGTCTGTCCTCTCAACAGATACCCCTCCGTTGTGGTTGCACCTACGGTACGGCCGTCTGTATCGCTGAGGCACGCAAGCCTCCCCACCAACGGCAAGTTCCATGGTTCATGGGGAAAGTTTCAGTTTTAGCGAATCAAATTGTACGAAGTAAGTAAGTATTTTTAATTTGTCCGTAACCATTTTCCACACAAAAATTATAACACGAGTTTTCTTTAATTACAGCGCTAACTATCAAGAATCTAAAGAAATGTTTAAGACAAAATGTAAGTAGTTTTTTAAGTAGAATCAGATTTCGCAATAAAAATGGGGGTTCCCATTTGAAATTTTAAAATTGCGCCCCCCCCCCAGGGGGCTGGGGTAGCGAGCTAATTTTAGCACCAGAAGATGTCCCACTACAAAATATTTAACTTAGGATTCTACACATTTTCTCGTCTGAAGCTTATTTTTCGAGCTATTCTGTTTTGTCAACTTAAAATTTATACCCTGTATAAAACGTACATATATTCCGATTGCTATGCCATACATAGACAGAGAAGATTTATGCTTGTCATATTTAAGACCGATTTGAATAAAGCTCTATTTTTTGTAAATAGAAAACTTTTAGAAAAATAGTGCATTTAAAAGTTTTTTACGTGAGTGTGAAAATAAATTAAGTACTTTTCCATAACATGTCACTTCACAAACTTCGCCTATTATAAGTTTGTAAATTAATAATCATCTGTTATGAATGATGGTACGTCAGTTTTACTACCCATAAATAAAAATATATTTGTATTTTGTATTTTGTAGAGCCATTCATGTAAAGACCAAATTCCGAAGCATAACGCAGAAGCATGTTAAATGATGAATCCTTAACGGGCCAACTTTGAGCAATATAGAACTTCGCCACAGTGCTAATGCATTGTGCTATTATGGATAAACATGAATCACTTACTTCATAACTGAAAATCGGTTCAATCACATTTGACAATAAAGTTGTATCTCAAATTTCCACAATCTGAAATGTTATCATTAATCTTGGCTTGTAATAATTGATAAGACGTGAAATCCCTAACGACCTCGTTGTCGACCGCACATTAAACTAAACTAAGACGTGAAATGAGCAGATTCCGAGCAGAATAGACGAAGAAAGAAACATAATAAGGAGAACACTGAGAAGGAAGAACAAGGAACAGGATGATTCGGCACGTATTAAGGCAGCAGTTAATATGTTTCATGGTACTAGAGAGAGCAGCAGTGAGTAAAAAATGCCTTGGAAGACAGAGAACAGGGATCCTTGAGTGTAAGTGCTACTCTGGATGAAGAGACTGGCGTAGGAAAGGGTGCCGTGGCGGGCCGGATCAATCCAGTTACAAGACTTACGAGCAAAAAATAAGAAAGCGGAATCACGACACATTACAGGAGTTGGTGACCGAAGTTAACTTCGGCTATCACACACTGAGGCAGGAACGGAACGCAGCTCTGCAGCATTTAGTGTCTGCTTGATATTTACTAAACAGTTCATCATCTCGAAGCAACGTTTCCTCACCTGAAAGTATTTGTATATTTGTTAACGCTAATTCTTTCCTACAAAACGAAAATATTTTTTATGTAAAACTGAATAGCTGTTGAAATGTAAAGTACAATTTATACCACATCTTGAAGTTTTCAAAGAAAATATTCGCAAGAAAAATCGTGATATTTTCTAAGTCACTCACGCTTTTTTTAAGAAAAATTAAAGAAAAAAGTAGAGTGAAAAAAGAAACGTGGCGCACCGGAAAGTAATTATCCGAATGGGACTGAAATCGGCAGGTGTAATATGTGTATACAGGTAAACAAATCCTTACAATTTCAGAAAAACTGGATTATTTATTCGAGAGAACGAGCTTGACAAACGTTCTTCCCGAGATGGCTGGAGGCAAGAGCACCATAGTGCTCCAAACGTTCTCAGTTGGGGAGAGATCTGGCGAACTTGCTAACTGAGGGCGGGTTTCGCAAGCACGAAGACAGGCAGTAGAAACTCTCACTGTGTGCGGGCGAGCATTCTGTTGCTAAAATGTAAGCCCAGGACGGCTTGCCATGAAGGGCAACGAAACGGGCCTTGAAATATCGTCGACGAACCAATTTGTCGTAAGGGTGCAGCAGATGACAACCAATGGGGTCCTGCTTTGAAAGGTAATGGCACCTCACACCACCATTCCTGGTTGTTGGTCCGTGTAGCGGGTGTCAGTCACATTGTTATGCCACGGATGTCCGGGGCGTCTCATTGACTGGAACAGAATTGCCTTCAGCTTCGAACTGAGCCCCGAGGACCAGCGAAGACGTGTCTACTGGTTTCCGTCCCATTTGAGTAAATACTTCGTGCTGCGTCTTTCCTGTCTTTGAGTATATTATTATACACTCCTGGAAATTGAAATAAGAACACCGTGAATTCATTGTCCCAGGAAGGGGAAACTTTATTGACACATTCCTGGGGTCAGATACATCACATGATCACACTGACAGAACCACAGGCACATAGACACAGGCAAAAGAGCATGCACAATGTCGGCACTAGTACAGTGTATATCCACCTTTCGCAGCAATGCAGGCTGCTATTCTCCCATGGAGACGATCGTAGAGATGCTGGATGTAGTCCTGTGGAACGGCTTGCCATGCCATTTCCACCTGGCGCCTCAGTTGGACAAGCGTTCGTGCTGGACGTGCAGACCGCGTGAGACGACGCTTCATCCAGTCCCAAACATGCTCAATGGGGGACAGATCCGGAGATCTTGCTGGCCAGGGTAGTTGACTTACACCTTCTAGAGCACGTTGGGTGGCACGGGATACATGCGGACGTGCATTGTCCTGTTGGAACAGCAAGTTCCCTTGCCGGTCTAGGAATGGTAGAACGATGGGTTCGATGACGGTTTGGATGTACCGTGCACTATTCAGTGTCCCCTCGACGATCACCAGTGGTGTACGGCCAGTGTAGGAGATCGCTCCCCACACCATGATGCCGGGTGTTGGCCCTGTGTGCCTCGGTCGTATGCAGTCCTGATTGTGGCGCTCACCTGCACGGCGCCAAACACGCATACGACCATCATTGGCACCAAGGCAGAAGCGACTCTCATCGCTGAAGACGACACGTCTCCATTCGTCCCTCCATTCACGCCTGTCGCGACACCACTGGAGGCGGGCTGCACGATGTTGGGGCGTGAGCGGAAGACGGCCTAACGGTGTGCGGGACCGTAGCCCAGCTTCATGGCGACGGTTGCGAATGGTCCTCGCCGATACCCCAGGAGCAACAGTGTCCCTAATTTCCTGGGAAGTGGCGGTGCGGTCCCCTACGGCACTGCGTAGGATCCTACGGTCTTGGCGTGCATCCGTGCGTCGCTGCGGTCCGGTCCCAGGTCGACGGGGACGTGCACCTTCCGCCGACCACTGGCGACAACATCGATGTACTGTGGAGACCTCACGCCCCACGTGTTGAGCAATTCGGCAGTACGTCCACCCGGCCTCCCGCATGCCCACTATACGCCCTCGCTCAAAGTCCGTCAACTGCACATACGGTTCACGTCCACGCTGTCGCGGCATGCTACCAGTGTTAAAGACTGCGATGGAGCTCCGTATGCCACGGCAAACTGGCTGACACTGACAGCGGCGGTGCACAAATGCTGCGCAGCTAGCGCCATTCGACGGCCAACACCGCGGTTCCTGGTGTGTCCGCTGTGCCGTGCGTGTGATCATTGCTTGTACAGCCCTCTCGCAGTGTCCGGAGCAAGTATGGTGGGTCTGACACACCGGTGTCAATGTGTTCTTTTTTCCATTTCCAGGAGTGTATAATGGCCAAAACTACCACAAGAGTGTAATACACTGGATTCAAGTAATGGTGTCACCAATTGTGGTTTCCACAAAAAGAACATTTTGAGCTTTATTTCGTAAAACTTGGGCTGCATTCTTAAATGTGCGCCCTACGGCAAAGGGCTCTGCGTTACGACTAGAAAAAAATGTTAGGAAGGGCGCGTTGTTTAGAGACAGTGCACAATGTGAGATTAGACAGGGTATGCATATCCAAGGAACAGTCGCGGCACTCGTGTTAACTAAGTTAAGGAATCTGCGGGAAACCTAGATTTGGATGGCTGGGCGTGGATTTGAGATGACTAGGAGATTATTGCTTGCTTACGTTGATGATTAATTTTGGTGATGTTTGAGTTTTGTGGTGATTGAATGTTCTCCAACGATTCTCAAATGACAAATCACTGCCACCTGCGAACAACTATCATGTCTACTTGTTAATAATCATAGAGACTGTCGCATACACTATTAGCTCTATCATTTGCTGTGTCGTTACACTTATCTTAACCACAATTTTAACATTCCTCTTTGAACAGCAGTAGAAATAGTCGTTAGAAAAAGACATAAAATTCTTACTATAATAGTACATAAGAAAGCCACCTACTATAAACACTTTTTCTGTGCAACTGAGTCCCTGATATTACACTCTTTTCCATTTTCGAAAAGGAATTGACGGTCCACTTTTCTTCACTGTACCTCTCTCTTCCACATTTTTACCTGCCGCTGACTCTAGTAACCTGCTCCTCACGTGTCGCTCCCACACTCTGTATAAGCAGCAAGCCTTAGCCTTCGTAACACTCAGCCTTACGGTTGAAAATGATCTGGACTCAGACCACATGCCTGTAATACTGCACACGAAATAAACACTACAGGACATCGAACCACGCAGGATGCTTAACTACAAGCGCGCGAATTGGACACTGTTCAAGGAAACACTTGACAGTCGTATTCCTGACACCCACGAAATTAACAACACACAGCAAATCGATGAGGCTGTGGAGGCTCTCACAAATGCCGTCCAAGACGCAATGACTGACGCCATTCCATATACAACACCGAGACAACACTCGACGGCTCTGCCCCAGGAGATCCTGGGCCTTATCTCAATGAGGAACCGCCTCAGAAGATACTGGCAGCGTACCAGGTGCCTTTTCTATAAACTGCACGTCAACAGACTCCAGGGGATAATACAGGGTAAAATACAAACATTCAAAAACGAACAATGGGGACAGAAACTCGCTGGGCTGGATACCACACGTCCTGGCGTGTGGCAGCTGGCCAGACACTTCACCAGGGAGAAACATTACATTGCCACTCTACAAGGACCAGACGGCCCAGCCTACTCCGCGACGGAGAAGGCAGAGCTTATGGCCACAACACTTGCAGCGTTTTTCATGCCGAATCTGGTTCTCTCAGACCCAGTATTCACACTTGAAACGGACCAGGAGGTTACACGACTTTTAGCCCAGCCCTCGCGCAACGAAATTAGACGTACTAGCACAAATGAAATCACATGGGCTATCAAGCACACCAACGCTAGGAATGCCCCTGGGCCTGATGCCATTCAAAACCGTGTCCTCCAGGAGTTCACGGATAAAGCCGTAGAATACCTTACACACTTAACGAATGCCATCCTGAAACACCAACACTTCCCTGACTTTTGGAAGGCAGCCAAGGTCCTGATGTTCAGGAAGCCAGGGAAAGACCACTCCCTCCCACAAAATTACCGACCCATCAGTCTGCTGTGTTCGCTCAGCAAGACTGTTGAGAAGGTAATATTAAAACGTATCACTAGGCATTGCATCGCCAATGACACCCTAAGACCGGAGCAATTCGGCTTTAGGAATCACCACTCGACAACACAACAACTCCTTCGCGTAGTCGAACATATAACACACGGCTACAACATGAACAAAGCCACAGGGGCCGTGTTCCTGGACATCGAAAAGGCTTTCGACCGTCTCTGGCACAACGGACTCATACGCAAACTAAGCGAAGGTGGTTTCCCGGACGGACTAGTACGTTTCATACACTCATATCTCACGAACAGGTGTTTCAACACTAAGGTGCAGGATAAACAATCAACACAACACGGTATCCAAGCTGGAGTACCCCAAGGAAGCATCCTAGGGCGCATCTTGTTTAACCTGTACATTAATGACTTCCCAGCAACACAGAACACGACGTTATACATCTACGCGGATGACACGGCCATCTATGCGCAAGATTGGAAGCCGTCGAACATCAATTTACGAATACAGACAGCACGCAGAACAGCTGAGCCTTGGTTGGAGCGATGGCGTATTAAAATAAACGTCGATAAGTGCGAAGCAGTTCTGTTCGCACGTAGACCGAAACTACTGCGCAAACATCAACAACTGTATACCGACAACACTACATACACGCCCAATACGTTACCGAGAGAAAGTCAGATACCTTGGGGTCTGGCTGGACCGGAAACTTACGTGGGGGGACCACATCGAGTACGTTGCCAACCGAGCGCACGCGAGGCTCAAACAGCTCTACCCAGTGCTCAACAGGGAAAGCACACTGAACAGGAGGGTGTCGAAGTCCATATACATGACACTGATTAGACCTCTGATGACGTACGCAGCTCCCGTCTGGGTATATGCAGCTCCTACACGACTGCGCCGCCTGCAGATCATACAGAACAGGGTGCTACGAATCACTAGCAACGCTCCACGCTACACGCGCACCGAGGATCTTCACCATGAATACCGACTTGATACCCTCAAGGAAGTATTCCAAAACACGCCACACGACTATACAGCAACTCGAGACACTCAAACAGTCCTTTCATCCTCACTCTGGGAAACTACGATAACAACCGCACATGCGGCCAAAGACACTGCTAGCTAGGGCATAGCCACCTATGGTAAACTAACATACGCAAACAAGCGACAAACGTCGGCAAGCCCCTGCATATCAGCAACACTGACTGGTAACTACCAGCGGCTATCAGAGCCGACCAACAGGCCACAGCAGGGACACCGACGAGCTCGCCCACAGACGCACAAACAATCCGGCAATATTACCTCACTCTGTGCTTCCGGTATATGACCTATCGGACACAAGAACGATAATAAACCTAACTGTTGCAGGTTGCTGACGCTGAACGAGGACTCTACACCAGCACCCAGCTCCAGCCTCCGAGCAGCACGACCGCACAACGTCAAGGTATCGAAATGCATGATACCCACTACTAACAAAGCCTATCCTTGCACGACCTATCGCAGGCAGCAAGACAACCGCTACTGCTCTTACCACCCGACCTAACTACCGCAGAGGTTTTTTTTCCCTTGGCTCTTGCCTTGGCACTTTTTCTCCTCTGCCCTTCAAACCGCTATCCTTCGTTCGATTTCGACCCAATCTATCTCCAGATGAGCGCGTATTAATGGTTAAGCTTAACCAGACGTACGCAAACACCGCAGTACCCACATCCTGCGACACCTCACTTTAGTGAATACTAACTCTTATGCAGAGATGGCAGTAGACCTATTGTGTTGGCCATCATGCCGGTGTGGGTGTGGAGGGGCTCTACCTCTTTCTAAAAAAAAATAAACATCCTTTCTGTAAATAAATGTGTTAAGCACGGTGTGGCACAGGAACTAATGGGACTGGGAAGTGGCTGGGGTTTGCGTTCTCGTAACTTCTTAGGCAAATATAACTCAGTTTATTAATTTGTATAAGCAATCCAGAGTAAATAACGAATAAGCCACGACCATAGACTTAGCACTCGGGAAGACAAAATATGTCTTACGAATTAAAACATACAAATACATTAAATTAGCTTGGCCCAGTGGAATCAGTCAAAGTATAATAAGGGGTCACAAATGAATATACAATTTTATGACATAGTAGAACGTAATACAATAAACAAAATGTCAGTAGATGAGAACCTCTGAGTTCGTTCAGGCTACACACAAGTTGAGTTACGATACACAAATAATAATCCACAATGAAAGCATATGAGACGCTCAATAACCGATCTCACCCCAAAACCAAATTCCAAGAAGACGCAACCTATGCCCACATCCTACTTAATACTAAACAGGTAAAAGCAGAAAGACGAAATTCACAATGTAGCCAAGTATATGTACGCTTTGCCACACACAGAAAATCCGGTAAGGCAACTGGATCTAACAAAAGTGACAACTTAATGTTCAGTAGCCCCACTTCCATCAGCTAGTAATCTTTCCGCTAAATACACTTCGCCCAACAGCGATCTTCTTGTATTTCACCGCCTAATCAATAGGCAACTCAAAGCCAGCCGTACCTCGTTCGTATGCGCTACAGCCAACACTTATCACAGGAAACACACACTACTCTGTCGTGCCCGAGAGCACGCCACAACAAGCAGCATTCCACTTCGGATTGCCCTGCAGTTCTGACATTCGCGGGGCCCAAAATCAGACGCTGTTCCAGCCGTAGCGACACCCTGTATTGACAGCAAACGCCTGTCACACTCGGAGTTTCTCCCGCCAAGCCACCTCGCTGCTCCGCCACACGTTTTCTTCTTCGCCTCTCCAGGTGGTAGATCTCGCCCTCCAAGCTGCTAGTAGTGTTCTGTTCGCTGGCGGACAGCCTTCTCAGAGGCTGTCTGTCGCCGATCGGTGAAGACGTTCCCAGCAAGTGCCGTGCTCTGCTTGCGACCTCTCGCATGTTCTGGCACTAAATCAGTTTCACCACGCACCGCCAGCGGCGGGAAAGACGAACGTGCCGTAGTTCACGGCACATTACCAAAACCGAGACTGTGAAATGAATGGTAAAGTTGGGAGCAAAATACATCTACGGCTTTTGAATAGAAGTTTTATTCTCCAAAGTACATTTCGAAGTTACGCCTTCAGCGACAATGCTTCAGTTGCTACATAAGTATCTTCATTGTGATGTCCACCGTAATTATGTAATCAATAATCAAATCAGTGGTATGCATTTCTGGCATACTAATGTTGCAATTAATATCTCTACATAATTCATACCACGGTGATGACGCCGTAACTTCGAAATTTACATTAGAAGAGTAAACAACTCTAGGCAAAACACGGACAAATGGTTTTAGTATTAAGTTTACCATTAATTATTAGTGGCCGTAATAGTATCTCAGATGTACACGTAAGTCAGGGGAAAGTGCACACAGAAACTGAGAATCTTCGTGAAAACTGTAGTAAGATTCCTTTAAATTTTTAGTTTCTGATCAAATGTTCGAACCCAGTGAATCTAATTCTAGTTTCTACATCTACATCTACATCTACATGGATACTCTGCAAATCACATTTAAGTGCCTGGCAGAGGGTTCATCGAACCACCTTCACAATTCTCTGTTATTCCAATCTCGTATAGCGTACGGGGAGAATGAACACCTATATCTTTCCATACGAGCTCTGATTTCACTTATTTTATCGTGGTGATCGTTCCGCCCTATGTAGGTCGGTGTCAACAAAATATTTTCGCATTCGGAGGAGAAAGTTGATGATTGGAACTTCGTGAGAAGATTCCGTCGCAACGAAATACGCCTTTCTTTTAATGATTTCCAGCCCAAATTCTGTATCATTTCTGTGACACTCTCTCCCATACTTCGCGATAATACAAAACATTCTGCCTTTCCTTGAACTTTTTCAATGTACTCCGTCAGTCCTATCTGGTAAGGATCCCACACCGCGCAGCAGTAATCTAAAAGAGAACGGACAAGCGTAGTGTAGGCAGTCACCTTAGTAGGTCTGCTACATTTTCTTAGTATCCTGCCAATAAAACGGAGTCTTTGGGTAGCCTTCCCCACAACATTTTCTATGTGTTCTTTCCAATTTAAGTGGTTCGTAATTGTAATACCTATGTATTTAATTGAATTTACGGCTTTTAGATTAGACTGATTTAGCGTGTAACCGAAGTTTAACAAGTTCCTTTTTAGTCCAGTCAAATTGCAGAAATACCTTGCAAAAGGTGGGGTAGAAGAGTTAATTTTTTCAGCTCGTTCATATGGTTGTAAATATTAGAAAACCGAGTTTTGCCAACAAAATTTCGCTTGGGAAAACATTCTGCAGTCAAAAAACCTTGGAAAATTTCGGCCTTTTTTCCGTTTTTTCAAAAAATCCCAGTTTCATTGGCTGCTATCGCTTTAACGTCTATTTTCTTTTTTAAAGAGCACAAAATTCTCTACAAATTTGATTCTTGCCATTTTTTCTACTCCCAATATCTAAGGCGCCTCAAATAATACCAATTTTTCAAATTTTGAGCATAGTGGAAAGATACCTTATTTTTGAACACTATTTTTTCAGTTTCTGTTTGTGTAGTATAAATACATTATAGATCATGTTATATGTTGGAATTTACCCCTTTCAAGTATTCAATTTCTCTGTATGCAACATGAGGATTGCTTGGTACCCAACTATTGTGATTGTTACATCACTACCTGAAGTTCACTATGGGCCACCTCAGCCCTGGTATTTGTAAAACTATAAATATAAAAATACATCATTAAGAGACATAGACATATACACACACACACACACACACACACACACACACACACACAAAATAAATTGTCTCAGGAAACTGAACTATTATCAGCTGCAATAGGCAGCCTAATTAGGTAGGTAATTATTCTTGTGTATAAAAGCCACACAGTTGACATTAAAAATAAGTAGCTTTATTACAATTAAAATGCATTGTCAGTTACTAAAAAGTGTTGACAGTTCTGGGTGTGTAATACTTGTAATATCGCAAATTAGCGCACTTGAGACAGATATGAGCATTGAGCATCACTTCCAACATTTTGATGGGCCAGGTACATAGAGTTGATCCCAGATTGACCTCTTCTTTAAACAGCGAGTCAGCCTCAGCAAGTTCGTTGATTTCGTCAGCGGTTTCCTCAACATCCTCCATAAATCTCCTTTACTGTCTTCATATAAAAATTTTGGCACGTTTTCACAGTTGACCCCAATACATTTCTTGCAAATTGAAGAACATTTCAAACCCACTTTTCTGCAGGAGCACGCTCCGCCACAGTTCAGCTTGCATGAGCCTGAAACAATGTGAAGAAGTGCTTCAGGTGCTGGATCTTGGCTCATTATAACGGGTAATGGACCGTGGTCACTGTGATTCCAGCCCCATTTCTCAGGAGGTTCCCAGTTTCCCATCCAACGTTGGACTTGTTGGTAAGTCCGCAACGTATGATGTTGTGCAGCATCTAGTGTAGGTGGCAACCGTGCAAGATTCAGTTTGCTTTTTGTTGTAGACTTGGCAAATAGCTGGTACCGCAAATGGTCTAGTGTGTGGGAACTGCTGACACCTACACTATACAATGCGATAGTAACCTGTTCCCCTGCTGTTATTATTTCTTCACGGGTAGCATGTGGTTTATTGAACGTGCAAAGCGCTGAGGTTAGGTGTTCATTTTTCGCAACAATATTGCAGCACTTAATTTTTCCTTGACCAAAAAAAGCGGATGTTGTATCACATCCGCTAAAGGCGTCAGTGAACAGAATATATTCACTGTCAAACTTGTAAGATGCAGTGGAAAACCACTTGTCTTCTGCATTTCCTCTTCCTGGCTTTAAGAAAAATAAGTTTTCAATGCATTGCCCCAAACCGGTCATGAGCACAAGCAGGTCAACATCTTCTCCTACAATGACAACACTTCCAAAATCTTTGGTTCTTGAAATTACAGATGTTACAAGCATTACGTCAGCATCTTCTTGTGCCTGGTGCACTTCAATGCTACACTCCAGAAATTCCTTTTTAAGAAGTGTGATCAAACGCATCTTGTTTCGTTCGTTGTACAAGAACTTGTCCTGAGGGACTTGCTTCACCATCTCTGATTCAACCACAACGTCAACCGAAGAATGTTTTTTGGACCTACGAATCCTCTCAGCACTCTTTGTGCTACATTTGTTTCCCTTACATGGATACCCATAAAATACAATAGCAAATTGAGATCCAAATTGACGTTTCAGTTAAGAAACATAGCTTTGGGCTATTGACTTGAAGAAAACATTTCGAGTCCAAGTCACTTTGTGGATAAGGTACCATTCATCAAAATTTCGTTTGGTATATGGCAGTCTTAACTGCTTGGTTAAAAAGTCATCAGAATTCCCTTTTGCACATAAGAAGGATTGAACTTGAACTGACCTTTTCCCTGCAACCGACGTAGCACGCCTGTCGGTTCCTGAGGATGTCGAAGTCTAGCTGCTATCATTCTCTCATTAACGTACTTCTTGTAGCATGCTTCATGCACCATCACTTCACTGAGCGTTTTCAAAAAACGGGTGTGAGCAGATTCCCTGCGTTTAAGCACTACAATCGATAAGTGAGCTCAGTCCTTTCTTTTTCACATTGCATCCACCACTCACCACAGTTTTTTCGCAAACGAAACACAAATTCGTGTCAGACACACTCATTTTCAGCACCACAACATACACTGAATGGAAGCGACTCCAAACTGTAGGACCCTTATTGTTGTGTGCTAATAGCTGTCAGCGCGCTGTGAACAATCACTAGAGATAATTGCCTTCCGCCCGCCAAAGAATAAATACCCTTTTGTCCGCTAATGAACAATTCCTACATATTTTTTCTTATAACTGATCATTAACGTCAATCAACTGTAGAAAATGTACGGCACCTGCATGCAATCGTATTACATATTGTAACATAAATAAACTTCACGCAGTCCGACGTGAATATGTTCGTAGTTACTCAATATGATGCTGTTTGTCCTGGCCCTGCAGCAGAGTGAGATGGTAAATTCCAATGAATAACATGATGAGTAATATGTTTATACCACACAAATAGAAACTGAAATAACAGTGTTCAAAAATTAGGTAATTTGCCACTTTGCTCGAAATTTGAAAAATCGGTATTTTTTCATGCGTTGTAGCGCCTTAGATATTGGGAGTAGAAAAAAATGGTAAAAATCAAAATTGTAGAGAATTTTGTGCTCTTTAAAAAAGAAAATAGACGTCAAAGCCATAGGAGCAAATGAAACTGAGATATTTTGAAAAAAAACTGAAAAAAGTCCGAAATTTTCGAAGGTTTTTGACTGCAGAAAGTTTTCCCAAGAGATATTTTGTTGGCAAAACTTGGTTTTCTAACCTTTCCAACAATATGAACGAGTTAAAAAAATAATATCTTCTACCCCACCTTTTGCAAGGTACAGGCTTTTTTTCTGACAGTTTCACTGGACTGTTTAGCGCTCATGTGGATTACTTCACACTTTTCGTTATTTTGTGTCAACTGCCACTTTTCGCACCATTCAGATATTTTTTCTAAATCGTTTTGCAGTTTGTTTTCATCTTGTGGTGACTTTATTAGATGATAAACGACAGCGTCATCTGCAAACAACCGAAGACGGTTGCTCACATTGTCTTCCAAATCTTTTATAAAGATAAGGAAGAGCAAAGGGCATATAACACTACCTTGGGGAAAGCCTGAAATCACTTCTGTTTTACTCGATGACTTTCCGTCAGTTACTACGAACTGTGACCTCTCTGATAGGAAATCGCAAATCCAGTCACATAACTGAGACGATATTCAATAAGCGCGCAATTTTAATAGAGCCGCTTCTGTGGTATGGTGTCAAAAGCCTACCGGAAATTTAGGAATATGGAATCGATCTGAAATCCCTTGTCAATAGCACTCAGCACTTCATGTAAATAAAGAGATACTTGTGCTTCACAGGAACGATGTTTCCTAAACCCATGCTGACTGTGTGTCAATAGAACGTTTCCTTCGAGGTAATTCATAATGTTCGAACACAATACATATTCTAAAATCCTGCTGCATATCGACGTTAACGATATGGGCTTGTAATTTAGTGGATTACTCCAACTACCTTTCTTGAATATTGGTGTGACCTGTGCAACTTTCCACTCTTTGGGTACGGATCTTTCTTCGAGCGAACGGTTGTGTATGATTGTTAAGTATAGAGCTAATGCATCAGCATACTCCGAAAGAAACGTAATTGGCATACAGTCTGGACCAGAAGACTTGGTTTTATTAAGTGTTTTGAGTTGCTTCACTACTCCGAGGATATTTACTTCTATGTTACTGATGTTGGCAGCTATTAAACTATTAAACAATAAATCATGTGGTGTATCACGCTTTCTCGGCGAACTTGTTTGAAATACACAGGTTGAGGAGACATGCCGCTGCTGAATAGGTAGCTAGAATAAGTGGTCACTCGGTGTTCAAAATTCTTACTTCTAGGCGCGTTTCGGGCACAGCCATATTGCGCGACAAAGTAACAAAGGGAACAGGAGAGTAAAATTTTCTAAGTTCGAATAGCCGCCATTACTCAATCACGCGAAAGTATCAACAGCCACTAGCCGGGAAGCGTAAACACTTGCACACCGTTACTCCGTCAAGAAAAGAGCAACCTCGGCACTTTTGAGCGAGAATGAAATCGACCTCACCAGAAAATGATTAGAAGAGTGCAGACCGAATTGCCTTCATAACATTATGGAAGAGGCCCTATGTAGGATCAGCGATTTGACTCGACAGTAAACACACTGTAAAAGTTCGTTAAGCACATGTAACAGAAATGAAGACTGTTGACAACTCGAGAAGAGCTGAATCGATTCGGTCATTACTACGATGTTGCAGAGCGGAGGGTCTTCTAGGCGACATAAATACTCCAACCTCCCCCCTACTCTAGAGCACTCGATTAGCAGCATAGATGACGTTCATGTAGCTCTTATTCGATTCTCTGCTTATAATATTGTAACATCTTGTGTGTGCGATTGTTCTAAAGTTGGTCTCACACTTGCTGTCTCACTAGAAGATCAGCGATCCATAGTCACGGCTTAATGAACTCCAGTGTCCAGCAACGCAGCAGCCAGCAGTAATGGATAGTCCATCGGCCTAGCAACACGGCTCCAGTTCAGGACAGAAGCTGCCATATAACTGCAGTGTTGCACGATTCTGGCTGCCTACCGTACCGGCGGGTGACGTTCAGCATTAAGGGCGTCATGGCAACTGACAGCGCTGCCCACGTGATGCACCAACGCGGTCAGTGAAGCGGGAGGAACTCAATACTCCCGGAAACAGCGTCTGAACCAAACACGCGACAGTCACCTAGCACGGCTATCGATGAGGCGTTCCTACCTCGGCGGAGGGCGACATACCGCCTCACCAGGATGTCACCTACTTCCACTACTAGCTGATTAAGCGTCCTCGACAGAACTCATACCACTGTTAGATTCAGCGGATTCCTACGCGGATTATGTAGCTACCATCCCTCGCAGGAGACACGGCAGCGACTTGTCCTCTGAATAAGAAATGGAATGGCCTTAAATTCCGTTTTATTACCTCTAACGACGCTGCATAGGTCCTGGGTCTACATCTTGACAAAACAGTAGGGGTTTCCAGTCTGGCAATGAGCAACCTCTACAGCCCATTATCAGAACATCAGAAAGGAAAGTCTTGAAAGACTGTATAGATTTACATGTGTCTGCAGTAAGCATCAGAAATCAACTCTTTGACTTGTGATGCTGGCAGCTGACATATGTGACTCTGTACATTGTATGAAGACTTTTCTTTTTGAAGTTCTGATGCACTGTGCCTGAAATGGGTCAAGAAGCAAGACTTTTTGAGCAACAAGTGATCACTTGTTCTGCCGACCTGTTCATTAGTGGGACACGTCTCCTCAACTTTACGTCATGGTTGCAGGCTTCGTGCTTAGCTTAATGTCACGTCTTAAGCACATACACAGCTTTAATTTGCCGCTGGCTGACATTGTCCAAGTCACACAACGTTTCATCGAAATAACTGTCAAACGTATTAGATGGTGGCTCCTGCTGAGTTAAAAACTGTAAGCTCGACTGGTGATACACGCTCGTTCAAAGACGATCTCTCCTTTAGGAAACACGGTCTCCATAAGATCCCATTCCTTTTGGGAAGTCATACATTGGACGGACATGTTGTACCGTTCCAAGAACTTCGTAGTGAACGCCATCGACGTAAGGAAACAAGAGGCGTCAAACAATATATGAGAAGACTGAAATCTTACCAACAACTTCATCGTTCTGGGAGTGCGTATTTAAGGAATCCATGTACATACCTGCACGACAGGCAATCTTATCAACAGGAATTAGAGAGTTCATTTAAGCACTGTGAGGAATCCAGCACTGCCAGCCATTACATATAAGGAGGAGACACCAGAATATCTGATTTCTGAGCCGGCGCAGTGTATTGCAGAGAGTTAATTCAGCTCTTAACCGCAGAAGTGTCTGGAAGCACGGTCATTGCCCACTGCGCACACACGGATTCTTCTGATCCCGGCAGGGACATTAGGAGAGCTACTTTCATCAACGGCGAGCGCCTCTCGACACTTGCATATTTGCTACTCCTGACCCTGATAAATTTAGACGCCGCTGCGTATTGTCACCATTCAGGTCTAACAGCAGTGAGCACTGCAACAACCACCTCCTGAAGACGTCGAACAGTTGTTTCGCTTCAAATGATAGAGCACAGCAATGAGTCGTCCTTTACTTGCAGGCTTTATTCGGCAAATCTAGATTTCGGCTAGTGCCTAGCCATTGTCACTGCAGCATTTCATAGTATTAAGCATGTTCCAGTGCACCAGTCCCCCGATGTTCGGGCGTCTGTCACAGTTTTATCAAGACAGTATTCTTGAAAGAACTGTGACAGACGACCGAACAACAGTGGCTTGGCGCAATGGAACTTACATTAATAATATGAAATGGTGAATTGGTATTTGCTAGGCACTAGCCGAAATCTAGATTTGCCGAATAAAAGCTGCAAGAAAAGGACGACTGGTTGTTGTGCTCTATCATCTCAAATTCATATCACAGTCGTTGAGTGCACCCACGTTGGTAATGGAAGGTAATCTGATGAGTTGTTAGTTGAAATATTGTGCGACATGCGCAGTGTTATCCGGCGGCGAACACCTGGAACGTATTGGCAAATAAATAACGCTATAAGCCTCGGATGAAATCGTCGACCACTGAGCGAAAACCTTGTTTGGAAACATCAAACCGTTTCTGATATGGTGCAGGTGTCCACATTTTGTGTAAGATAAACAGTGTATCACCTACATCTACGTATGTACTGGAGAGAAAGATGAAAGGGAGCAACCACTGTCAGTAACATATCCATACAGCCATCTGAGGTCGAATTTGTCTCAGGATCTTGAGGAAACGAAGTGGTTACCGAATAAAAATTATACGCTATTGTTTAAAGCAGTATGTACTTCTGTTCACATCTCGCTAGGGAATAGATTCAAGAAAGGCTATCAAGCTCATTAAAATCTCTCCGGTAACTAAAGAACATTTAATATACACCTTTTTTAACTTTTCTCCTCACAAAATATTAATTGAGGTATTGGAAATAAATGGGGAACTATGTACATTGCTAAGCTACACAGTATACAGCACATTCCTGTGTTGACTAATGCTCCTTCTTTTACAACTAGTCACCAACCATAGAAGGTGCTCAACTTCACCACGAGAATGTCGCAGTCGACAATGTGCTGCACCTCAGTACTACGCCAACAACATAGCTGTAGCAGGCAGATGTTTCCTGTGAAACGTAAGTGGTCTACGCAAGCACGCGTTGAGGCGTAGCGCCCTATACCGATCCTGCCTTGGCGGCGGTTAAGAGGGAGATGTGTATCAGAGCTGGATGGTGACAGATGGTGACGCGGGACTGGACGCGCACGTGGTTTATGTATCAACCGATAGAGGACATTATTTGACAGGGGACTGTGACTTAGTTTCGATTGTGCCCATAAAGTAATTAAATGTTTTTCGTAAACTGTTCTAGTATTTTCATAAAGTGTTATTATGTCTTTTTGTGTATGTAAAATGTTAGAAACGTGTTTTAGCAGTATGAATGATGCGTGAGTGTGGTTTAAGGTTAATATGAAGATAATTGTTTAACGAGTTATGTATTGGGATTTAGTGTCGGAACATTTCGAAGAAGTATGGATGTGGACAAAGGCGATTGTTGTAGAATAGATTTGTAAATTAAGTTTATGGTCAAGGGAAAGTTTATTCAGGTAAGAATAACAATAGTAAATAACTTTATGCATAAACAAAACTTCAGCATATTAGATAATTACGTCGGTAAAAAGTGCAGTCGTTAGGTTTACTATTTTGCTTTTGGTTATTGATGAAAAGCGCAGACTGACGCGGGAGAATGTTGTTTTGCTATTGGCTGCTGAGTAAACTGACCAATGGTAAAGCAATATTCTTCACGCGCTTTTCTCTGCTGGTAAAGAAGACTTAGAGTACTCTAGAGAGGAGTAGGAGCATAGCCATGAAACAGTTCGGACGTGTGTGGTAGTAGTTCCGATGGAAATGATAAGTTGCCAGCTCTAGCAGTGTTTCATACATCAAAAGTGTTGTAAAGTGACGGCACAATTATTCCGATGGGTGTGAAGAAATTTCGGAATTTTTAAGTGAATTTGGTGACGAGAAAAGACATAAATTCCGCGTGTCGTATTGAGCAGGTCGGTGGCTAAAAACTGCGACTGCATTAGGTACCGACAGACTTAATATTTGTCGAGCAATCTCAATCAAAAACAATCCCTATATTGGTAGCTATTACGTTTTCGTGAAATGCAACACCATAAACTTGCTAACGTGAGTGAAAGGTATTGTGAGTGACTGTGTTAAGACTAGAAAGGGCTTGGCAGTGATACTTGTTCACCTAAGTTTCAGAATATATTAATTAAGGACAAAATTTCCAACCTTTCATTTCGTGTGAAAACTTTTTCCCGAAACGTAGATTAGTGACTTTAATTGCAGCCTGGATCACGTCGAAGTACAGAGGGTTTCGCTCGGCTTCCATACTGATGATCTGCTGAGACAATGCTCACAGGTAGGTGCAGGTCCGTCATAAAAGGAACGGTAGGAACCGCACCGCGTGTCATGAATTACTTAACCAATATTTCGTACAACCTCTCCGATCATTGGTTCCTGACAGCAAAATATTCATTTCACAGTCCTCCACTACTGGTATAATTTTGGTCCTGGAGACTTGGGATACCTTGTACAGAACAGCGTTATCCACGAAAAGTCTCGTCGAAATTCATAACATATCCAGCTAATAATTTAAGTAAATCCTCCAACTAAACAGTATTTTTATACAACTGATCTAACGATTTCTCCGCATGAGAATAATCTGCTGAGTTCTGTTAGATCTATGGAGCTACTCACGCTATCTAAACCATCACTGTTTTATTACAGTGACTGGTATAAAAAAAATGGTTCAAATGGCTCTGAGCACTATGGGACTTAACACCTGTGGTCATTAGTCCCCTAGAACTTAGAACTACTTAAACCTAACTAACCTAAGGACATCACACACATCCATGCCCGAGGCAGGATTCGAACCTGCGACCGTAGCAGTCGCGCGGTTCCGGACTGAGCGCCTAGAACCGCTAGACCACCGCGGCCGGCAGTGACTGGTATAGTTCTATGAATTTTGCGCAGAGTCGATTCTGCCCTTCCTCTCACTGGTCATATCTCTCTGGGTCTTTGAACATTCCCATTGCACGTTGCTGACTAGCTCAAACACACACACACATAATATTGAAACTGAATCAACGTGTGCACACAGTATAGCATAAGCAAACGAGCCATATCTCTACTTATGTTAGGCCAACACTGTGTTGGAAACTTGACATTCTGTTCATGACAGACCGCGGCCTCCGCCTGGCTCTCTTCCGGAACGTTAGTTACATATTATTAAAATTCATCTCGTGCTCCGCGCCTCTCTCTGCCCCCAGGGACGCATTTGGAATCCTCAGCAGTAGGATGCGGCGCTGGTATATCTGGGAGGGTGAGTCGACAGTCGGCTGTAGTGGAGTAAGGGAAAGCGGCAGTGTAGCCGACGGAGGAAAGAGCTGTGGCCGCAGGGAAGGCGTAGCTAATTAAACTGTCGCGATTAATAGGACTGATGAACACTGGTCGCCGCGACTGCCGGGGAATTCCCGTCACGCGCCAGCGTCCGTCTGGGGGCGTGGCCGCCTCACCCCACCCCACCCCACCCTACGCGACCAGCAGCGCCTGCTAACGACGCGTGGGGCTTAACCCAACAGCACGGATTACCCTGGCTCCGCCACGCCCAGTGCTCCTCTGCAAGCTTCGCCGATTGAAGGGGAGAATTATATTGACGAGCTAGCCCCGCATGTCGGACGTGATGACGAATCTGCTGGCATACCGAGCAGCAGCAGCCACCCTCCACTGCACAGGCCACGCAGGGCCGTCTGCGACTGGCTGTAGACTGCGGATAGTAGAGACGCACGTGGCACTGATTGGACAGTCAGGCTGCTCTGCTGAAGTATGAGCATTTCCGTCCGATGGTGTACATTATCGATTTGTCTAGTATGACTGAAAAATCCGCAATGCGCCAAGTTTCTGAGGAGCAGGCTGTAAATCTCAAGACGTCATTCTGTCTTATTCAACATCAAATAAATCTGTGCACTGTAAAATACACTACTGGCCACTAAAATTGCTACACCATGAAGATGACGTGGTACAGAAGCGACATTTAACCGACAGGAAGAAGATGCTGTGATATGGAAATGATTAGCTTTTCAGAGCATTCACACAAGGTTGGCGCCGGTGGCGATACCTACAACGTGCTGACATGAGGAAAGGTTCCAACCGAGTTCTCATTCAAAAACAGCAGTTGACCGCCGTTGCCTGGTGAAACGTTTTTGTAATGCCTCGTGTAAGGAGGAGAAATGCGTACCATCACGTTTGCGACTTTGATTAAGGTCGGATTTTAGCCTATCGCGATTCCATTTTATCGTATCGCGACATTGCTGCTCGCGTTGGTCGAGATCCAATGACTGTTAGAAGAATATGGAATCGATGGGTTCAAGAGGGTAATACGGAACGCCGAGCTGGATCCTAACGGCCTCGTATCACTGGCAGTCGAGATGACAGGCATCTTATCCACATGGCTGTAACGGATCGTGCAGCCACGTCTCGAACCCCGAGTCAACAGATGGGGACGTTTGCAAGACAACAACCATCTGCACGAACAGTTCGACGACTTTTGCAGCAGCATGGACTATCAGCTCGGAGAGCATGGCTGCGCTTACCCTTGACGCTGCATCACAGACAGGAGCGCCTGCGATGGTGTTCTCAACGACGAACCTGGGCGCAGGAATGGCACAACGTCCATTTTTTCGGATGAATCCAGGTTCTGTTTACAGCATCATGATGGTCGCATCCGTGTTTGGCGACATCGTGGTGAACGCACATTGGAAGCGTGTATGCGTCATCGCCATACTGGGGTGTCACCTGGCGTGATGGTATGGGGTGCCATTGGTTACACGTCTCGGTCACCACTTGTTCGCATTGACGGCACTTTGAACAGTGGACGTTATATTTCGGATGTGTTACGAACCGTGGCTCTCCCATTCATTCGATTCCTGCGAAACCCTACATTTCAGCAGGATAATGCACGACCACATGTTGCAGGTCCTCTACAGGCCTTTATGGATACAGAAAATGCTCGACTGCTGCCCTAGCCAGCACATTCTGCAGATCTCTCACCAATTGAAAACGTCTGGTCAATGGTGGCCGAGCAACTGGCTCGTCACAATACGCCAGTCACTACTCTTGTTGAACTGTGGTATCGTGTTGAAGCTGCGTGGGCAGCTGTACCTGTACACGCCATCCAAGCTCTGTTTGACTCAATGCCCAGGCGTCTCAAGGCAATTATTACGGCCAGATGTGGTTGTTCTGGGTGCTGATTCCTCAGGATCTAAGCATCCAAATTGCGCAAAATGTAATCACTTGTCAGCTCTGGTATAATACTCGTACATTTGTCCAATGAATACTTGTTTATCATTGCATTTCTTCTTGATGTAGCAATTTTAATGGTCAGTAGTGTACTTGACCGATACTTGATATTTCGATCTACATGTCCATACTGCGCCGGCCGCGATGGTCTAGCGGTTCTCGACGCTCAGTCCGGAACCGCGCGACCGCTACGGTCGCAGGTTCGAATCCTGCCTCGGGCATGGATGTGTGTGATGTCCTTAGGTTAGTTAGGTTTAAGTAGTTCTAAGTTCTAGGGGACTTATGACCACAGATGTTGAGTCCCATAGTGCTCAGAGCCATTTTTTTTGTCCATACTGCAGTCAAAGTTCGCAGCAGAAGATGTGTGGTACCAAGGGGGAGAGTTTTGCTACCCTGTTTTGCGATTGGTGTACGGCACAGCACTTGTACGAGTATATCTCAACAGCAACCATACGAGCAGTCTCAAGACTCAATTTTAGTACAGCAATGCGTGTGATCGAAGGCTCTCGAAGGGCTCGCCAAATTCTTACTTTCTCCCTGCTCTACACATAAACTCAGATGGGAGGAAGCTCTGATACCTGAATATGAGAAGATACTGAACAATACCAAGGATCCCATTCGTGATTACATTCCAACGCCACATTCGGCAGTTAGCCTGTCGACACAGTCAACAATAAAAACTGCTGTAATACGTTTTGTCAAGAGTTTCGCCTAATACAAATGGGTGCAAATATGTTTCCAAGATGTATCACTAGAAGTACAAACCTAAACACCTGTACTAAGCAGGAAGATATCGATTTGCCTGGACGTGTGTGGACCGAGGAGTATGCAAAATTTTAGTTTCAGATAAACTTAAAGCTTTCTTTCAGCGAGACAGCCCAGAGCATCCAACATATCATGCAGGAATTTACGTCTCATCTGGGCAATGTAAAGCCTTCCTGACCGAGACCCCACGCACTGGGATGGTTATACCTACTCACGGAAGTCCAGTGTGGGTCGTAATTACCGTATGGTAGCGAAACTTGGTACCTACGTTCATGCGTTAATGCGGATTGGATTTAAGCTGGAAGAAATTTAGGCCAAATTTCGGCCACCAGGTGCCAATCAGGCGCTGTACAGCATCTCGTCGACGTCTCTGGTGTTGTTAGAACAAATTGTGAAAGCGGCAGTTAAAATGAACATCTGCCTTTTTCATTTGTTTGCCCATTTCTGCACCCAACCTGTTTCTAATCCATTATATATGGAGACATTACTGAAAGTCTTTCTTGCATTCACAGCACCAGATCTGCCACTGATGGCCTAAGGTGGAGCTAATTATTTTCTAGCGCAAATCGTTTACGGATTAACCCTTTAGAATATCTACCTAGTTTCCCTGCCATACGATAATTACGGCTCACACTGGACCTCTGTGACAATCTGCGCTTTACTTGTGGCGTTACTGATAAATTAAATTTAGCATTGTGCTCCATAATTATTGTACCTTATCAAAAGGGGGTCCGGCGAGAGTCAGGTGAAGGCACATGCTTCTCCTCGCCTGGCCCAAGAAAAAAACTTTCCAAGCTGAACTCACATCCTGGCCCAGAAGACTGACTGACGTATCAGTTTAGTGTCAGAACAAAGGGGTAATGCTTACTGATTAGATGCCTGAATACTGTGAGGTTCGCCGGCCGGAGTGGCCGAGCGGTTCTAGGCGCTACAGTCTGGAACCGCGCGATCGCTACGGTCGCAGGTTCGAATCCTGCCTCGGGCATGGATGTGTGTGGTGTCCTTAGGTTAGTTAGGTTTAAGTAGTTCTATGTTCTTGGGGACTGATGACCTCAGAAGTTAAGTCCCATAGTGTTCAGAGCCATTTGAACCATTTGAACTCTGAAGTTCCTAAAATCTCCTACATCCCAATGTGTTGTATCTTTTGACATGTTACTGCTTAGTGTTACTCGGAGTAAATGTTATGTTAGTTCCACGGCTGATGCTATCGTGAGCAGCATTTAAGAATAATGACAGTGTATTTTTAAACTCTGACTATCGTTTTGCGTTGGGCGCGTGCTTGGCATAGCAGTGTGTGTGAACGAGCAGTCGTTGTCGTTGATCGGCCGCACTCATCTAAGACTAGCGTGTTCGGTAGCAATTTATTCAGTCTAATTATTCACGCCACATTATTATGGTCTCATAGTTCCAGTAAGAAATGATTTATGTTGCATCGTGGCATACGGGACGCTGCTACAATTGTGGGTAGTTAGACTGCTTTAATACGAGTAATATTGTCAGTAATAAAAAGTATAGTCTGGGAACTGCCATTAGGTGTTGTGAACAGAACTCTTCATTGTCCGCTTCCTAAAATTATCAGCAAAAGGATACATACAATTAGGAAGTAAAGAGAAGTAACACAGGGGTTTCTTAATCCCCCTCATCGAACGTCACCTTGCAGTACCAAGAGTCATCTGCCATGAAATTTCAAACGAATCTCGTTACACCGCGTAAATGCCATCAACCATTTCCCCTCCCTCCACCGTCCAAAAATATTCTTATATCTCGAGTACACTTTGTTAGAGTATACATTTTCATCTCGTAACGAATTGTAGAGTTTCAAAAACCGCCGAGCAGAAAGAAGGTGTAAGCGCTAGCATTATTGCAGCAGGTATCCTGGCCGCGAATGTAGAAGTATGTATCTGACACTTGTCGGAAAATGGCGATGGAGCAGTGTGGCAACATCAAGTTGTTGGAGACAACATCGTTTGTGGGCAAGAATTCGTCGAATTCGACACGAATACCGAGTGGCTGCTACCTGGATGCTACTCTAAGACAAC
The DNA here is from genome assembly GCF_023864275.1 of Schistocerca cancellata. Classification (NCBI taxonomy): domain Eukaryota; kingdom Metazoa; phylum Arthropoda; class Insecta; order Orthoptera; family Acrididae; genus Schistocerca; species Schistocerca cancellata. The sequence continues at coordinate 1,029,477,900 of NC_064626.1, read as the reverse complement.
TCCCCAGCTCACAAAACTATGACTGTGTGCCATATTTTGGCAAGATATGGGATCATAGTCATCGATCACCCATCACATTCGCCAGATTTGGTCCCACACGACTTCTGATTGTCCCCCACCTGACGTTGGCAATGATAGGACAATTGAGAAGAGCTCCAGAGGCAAGCGAGCGTGCAGGGGCTTACCTCAATTAACGTACCTGTGTCATCATACAAAGGAGTGCACTATAATCTAAAAGTGAAATTAAAATAACTTTCCCAAACTTTGTCAGTATATGCTAACATATATTAATGTTAACATCGTTAGGACTCAGAATGATCAAATACACTCCTGGAAATGGAAAAAAGAACACATTGACACCGGTGTGTCAGACCCACCATACTTGCTCCGGTCACTGCGAGAGGGCTGTTCAAGCAATGACCACACGCACGGCACAGCGGACACACCAGGAACCGCGGTGTTGGCCGTCGAATGGCGCTAGCTGCGCAGCATTTGTGCACCGCCGCCGTCAGTGTCAGCCAGTTTGCCGTGGCATACGGAGCTCCATCGCAGTCTTTAACACTGGTAGCATGCCGCGACAGCGTGGACGTGAACCGTATGTGCAGTTGACGGACTTTGAGCGAGGGCGTATAGTGGGCATGCGGGAGGCCGGGTGGACGTACCGCCGAATTGCTCAACACGTGGGGCGTGAGGTCTCCACAGTACATCGATGTTGTCGCCAGTGGTCGGCGGAAGGTGCACGTGCCCGTCGACCTGGGACCGGACCGCAGCGACGCACGGATGCACGCCAAGACCGTAGGATCCTACGCAGTGCCGTAGGGGACCGCACCGCCACTTCCCAGCAAATTAGGGACACTGTTGCTCCTGGAGTATCGGCGAGGACCATTCGCAACCGTCTCCATGAAGCTGGGCTACGGTCCCGCACACCGTTAGGCCGTCTTCCGCTCACGCCCCAACATCGTGCAGCCCGCATCCAGTGGTGTCGCGACAGGCGTGAATGGGGGGACGAATGGAGACGTGTCGTCTTCAGCGATGAGAGTCGCTTCTGCCTTGGTGCCAATGATGGTCGTATGCGTGTTTGGCGCCGTGCAGGTGAGCGCCACAATCAGGACTGCATACGACCGAGGCACACAGGGCCAACAGCCGGCATCATGGTGTGGGGAGCGATCTCCTACACTGGCCGTACACCACTGGTGATCGTCGAGGGGACACTGAATAGTGCACGGTACATCCAAACCGTCATCGAACCCATCGTTCTACCATTCCTAGACCGGCAAGGGAACTTGCTGTTCCAACAGGACAATGCACGTCCGCGTGTATCCCGTGCCACCCAACGTGCTCTAGAAGGTGTAAGTCAACTACCCTGGCCAGCAAGATCTCCGGATCTGTCCCCCAATGAGCACAACTTCACTCCCGACGTCCATAGCGAGATCCACCTTTGCAACCACGACACCATGCAGCGCGGTTGAGATGGGCCAAACAACATGCCGAACGGACTGCTCATTACGGGCATCACGTTCTCTTCACCGTTAAGTGTCGCATACGCCTTCAATCATACAGTTGTCGGAGAGGTGTTTGGAGGCAACCCGGTCAGGCTCAACGCCTTTGACACATTGTCCACCGAGTGCAGTAAGGTAGAGGTTCCCTGCTATTTTGGGGTGGCATTATGTGGGGTCGACGTACACCGTTGGTGGTCATGGAAGGTGCCGTAATGGCTGTGCGATACGTGTCTGCCATCCTCCGACCGACAGTGCAACCATATCGGCAGCATATTAACGAGGTATTCGTCTCCATGGACGACAATTCGCACCCCCATCGTGCACATCTTGTGAATGACTTCCTTCAAGATAACGACATCGCTCGACTAAAGTGGCCAGCATTTTCTCCAGACGCGAACCCTATCGACATGCTTGGGATAGATTGAAAAGGGCTGTTTATGGACGACTTGAGCCACCAAGCACTCCGAGGGATCTACGCCGAATCGCCATTGAGTGGGACAAATGGTTCAAATGGCTCTGAGCACTATGGGACTTAACTTCTGAGGTCATCAGTCCCCTAGAACTTAGAATTACTTAAACCTAACTAACCTAAGAACATCACACACATCCATGCCCGAGGCAGGATACCAATCTGCGACCGTAGCGGCGCGCGGTTCCAGACTGTAGCGCCTAGAACCGCTCGGCCACTCCGGCCGGCCATTGAGTGGGACAATCTGGACCAACGGTGCCTTGATGAACTTATGGATAGTATGCCACGAAGAATACTGGCATCATTGCAAGAGGTCGTGCTACTGGATATTAGAGGTACCGGTGTGTACAGCAGTCTGGAGCACCACCTCTGAAGGTCTCGCTATATGGTGGTACAACATGCAATGTGTGGTTTTCATGAGCAACAAAAGAAGAGTGGAGATGATGTTTATGTTGATCTCTATTCCAATTTTCTGTACAAGCTCCGGAACTCTTGGAACCGTGGTGTTGCAAAACATTTTTTGATGTGTGTAAGTCACAGTTAATGTTATTAGGCCCAACTTGATCAGAGGAATATTTTGGTTAAAATCTGCGTTTTTACGAATAATTTGAGCCAGTAAATACTAGACTAAGAAAGTCAAGAATTCGTGTGTAGCCTCAGCTGCATGTAAAAAATTAAATGCTCGACGCCAATATGCTACCACTAATAGTTTTCAAGTTATTTACTAAAAACAAAATCTGGAACGGGAACTTCCTTATTCATGGCACATTAAGTATCATTTGTAACAGAAATTTATAATTACGGCACTCGATTACATTTACGCAGTAATACAGCTGTACCAAGTTTCAAGACTACGTTGTAAATAACAATATTACAAGAAGTCTTAAAGAGACAGTTCAGAAGTCCTGTTCCACTGTAAGTTACGTTCTAAAAATTCGAGGCAGCAAAGTTTAAATAAAGTCGAATTAAAACCTCTTCAGTGACTAAAGTAAACTTAACTCTATTTGTATAAAAATTAAGAAGACTGTAAATTGGTAAACCACAGAACTACTAATTAATAAGTCTCCGAGAAAGGGGTCTCTTAGATTCTGCTACCTGTGTCCAGGCCAGTTGATAGCAGGTGTTCCGCTTGGCTGTTCGCTGCGCCCCTATGTAAATACAGTCAGAGAGACAATGGCAAGACACACTTCGCACCGAGATACCAAACTGTCCGTGTCAGTCAAACGCCACGTGGATTGTGCTAGGTTGTGTCAGAGCTGCGCACACTTGAATGCGTTTTCGGTTATAGTAGGAAGTGAACTCGCGACGACTGTGTACCGTCCTGGATCGCTTGGATTTCATGGAAGTAACTGTCTGTGTGCTGCCAGTAATATTGACAAAATCGCGTGGAAAATGGCGAAATTGTTTTCCACATTTAAGGTGAGCAATTAACTTTCGGTGATTGTCAGTCCGGACGACAGACCGTTTTACTTGGAACTTCCGGTAGAGGTCGCCTCTGAACTGTTAATAGGGCTGTTTCCGATAGGGATATTAGTCCGAATACTAAGATTTATATTTTGTGCGTGTAAATTTTGCAGAATATATCAGTCAATTAAAACAAAGAAAATTATTTTATAGTCTCAGTTCCTGATCCCGTTGAATAAAGCAAGTAGGAACATTTACTTTCCGTGAGTATAAAGAGTAATGTGGATCTGCAAACTGAAAATTGCGTTCAGTTTGTTCTCCATCGCTTTTTGGCTCATCGAGAAAAGAGTGTTCAGGCTCTCTTAAACGGCGAAGGTAGTTATAAATCACATATAGACAATTTAAATGTATTTTCATTACGACATACCGAAGAAACGGCAATATGATTATTATCTGCTGCCACGCGCACTGTTATGACGGACTTAAAGACATCAAAGAAAACTGTACTGCAGTACTAAATGCAACTTAGAAAATAACTGCGTTTTTAAAACGATTCTGAACGATTTCAGCTGTGTATTGATTGAAGGGGGGACAATTTTGAATAAATACAGTGATTTTGAACGCAATCCATGACTTTCATTTTTCATAGCCACAAATCTAACGAAACTGAAGCATAGTGTGTATTACTGTGGCATAAGTATCTTGTACAGTCTTACGGTAAGTAATAATAGATAACCAGCAACAGAATATCACTATGTGAGTTCCAAGAGTGGGCTCAATGTGTTTGTCACACTAAGTACATGGCTCGTTTTTTTGAATCAGTGGACTGAAGAGTGTTCTTCACAGAAACTGATGGGTAATGGACCCCAGAATGAGAGCACACAACATGATAATCACAAGATGTCGACATGGACTTAACGAACGACCAAGTTTCATATACCGTGTTGCCCTGGAGCTGGAGCCTCACATCCACTGTGGACCCATCTTCGTCAACAGTTAGGTACCCTCAGCCGCGAGCAGGATGGATAGCATTCATACCATTGCGTTGGGTTCCACTGCACCAGAAACAGCAGTGGACTCTGTAATGGTAACGAGACTGCTTCCCCAACATGCTGAGAGCCAGAATACCAGGTGTAAAAGCTAAATGTTTCCAACGTACCATAATTATGTGGGAGAAGTCGAGATGAACTATACAAGATACTTGTGATCTTTCAAGAGCGCAACAAACCCAAATTGTCCTACAAAAATCACCTTAGCTGCCGCACCTGAGCACCATCCGAGATTTTTAATGTTCTCTCGCCCTTACACATTACCAGCTTAGTCTGCACTTAAAAATAGTAAAATAACAAATTTTCCTCACAATTTTAATAATTTTAGCAGCGTAAAATTGAGAATTAAATCGTTTTGTTACTCTGGCCTTCTTACTATAACTGTTCTTTTAAGGGTTAAGTTGAAATAGAGCTGGAAATGTAATGATACTGCCAGAAAAAAAAAATTGTACACAAATTTAGAGATTTCAGATTCACCCAAGATTTACTGTTGCAACTTTGCCTACGGAGTACATCAAATAATTACAATTACACATCAATAGCACAAGCGATTCTGAGGTACCAGATACCGCCCCATGCTGAACCACCCATCTTCTTAAGTGGTGTAGACTCGATGGGAAGCAATGCAGGTTCTGACTCAGGCATGCAGTCGATCGTACAAATGGTGAATACTGTTTTGGGATACGTAATGGGAAGCATGCTCGCTCGACCTGTTTACATAGTTGGGTAAGAGTTGTTGGGAGCCGAGTAGCACTAGTCACCTCTAGTCCCATCATATCCCACACGTGCTTCATTGGCGACAAGTTCGGAGATCGTGCTGGACAGAGAGATTGCTGTACGTCTTGCACAGAGCGTAGAGTTTCATAGGTGTTGTGTAGCCAAGCATTATCCTGTTGGAACAACACATCGCCTTCCTGTTGTACGAATGGCAAAGGAACGGGTCTAACAGCATTCTGCACAAACCAAGAACTGGTTAGAGTCTACTCCAGAAACATCAAAGATGAACAAGAGTTGTACCTTGTCACACCCTAGACTATAAAGACCGGGCTGTGGCCAGTGTGTCTTGGACGAATGCAATTTATATGACAGCACTCACCAGGTATATGTCGCATGCGCAAACGACCATCAGGCGTGAGCTGGTAGACTCTGCTTTCGTCGCTGGAGACCACGGCTCACCATTCCATTTTCCAAGTGATCCCCAGACGGCACCAGTCGAGCCGTGTACGTAGATGCAGTGGCATGAGTGGAAGACGGGGTAGAGATGTGCGTGCCCATAGACCCGCTGCTGGTTCGCTGCAGATCATGTTGACATGTCTTAGCTGACAAGCCCTCTTATCTACATCTACGTCTACATTTACACTCCGCAAGCCACCCAACGGTGATTTGTGGAGGGCACTTTATGTGCCACTGTCATTATCTCCCTATCCTGTTCCAGCCGCGTATGGTTCGCGGGAGGAACGACTGCCGGAAAGCATCCGTGCGCGATCGAATCTCTCTAATTTTACATTCGTGATCTCCTCGGGAGGTATAAGTAGGAGGAAGCAATATATTCGATCCCTCATCCAGAAACTCACTCTCTGGAAACCTAGACAGCAAGCTAGACCGCGAGCACCTCTCTTGCAGAGTGTGCCACTTGAGTTTGCTAAACATCTCCGTAACGCTATCAAGCTTACCAAATAACCCTGTGACGAAACGCGTCGCTCTTCTTTGGATCTTCTCTATCTCCTCTGTCAACCCGACGTGGTACGAATCCCACACTAATGACCAATACTCAAGTATAGGTCGAAAGAGTGTTTTGTAAGCCACGTCCTTTGTTGATGGACTACATTTTCTACGGACACTCCCAGTGAATCTCAACCTGGCACCCGCCTTACCAACAGTTAATTTTATATAATCATTCCACTTCAAATCGTTCTGTACGCATACTCCCAGATATTTTACAGAAGTAACTGCTACCAGTGACTGTTCCTCTATCATATAATCATACAATAAAAGATCCTTCTTTCTATGTATTAGCAATACATTACATTTGTCTATGTTAAGGGTCAGTTGCCACTCCCTGCACGAAGTGCCTAACTGCTGCAGATCTTCCTGCATTTCGCTGCAATTTTCTAATGCTGCAACTTCTCTCTATACTACAGCATCATCCGCGAAAAGCCGCATGGAACTTCCGACACTATCGACTAGGTCATTTATACAGTCACCTAACTTTACCGCTGGACATATTTTGTACACCACATCAAATGCTGACGAACCGATTCCACAGACCGAAGGTGAGGAGAGGGGCTAGTGTAATTGTTTAATACAAACCATACAAAAATGCACGGAAGTATGTTTTTAACATAAACCTACTTTTTTTTAAATGGAACCACGTTAGTTTTGTTAGCACATCTGAACATATAAACAAATACGTAATCAGTGCCGTTTGTTGCATTTTAAAATGTTCATTACATCCGGATATATTGTAACCTAAAGTTGACGCTTGGAACCTCCGACGTTCAGTTGCGTGTTGTAACAAACAGTAGCCACGGTCGGCGAGCAGCATCTGCAGGGACATTTTTACGATGACGACCGTGTTTACGAGTGTAGCTGTAGTGCACTGTTGTGGTTTGGTCTAGCTGTCGCAGTGTCCGCATGTAGCGCTTGCTGCTATTGTTATTCTGCATTCGTCTCCGCACGCAGACCAACTGTAGTACACCGTGTTAACAGACGACTGTGATAGTGTAATGTTGTAGGAATTGTGACCATGGTGTATTCGAACTCTGAAAAGGCGGAGATGATACTCATCTATGGCGAGTGTCGACGAAATGCAGCTGAAGCCTGCAGGGTGTATGCAGAACGGTACGCGGACAGAGAGCATCCAACGTGCCGCACATTGCAGAACATCTACCGCCAACTGTATGCAACAGGTATGGTCATAGCACGCAAACGGGTCCGTAACAGGCCCGTCACAGGAGAAGCGGGTGCTGTTGGTGTGTTAGCTGCTGTTGCCAAGAATCCACACATGAGTACACGGGACATTGCGAGAGCCGGTGGACTGAGTCAAAGTAGTGTCATGCGCATACTGCATCGTCACCGCTTTCACCCGTTTCATGTGTCGCTACATCAGCAATTACATGGTGATGACTTTAATCATCGAGTGCAAGTCTGTCAATGGGCATTAACAGAGAATGCATTGCAGTTCTACCTGTTTACCGATGAAGCGGGTTTCACAAACCAAGGGGCAGTGAATCTACGGTACATGCATTACTGGTCCGTGGACAATCCTCGCTGGCTCAGACAGGTAGAGCGACAGCGACCGTGGACTGTAAATGTATGGTGCGGAATCATTGGCGACCACCTCATTGATCCTAACTTCATTGTAGGGGCCCAAACAGCTGCAACATACATCGCGCTTCTACAGAATGATCTGCCAACGTTGCTCGAAAATGTCCCACTGGAAACGCGTCAACGTATGTGGTATCAGCATGATTGTGCACCTGCACATTCCGCAATTAACACTAGGCTGACCCTTGACAGGATGATCGACAGGCGTTTCATAGGACGTGGAGGACGCATAAATTGGCCAGCCCGTTCTCCTGATCTTACACCTCTGGACTTCTTTCTGTGGGGTACGTTAAAGGAGAATGTGTACTGTGATGTGCCTACAACCCCAGAGGATATGAAACAACGTATTGTGGCAACCTGCGGCGACATTACACCAGATGTACTGCGGCGTGTACGACATTTATTACGCCAGAGATTGCATTGTGTGCAGCAAATGATGGCCACCACATTGAACATCTATTGGCCTGACATGTCGGGACACACTCTAGTCCACTCCGTAATTGAAAACGGAAACCACGTGTGTACGTGTACCTCACCCCTCACGGTAATGTACATGTGCGTCAGTAAAAAAGACCAATAAAAAGGTGTTAGCATGTGGACGTAATGTGCTGTTCCAGTCTCTTCTGTACCTAAGGTCCATCACCGTTCCCTTTGGATCCCTACGTGATTCGGTGCTCTCCGATACACACGATCGAACAGCGGAGGAGTGGTACTCAAGAGTCAACTTTAGGTTACAATATCTCCGGATGTAATTAACATTTTACAATGGATCAAACGACACTGATTACGTATTTGTTTATATGTTCAGATGTGCTAACAAAACTAACGGGGATCCATTTAAGAAAACGTAGGTTTGTGTTAAAAAACATACTTCCGTGCATTTTTTTATGGTTTGTATTAACCAATTACACTAGCCCCTCTCCTCACGCTCGGTCTGTGGAATGTATTCGTCAGTATTTGATGTGGATTACGAAATATATCCAGCGGTAATGTTAGGTGACTCACCCTGTATATATTGTGAAAAGTAATGGTCCCATAACAGTCCCCTGTGGCAGAGGTTACTTTAACATCTGTAGACGTCTCTCCATTGAGAACAACATGCTGAGTGCTGTTTGCTAAAAACTCTTCAATCCAGCCACACAGCTGGTCTGATATTCCGTGGGCTCTTACTTTGTTTATCAGGCGACAGTGCGGAACTGTGTTGAACGCCTCCCGGAAGTCAAGGAAAATGGCATCTACCTGGGAGCCTATATTTAATATTTTCTGGGTATCATAAACAAATAAAGTGAGTTGGGCCTCACACGATCGCTTATCTGTGCTGTGGCAGCCTTACGACCTACCACTGTTGTCCGTAAACACCACGATCATCCGTGCTGCGTGGATGTCCAGAGCAACGGCTACGGGTGTGAGAATTTTCACGTGACCACTGATAACCAGCATCGTCGCCGAACTGAACCAGCAGATACCATTTGTGTGCTGATTCTTCGAAAGTACCATCCCGCCACATGTATGACCACAATTTAATACATTCCAAACTCGCTCAGTTGGCTGTAGGAAGCACGTTTCCATCTCCGTGGCGAGTTTTCCTTCTTGCTTCACACTTTTCCACCACACTGAGCCTATTTGCTGTGAGCATTCTATGTTAAAGGGTAGACACAGATGCATCTCTGGTAGCTAATCAACCGCGTTAATCTGTAGGCGGTCGAAGTTGAAACCATTATCAGTACATCTACTTTCCTCCAGGTGGCTTATGCCGTCTTCGAATCAAAATCGACATCGTCTTTCGAGATATAATAATTTCTTTCCCAACAGTGTGGTTTATCATAACTTGTTTCATTACCCTCAAGTGAAAAATTAACTTACTAATATTAAAGAAACCCAGTGCCTCAAGAGCGTGGGATGGTCTAAAGAATATTGTGCGTTGTTCAAGCTCTGTAGCTGAGGTGGCTCTTGCAAGCCCATGTAAGACTGTTTTCTGGCTTCCCGCTGGATAGGCCAGACGTTCGCTTCGACTTTCCTACAACGCTTAAACAAATATCGCTTACAGCCTGTATACTGGTTGTACGCGATCCCGGTACAAGCTCTCCTGCATTAGTAGTACAGTGTGTAGCAGCCCCTGACCATATGCCAGGAGTCCGACCTCATGCGTGTTTGAGCACTACCATGTTCGCAAGGACACTTAGAAATATTACACGTAGCATTACTTCTCCAGCTTGCAGTTATGCACTTTTGCCTAACAGTCCATCGTCCATCAGATGTATATCGAGTTGGATTGGTCGACAACTCGTTGATGATGCTCCCTCAACAAGTGCAGCTTTTACGTTTTGGAATGAAAAGCACATACTAGAGGATTCAAGGTCCTGTTTGACATCTGATCCAATCTCACGACTTTAGAGTCTGTATTTCACGTCATAGATGCTTCAGAATAGTCTTTATTTCTTATATGTTCACTGTCAGTAAGAAGTAAAAGTTCTAATTTCCGTTGTGGTGCACGTCGTTCAAGTCTCAACCAGATGTAAAAAGCGAATATTTACCTTTGTTGGCTCTGAGTTAACGTTGTCTAACTGAATACAGATTTGGATTATTTAATGTGTCACATTATAGATATCTATAGTAATTATAGTAATCCTCTCAAAATAAAATTGAAATTTACTTGAAACCATGAACTTTATTTACATCTGTTCGTTTCATAAAATGTTGGCACATTAGACACATTACTGTCACATATTTCCCAGACTGCACCAGAATTAAGCAGATTAATGCGACAGTTTATCAGTACATAAAAAATACTGCCTGTGTGCAAAGTAGAGTCAAAAACGAAACACAGAAGCTCTTGTAAAATCCAGTAAGGACTGAGACGCCAGAGATGCCTCAGTCACCCTTATAGCCTGCAGCCAAGGCACTACACATTAGTACGTAGGTCGATCGACACTGAGCTATTCAATTACACCGGTCAGCCAGAATGTTGTGGCCACCTACCTACTAGCCGGTCCAATTTTGGCACGACAAGACGTGGCATAGAAGAAATGAGGCCTTGGTAGGTCACTGGAGGGAGTTGGCACCGCATCTGTACAAACAAGTCACATTACTCCCGCAAATTCCGGGAAGGGGGAGATAACGCCATGTTCAATCATATCTCAGATGAGTTCGCTCGCATTCATATGTGGCGAGTTGAGGAGCCAGCACATGAACTGGAACTCGCCACCATGTTCTTCGAACCAGTCCATCACACTCCCGGCCTTGGGATATTATCTTACTGAAAAATTCCACTGCCACCGGGAAACATGATAGTCATGAAGGAGTGTACGTGGTCTGCAATCATTGTACGATACTTCTTGGCCCACGTGAATGTTCCCCAGAGCATAGACTATGGGACCAAACTGCTGAGGTCTACGTCCATAGGCTTAGACATTACTTAATCTACCTTAAATTAATTTATGCTAAGAACAACACACACTCCCATACCCGAGGGAGGACTCGAACCTCCGACAGGGAGGGAGCCGCGCAAACCGTGGCAAGGTGCCTGAGACCACGCGGCTACCCACGCTGCCGAGACTTATAAAAGTAGTAGATCACGAGATCATTTGACTCCAAAAGAGAAAGCTTACAAAGAGAATTATTAATTGGTCCGCCTGATATCTTCCTACTATGTGAAACATGGTTCAAGTATCAGCCGGCTATTTATATTTCGTACTGGGGGAGAACAGTCTCGTTGGGGAGGATGGTACAAAATTCGATGCTGCATCAACGATAACGGCTCAACGTAAGAAACAACGCCGACGAATTACGAGGGTTGCCCAAAAAGTAATGCACCGCATTTTTTTTTCCTCGGTCGAAAACAATGCTACATATGTATTACTCGAAGCCTCCTTAGTGAGTGCGCCAAGTTTCCGTCGTTTCCGACAGATAGCGTAACGGCAGGACTGTTTCAAAATGGCGTCTGTAGGTGATGTACGTTTCAAGCAACGTGCCGTCATTAAATTTCTCACTTCTTAGAAAGAAACTGTGAGGAATAAATGGTTCAAATGGCTCTGAGCACTATGAGACTTAACATCGGAGGTCATCAGTCACCTAGAACTTAGAACTACTTAAACCTAACTAACCTAAGGACATCGCACACATCCATGCCCGGGGCAGGATTCGAACCTGCGACCGTAGCGGTCGTGCGGTTCCAGACTGAAGCGCCTAGAACCGCTCGTCCACACTGGCCGGCTGTGAGGAATATCCACAAACGCTTGTGCAATGTCTATTGAGCATCTGCTGTCCACAGAAGTACAGTTAGTCGCTGGGCACGGTGGGTGAGGTCATCAGAAGGCGGTTCGGCGGAGCTCCACGATTTGCAGCGGTCGGGGAGACTGTCCACGGCTGCCGCACGTGACACGTTGCAGCGAGCTTATGTTGTCATTCGCGAGGACAGACGCATTCGTGGAAGACATTTTGGGGACGATGAGGAGGTGATTCACAGAGTGAAGCACAGTCTCCGCCACCAGGACAAGGATTGGTACCGACAAGGCATACACACTGTTCTTTCGCACTAGAAGAAGGCTACAAAACAGGATAGAGATTACGTGGACAAATAGAATGCATAGTTAAAACACCATTCTTTCGTGTGTCTAATTTTCATCATGTTCAATAAGGAAATGTTGAAGAAAAATAAATGTGGTGCATTAGTTTCTGGGCAACCCTCGTAGTTACTGCGTAAATGCAATCAGCTCACAGAACCTTTAAAGCCGTCTCGCTAGATAAAACTCCCCTCCATAGTATTCTGAATGACTGGACACACCATATCAGGCGCACCCGTAAATTTCGAAGAAGAAATTAAAGAAAGAACATTTTGCTGGAAAATTAGCCACACCCTGACTGAGAGAAGAAAAATTAATTTGTAATTACATATAAGACGCAGGTATGTACCATTACCAAGCTACAACAAAGTGGTTCAAATGGCTCTGAGCACTATGGGTCTTAACAGCTATGGTCATCAGTCCCCTATAACTTAAAACTACTTAAACCTAACTAACCTAAGGACAGCACACAACACCCAGTTTGATACAACAAAATGCCAATATATTTAGTCTTATTTACTCTCATCACTATCACTACCGGTATTCACTTCATCACTCTCACTCCCATCATTGTCTTCCCACATGCAGCGCATTCGATATGCGGCATTTCTTGAACGCTTCTGACGGTACGGAGGACCATGAAGCAAGAATCCATTGGCACAAACGGATGACGAGTGGCTTCTTAATGTTACCCGACAGTGTAAGGACATGGTCTCCTTCCACGAGTCAATTTCGGGGGTTGTTAATGGCCACATCTAGTAACTATAATTTTGAACTCATTCCTCCAAAGATCTGTCTTTTGTGCAGCTAGTTTATCTTTCACTCCAGCAGTTACATGTCCCTTAAAAGCTACCAAAACTAGTAAGGAAGCAGGTCTGCTTTTCCAAACAGCAGAAACCAGTCCGTCGTCAGTTGCGTTGTCATCCAGCACTTTTATTGCCAGCAAATAACTAAGCCCATTCGAAAATTTTCTTTGGACATGGCTTTTCTCTTCAACAGAATGACATAGGATGATAACCTTCCCCCATCGGCTGTAACAGCTAACATCACAGTTATCCTATTTTCTTTTTCAAGCTCGGTTCCTCTTAATGAAATCCTTTTTGCCTCTCTCATGTCAACTGCCGTATTGATAGGCATTTCAAAAACATACTGGCATTTCGTCAGCATTGTCCATCTGATGAAAATGGTATGAGTGGCATTATCGCAACTGACGCAACTGGATGACGTAATGATGGAAGTTGATCACCTTCTCCTCAAAGTATGTTGGCATTCTCTGCGCTAATGTAGTACTTCTTCGGAGAACAAGGCAATTTCTCCGCATAAACCGACGTCAGCAACCAATACACGCACGAAATTCTTGTTGTGGCACGTTAAGACTTTTACTATTTCCATGACGTTCAGTGGGATAACTCCTCGTGAGATGGGCATCCCACATTTCCTCTTATCTTGGACGTAGAAGGTAATTTCAAGGTGCCTGCCACATTTTGGTCCCCAGAAAGATTTTCTCGTTGAAAATGTCTTCTTCCATCTTCCACTTTTCTTCTGAAGGTACCTAACATCGCACCTTTGATTCGTCCAGTCCATGCTTTCTTCCGGTCTGGCTGTTTGTTGAGGTTTGGCATCACGCACAACTGTTAGGTTCAAGTTTTCTTCGTAATTACGCCGAATTCCTTGGGCTGATGACGCTTTTCGCGAAATGGATGTTCATCTCGTCATAAATCAGAACTTTTTAGCAATATCCAACTGAAACTGAAATATAATCCAACGACATGATACTAGTAGACCTACACAAAGCCAACGCCAGTAAAACACCTGTAGAAGTATGCACTGTTGCGTAACAATATCCCTTGTCTCCAGTTTAGGCTACAGACGCTAATTGTATTGTTGCAAATGATCTTAATTTTTGTACTGCAATTATTTGTAAAACGGAAGTGTGGGTATAGGCAGAACTCTCACTTTTCGAGGATGAAATTTCAGTATAAAGTGAGGATTATTGTAAAGGTCAGTACTATAATAATCCAGCTTCGGCTTCCCTTTATATTGTGTGGATACCTACTATATCATCATGTATTGTGCGGAGGAGACAGACAGAAACAGCAGGGCCTTGATGAATGTTACTGAAGACTATAGCCCTGTGATGTCAACGAAGGAGTTCACCTTTCAGTAAAAGCTCTGCCATAGATTTAACGCTTTGCACACCCTGTTTTACTGAACCTTCTAACTGGCACGTTAAAACAGATTTACTGGGATCTGATCATCTACCAGTAGAGTTTTCCGTTAACCTAAACGTTGATGACGACACAAATACGTCAGGCTACAATAACTGGAATATTTCAAAAGGCATTTGGGACAAAGATAAGGACACAGTTCGACGGAGACTGGAAAACATGCGACGTGGCTTACGGGAAGCAGAAGCGTACCAAAAGTTAATCAACGCTATGGAATTCGCAGCGGATGTCAGCATTCGCAAGAGTTAACTGTTATGAAGCAACATTCCCCTCTGTGACGGAATTCCGAATGTCCTAGAGAAGTCGCAAAACGCTGACTTGCTTTGACAACCTATCGTCAGAATTCTACCTTGGATAATGTCTGGGAAGTGAGAAAAGCGAATGAGTGTGTTCTCAAATTCCTGAAAACAAAAAGGACAGCCGGATTAGTTTTGTTCTTCTCTCAATAGAGCAACCAGTATGACAAGCATTTGGTACAAAACGAAGTCTTTAGAAATTTCCGTCTGTCATCCCTCCTGCTTATTACCACTGCCTGGCTTTAGGAATTTACCGGCACGCTCGCAACTCCACGGTCTCATTTCTAAAACATCCGTCTCCTGTTGAAGATGACTTTCGTCATATAATCGACCCTTCTCTAAGGCAGAACCAAATAAAACTATTAAATCATCGAGTGACATCTATCCTGGTATTGATTTTATTCATTGTTGCAGGCTTGCGAGCCTGCCATTGTATGCGGAAGATTTGTCTTTGTTCATTTTTAATCAATGTTGGATGTAACAGAACATCTGGGCAATAGGGAAGACGCAAGTTGTTACCCCATTTGTGAAAAGTGTGAAAGATTCAAATGTGGTCGCTATCGACCGATCGCGTTGTCGTCATGAGTTGTAAACACTCTGGAGCAAATGGTAAAAATGAGACTGGAACAATGGCTTGAACTTGATTATTTGATGCACTGGAGTCAATATGGATTCGAAAGCTTAACGGGCTACGTACAGCATGTATTTGCTTGCCATGGATGTTACGCCAGCCTTTCAAACGAAACAAACTTTTCTTGACGTTAAGGTAGGCTATCCTTTCACGGCACTGCTTTGCATATGTGCGAAGCAAGGTTTCGGCTCCATTTTCGTCGTTGTCTTTAAAGTTTAACACTAGAAACTGCGTTGCAGATGAGCAATTATGAACGTAACTGAAAGGAATCTGCCACTACAGTGCGCTACTGAACTCAACACGCGCCAATGTGTGTTGCTCTGTGCAGCATCGTCCGTGTGACGCTCATTGTTCTCTCTTTTTGATGACTGTACGTATTTGCAAGCAATAACTCGATAACGTAAATAATATATAGTGCTTTTGTAACCTTTGTAGTGGATGCTATTTAATTCAGCCGTTATTTGTGCTATGGTTCATGGTGTGGGTTCCTGTAGTCATGTCCTAGTTCATAAACCACGCGCAACGTATGAGTGGCCAAGTAAGTGGTTCCGACAGTCGGGATACCAGTTACTTTGGAATAAGGCTGGCCATCTCGGACTTATTCTGAGTCGTGGTCACCTTTGTGCTCATACGGCAAAGACTACCAAATCCACCGGCTAGTCCCTCAGCCGTTAGGGGTAAAACCCAATGGGACTCGGGGCAAGTAAGGCTAGCAACCTGCTTCCCAGGTACTTTAAATATGGTGCTGGCAACAATCAGAGCAAAATGCCTCGGACCTTTGGAGGTGACGGAGTCCCACCTCTAACTGACAAACCAGGGACTCCTAAGATACGACTTGGCAAACAAATGGTAATGAGATGGGGAGCTATTAATATCAGTGGGGGCTACTCTGAGAAGAAGGTACAGCTGGCAGAGGCTGCAAGTAAGATGGGGCTGGACGTTTTAGCTGTTAGTGACATTCGGGTAAGGGGTGAGAAAGAAGAGGAAGTGGGAGAATGCAAGGTCTACCTGTCAGGGGTCAAAGCAGAAATAGCACAATGGGGTGTAGGGCTTTACATCAGGAAAGAAATGGAACCCAGCGTAGTTGCAATAAGGTATGTAAACGAACGACTGATGTGGATAGATTTGACAGTGTGTAGCAAGAAAATTAGGATTGTGTCAGTATATTCGCATTGTGAAGGGACAGATCAAGATAAGATGGATAGTTTTTATGAGGCACTCAGTGATGTAGTTGTTAGAGTAAAGGACAAGGACAGTGTTCTGCTCATGGGTGATTTTAACGCCAGGATTGGAAATCGAACAGAAGGATATGAAAAGGTTATGGGTAAATTTGGAGCGGATATGGAGGCCAACAGGAACGGGAAACAACTCTTGGATTTCTGTGCCAGTATGGGCTTAGTAATCACAAACTCCTTTTTTAAACATAAGAACATTCACCGGTATACTTGGGAAGGCCGGGGAATCAGATCTGTCATTGACTATATAATAACAGATCAGGAATTCAGGAAGGCTGTGAGGGACAGACGTGTATTCAGGGGATTCTTTGATGACACTGATCATTATTTAATCTGCAGTGAAATTGGGATTGTGAGGCCGAAAGTGCAGGAGGTCAGGTCCATATGTAGGAGGATAAGAGTGGAGAAACTTCAGGATAAGGAAATCAGGCACAAGTACATAACAGCGATCTCAGAAAGGTACCAGTTAGTTGAATGTAGTCAATTACAGTCATTGGAAAAGGAATGGACAAGGTACAGGGACACAGTACTAGAAGTGGCTAAAGAATGTCTTGGGACAGTAGTGTGTAAAAGTAGGATGAAGCAAACAGCTTGGTGGAATGATACAGTCAAGGCAGCCTGTAAAAGGAAAAAGAAGGCGTATCAAAAATGGCTACATACCAGAACCCAGGTAGACAGAGAAAGTTATGTTGAACAAAGAAACAAAGCCAAACAGATAATTGCAGCATCCAAGAAGAAATCGTCGGAAGACTTGGGAATCAGGTTGGAGACTATGGGTCAAGCTGCTGGAAAACCATTCTTGAGTGTAATTAGCAGTCTTCGAAAGGGAGGTAAGAAGGAAATGACAAGTATTTTGGACAGGTCAGGAAAACTGCTGGTGAATCCTGTGGATGCCTTGGGCAGATGGAGGGAATATTTTGAAGAGTTGCTCAATGTAGGTGAAAATGTGATCAGTAATGTTTCAGATTTCGAGGTAGAATGGGATAGGAATGATGATGGAAATAGGATCACATTTGAGGAAGTGGAAAAAATGGTCAACAGATTGCAGTGCAATAAAGCGGCTGGGGTGGATGAAATTAAGTCGGAACTCATCAAATACAGTGGAATGTCAGGTCTTAAATGGCTACACAGGATAATTGAAATGGCCTGGGAGTCGGGACATGTTCCATCAGACTGGACAAAAGCAGTAATCACACCAATCTTTAAACATGGAAACAGAAAAGATTGTAACAACTACAGAGGTATCTCTTTAATCAGCGTTGTGGGTAAAATCTTCTCAGGTATTGTTGAAAGGAAAGTGCGAGTATTAGTTGAGGACCAATTGGATGAAAATCAGTGTGGGTTTAGGCCTCTTAGAGGTTGTCAGGACCAGATCTTTAGCTTACGGCAAATAATGGAGAAATGTTATGAGTGGAACAGGGAATTGTATCTATGCTTTATAGATCTAGAAAAGGCATATGATCGGGTTCCTAGGAGGAAGTTATTTTCTGTTCTACAAGATTATGGAATAGGAGGCAAACTTTTTGCCAGCAATTAAAGGTCTTTACATGGATAGTCAGGCAGCAGTTAGAGTTGACGGTAAATTGAGTTCATGGTTCAGAGTAGTTTCAGGGGTAAGACAAGGCTGCAACCTGTCTCCACTGTTGTTCATATTATTTACGGATCCTATGTTGAAAACAATATACTGGCTGGGTGAGATTAAGATATGTGAACACAAAATAAGCAGTCTTGCATATGCGAATGACTTAGTTGTGATGGCAGATTCGATTGAAAGTTTGCAAAGTACACTCCTGGAAATTGAAATAAGAACACCGTGAATTCATTGTCCCAGGAAGGGGAAACTTTATTGACACATTCCTGGGGTCAGATACATCACATGATCACACTGACAGAACCACAGGCACATAGACACAGGCAACAGAGCATGCACAATGTCGGCACTAGTACAGTGTATATCCACCTTTCGCAGCAATGCAGGCTGCTATTCTCCCATGGAGACGATCGTAGAGATGCTGGATGTAGTCCTGTGGAACGGCTTGCCATGCCATTTCCACCTGGCGCCTCAGTTGGACCAGCGTTCGTGCTGGACGTGCAGACCGCGTGAGACGACGCTTCATCCAGTCCCAAACATGCTCAATGGGGGACAGATCCGGAGATCTTGCTGGCCAGGGTAGTTGACTTACACCTTCTAGAGCACGTTGGGTGGCACGGGATACATGCGGACGTGCATTGTCCTGTTGGAACAGCAAGTTCCCTTGCCGGTCTAGGAATGGTAGAACGATGGGTTCGATGACGGTTTGGATGTACCGTGCACTATTCAGTGTCCCCTCGACGATCACCAGTGGTGTACGGCCAGTGTAGGAGATCGCTCCCCACACCATGATGCCGGGTGTTGGCCCTGTGTGCCTCGGTCGTATGCAGTCCTGATTATGGCGCTCACCTGCACGGCGCCAAACACGCATACGACCATCATTGGCACCAAGGCAGAAGCGACTCTCATCGCTGAAGACGACACGTCTCCATTCGTCCCTCCATTCACGCCTGTCGCGACACCACTGGAGGCGGGCTGCACGATGTTGGGGCGTGAGCGGAAGACGGCCTAACGGTGTGCGGGACCGTAGCCCAGCTTCATGGAGACGGTTGCGAATGGTCCTCGCCGATACCCCAGGAGCAACAGTGTCCCTAATTTGCTGGGAAGGTGCGGTGCGGTCCCCTACGGCACTGCGTAGGATCCTACGGTCTTGGCGTGCATCCGTGCGTCGCTGCGGTCCGGTCCCAGGTCGACGGGCACGTGCACCTTCCGCCGACCACTGGCGACAACATCGATGTACTGTGGAGACCTCACGCCTCACGTGTTGAGCAATTCGGCGGTACGTCCACCCGGCCTCCCGCATGCCCAGTATACGCCCTCGCTCAAAGTCCGTCAACTGCACATACGGTTCACGTCCACGCTGTCGCGGCATGCTACCAGTGTTAAAGACTGCGATGGAGCTCCGTATGCCACGGCAAACTGGCTGACACTGACGGCGGCGGTGCACAAATGCTGCGCAGCTAGCGCCATTCGACGGCCAACACCGCGGTTCCTGGTGTATCCGCTGTGCCGTGCGTGTGATCAATGCTTGTACAGCCCTCTCGCAGTGTCCGGAGCAAGTATGGTGGGTCTGACACACCGGTGTCAATGTGTTCTTTTTTCCACTTCCAGGAGTGTAATATTTCAGAGCTAGATCAGAAATGTAAGGACTATGGTATGAAGATTAGCATCTCCAAAACGAAAGTAATGTCAGAGGGAAAGAAATATAAACGGATTGAGTGCCAAATAGGGGTAACAAAGTTAGAACAGGTGGACGGTTTCAAGTACTTAGGATGCATATTCTCACAGGATGGCAACATAGTGAAAGTACTGGAAGCGAGGTGTAGCAAAGCTAATGCAGTGAGCGCTCAGCTACGATATACTCTCTTCTGCAAGAAGGAAGTCAGTACCAAGACTAAGTTATCTGTGCACCGTTCAATCTTTCGACCAACTTTGTTGTATGGGAGCGAAAGCTGGGTGGATTCAGGCTACCTTATCAACAAGGTTGAGGTTACGGATATAAAAGTAGCTAGGATGATTGCAGGTACTAGTAGATGGGAACAATGGCAGGAGGGTGTCCACAATGAGGAAATCAAAGAAAAACTGGGAATGAACTCTATAGATGTAGCAGTCAGGGCGAACAGGCTTAGATGGTGGGGTCATGTTACACGCATGGGAGAAGCAAGGTTACCCAAGAGACTCATGGATTCAGCAGTAGAGGGTAGGAGGAGTCGGGGCAGACCGAGGAGAAGGTACCTGGATTCCGTTAAGAATGATTTTGAAGTAATAGGCTTAACATCAGAAGAGGCACCAAAGTTGGCACTGAATAGGGGATCATGGAGGTACTGTTTAAGGGGGGCTATGCTCCAGACTGAACGCTGAAAGGCATAATCATGGAGGTACTGTTTAAGGGGGGCTATGCTCCAGACTGAACGCTGAAAGGCATAATCAGTCTTAAATGATGATGATGATGTTATTTGTGCTAATAAATAAGTAAGTACTATATGAATCCGTTTTGTTTGCGTATATGCAATTGTGCGTAGTAATGCTCCTTGCAACAATCCAACGATAACCAATTAGAGTTTCCCTCATTCTGCTATCTTCTAGTTTCTCTTGCTAGTTCTAATATTATAATTTAGTCGTTCTCGTATTTCTAAATTGGACGACGTAAAGTGACTACTTATGAAGGATTCATGATGTTAGAATATCTATCTGGCAGTGAAGATTTTGACGTTTGGGACGAAAATCCTAGTACAACCGCAAATGATCTAGTATCTGCAGATACTTATAGCGAGCGTGAGACAACTATAAGGACTACTCATAACTCAAATAAATTTTTGGAGGATGGCAACAATGAAATTCTTGCTAATTAACCGGTACTACACGCTTCTAAGAAGCACAAAAAAACAGAATAATCCTATCACTGGGACAAACAAGGAACTTCATTTGTAAATGACCTGTTTAGATTCAAAAGAAATACCGCACTGCCCCAATGAACGTTAGAGTTGTCTACACAGTATAAACTACTGGCCATTAAAATTGTTACACCAAGAAGAAACGCAGATGATAAACGGGTATCAATTGGACAATATATTATGCTAGAACTGACATGTGATTACATTTTCACGCAATTTGGGAGAATAGATCGTGAGAAATCAGTACCCAGAACAACCACATCTGGCCGTAATAACGGCCTTCATACGCCTGGGCATTGAGTCAAATAGAGCTTGGATGGCGTGTACAGGTACACCTGGCCATGCAGCTTCAGCACGATACCACAGTTCATCAAGAGTAGTAACTGGCGTATTGTGACGAGTGAGTTGCTCGGCCACCATTGACCAGATGTTTTCAATTGGTGATAGATCTGGAGAATGTGCTGACCAAGGTAGTAGTCGAACATTTTCTGTATCCAGAAAGGCCCTTACAGGACCTGCAACATGCGGTCGTGCATTATCCTGCTGACACGTAGGGTTTCGCAGGGATCGAATGAAGGGTACATCCACGGGTCGTAACACATCTGAAATGTAACGTCCACTGTTCAAAGTGCCGTCAATGCGAACAAGAGGTGACCGAGACGTGTAACTAATGGCACCCCATACCATCACGCTGGGTGATACGCCTGTATGGCGATGACGAATACACGCTTCCAATGTGCGTTCACCGCGATGTCGCCAACCACTGATGCGACCATCATGTTGCTGTAAACAGAACCTGGATTCACCCAAAAAATGACGTTTTGACATTC
Source organism: Schistocerca cancellata (assembly GCF_023864275.1). Lineage (NCBI taxonomy): Eukaryota > Metazoa > Arthropoda > Insecta > Orthoptera > Acrididae > Schistocerca > Schistocerca cancellata. The sequence continues at coordinate 1,029,455,885 of NC_064626.1, read as the reverse complement.
GTGGATCCAGGTTCGTCGTTAAGTGCACCAGCACAGGCGCTCCTGTCTGTGATGCAGTGTCAAGGTTAACCGCAGCCATGGTCTCCGAGCTGACAGTCCACGCTGCTGCAAACGTCGTCGAACTGTTCGTGGTCTTGCAAACGTCCCCATCTGTTGACTCGGGGATGTATACGTGGCCGCACGATCCGTTGCAGCCATGCGGATAAGATGCCTGTCATCTCGACTGCTAGTGATACGAGGACGTTGGGATCCAGCATGGCGTTCCGTATTACCCTCCTGAACCAACCGATTCCATATTCTGCTAACAGTCATTGGATCTCTAAAAACGCGAGCAGGAATGTCGCGATACGATAAACCGCAATCGCGATAGGCGACAATCCGACCTTTATCAAAGTCGGAAACCTGATGGTACGCATTTCTCCTCCTTACACGAGGCATCACAACAACGTTTCACCAGGCAACGCCGGTCAACTGCTGTTTATGTATGAGAAATCTGCTGGAAACTTTCCTCATGTCAGCACGTTGCAGGTGTCACCACCGGCGCCAACTTTGTGTGAATGCTCTGAAAAGCTAATCATTTGCATATCACAGCATCTTCCTCCTAGCGGTTAAATTTCGCGTCTGTAGCACATAATCTTCGTGTTGTAGCAATTTTAATGGCCAGTAGTGTATTTTTAAATACATTTAACTGACAAATTAATGGCAAATTTGTAGATAAAATTAATCCTTACAGCAGACACATAAACCCAAACAAAAGGTTTCAATGCAATGTTCATTACATAATTTTATAAGTATATGTGTCATTAGTTTTCTGGCATATACTACCTTTGTTGGTGACCACTGGAATGATGTTACTGGTGTCAAGGTAGTAAAACAGAATTGTCCCATAGATACGTTGCGAGTCTAATGAAGACGTTCCGAGTGGTGAGAGCGAAAGACTGTCAATCCTAAGGGCACGTGTTCGATTCTAGGCTGGGTTGCAGATTTTCTCCGCTCAGGGGCTGGGTGTTGTGTTGTCCTAATCATCATCATTTCATCCTCATCGACGCGCAAGTCGCCAAAGTGGCGTCAAATCGAAAGACTTGCACCCAGCGAACGTTCTACCCGACAGGAGGCCCTAGGCACACGACATTTACGTTCCAGTGACAATACGAAGCGACAGGATAACGGGAATCGAGGTCATGACAAATTGTGAAAAAGTTGGGTCTTTAATTGATCCTGTGAAAAAAGTCTTCCAGTTGCAGTTAGTGAGCGTTTATCAACTGATGAACAGATTTGTGCAAACAAAACAACGTACGACATTAAGATTTATATGAAAGACAAACAACAAATGTGGGGGTATAAGCTTTTCGTTTGCATGGAGAAACAGGGTTTGTACACGGAACTGAAGCTTACAGTGGGCAAGAAAATAAACAAAAATTTAGATTAGGTAATGAACCAGGAATTAGAGTATCAGTAAATGTGATTCACCTCATAATATTTGAATGAAGACAAAAGCTGCTTTCTTGTATTCCACAGTATTTATAGACACGTCACATCCATCCATTTTCGATAGTACCATTGACACTGTCATAAATGTTGTCATTTGGAGTTTAAAAGTACGTTTTTATACGTAACAAGTGTTTAATAATGATGCTAATTTCACAAGGTTTTGCACAAGAGTGAAGTGTCACATACGAATGAATATGATAAGTGTCACAGTTTTGCATAAACGTAAGTTGTAAAAAATTATGTTTCTCCAGAATTAATGTATTATCTTTTCAAAATTTTCCAGACATTCGTCATCATCATCATCATCATCACCGGCTCAACAGCCGTCTGTGAGCCTTGGCCTTCTCTCGAAGATGATGCCATTCTTCCCTGTTTAGAACCGAATTCCTCCAATTTTGAAATACAAGTTTCCTTATGTCCTCTCTGACACCCTCGACCCACCTAAGCTTTGATCTTCATACTCTCCTGGTTCATTCAGGCACTGCGCTGAATATATTCTTGATCATTATGTCGTTTGCTCTCAGCACATGTCCTACTAATTTGAGCCTATTAATTTTAATGTAGGTAACGGTGTCTGCTGAGTATACACATTACACAATTCATAGTTGAATCTCCTCTTCAAAACACCTTTTTTTTCTACTGGCCAACGAATTTGTCTCACGATCTTTCTTTCAAATATGCCCAGTGGGATTTCATCAAATTATATTAACGTCCTTGTTTCAGCACAGTATGTTAGCAACGACTCCACTAAAAATTTATACGTCATAAATTTAGTTTTTCTGAACTGCTACTTAAATTTCAGGTATTTTCTGAAACTATGATAGCACCAGCACTTTTTGGGGGCCAATATTAGTTTTTGGATTTCAGAGCTGACATTGTTCTTACAGTTTACTTCTGAACGCAAGTAAATGAAACTAAGCACAGTGTAAAATATTTATGAACCAATTTCTATGCATGGGGGCTCATTTGGATACTTTTTTTAATTACAGGCATATAATTAGTTTTCTCTTCATTTTTTTTTTTGTAGTTTCACCTTTCTAGCAGCTCTTTCAATACTTTTAAAGGCTTCTTTCATTGCTCTTGGCGTTCTTGCAATCATATCAATGTCATATGCATATGCCAGCACGTGAACTTATTTATAGAGGTTACAATCGCTTCCAAGGCTATATTAAACAGAAGACATGATAATACTTCTCCTTGTCTTACTCCGTTTTTCTGATAGTACTTGATAACATATTACGTACTTTAATTTAGCAGTTGTCTTCTGCAGTAGCTTTCACTAAGGCAATCAATTTATTAGGGATGTAAAACTCTTCCATTCCTGTATACAGCTCCCTTCTGTCACTGCTGTCGTAGGTTGGTATGAAGCCTATACAGAGGTGATGTTTATCAGCATCAAATTCCTTACATTTTTCTAGAATCTGCCGTTTGGTGAAATTTGATCAACAGTAGATCTTCCTTGACGGAAACGACATTGATAGTCACTAACATAAGATGTAAGCTTATTAAAAATGATATTGGAGAATATTTTATATGCTTCAGCTAACAGGTAAATTCCTCTGTAGTTTGAGCACACCATAGCATTACCTTTCTTATGTATTAGGCATCTGACATCTATGTTCCAATAACCACAAATCCTTTCATATATCTTAATCTTCACTAAAAGCTTCTGGAAACATTTGACAAATTCTTTTCTTGCATTTTAATGAGTTCTGCTTATATGAGATACATTTATGAGGTCTTATTATTGTTCAGCTTCATGATGACTGCCTCTACTTCGTCAGCGGCTGGTACCGGTTCGTTTGTTCCCGAGTTCCTAGTATTTACAAAGGGTAAGCTGTACAATCATTCAACAGTTCATCGACCTGTTGAGTCTATCTTCTATATAGAAGAAAAATAATAAGTTGGTGTTTTAAAAACAGTGTAGAATGAAGGGTAACGATCGCGTTCACATACCGATTCCCTTGAAGAAGCTGCTGGAATTTGGAATTTCTTTGTGGACGCTTCATGGTATAACCATCCTGGTGGTTCCAAGAAGAGTCTATGTCACATTCAAAGACCACATGCTCGGACTTTTCTTGTCTACCATGGCTTTCCACGTGGTGTAATTTTATGCATCTCCTTCTATACTCCGTATTCTACTCATTTAGAACGCATAGTCACTCTCCCCACGTAAAATGTTACATTATGTAGGGATGTATATGTGGTTATTCCGCAGCAAACTCGAAGCTTCAGGCCACAACGGCGTTACTGTTATTACACACGTCAATGAATGACTATCTGCTAACGGGCTATAAATTTCGGATGAGGTCGTGGTAATCATCCCTTTTTGCAAATCGAATGCTGCTCGCGTTTACGTCACGCCATGTGCGGAAAGTAGACTGTCCAGATAAAATCTCAAACTATATTCCGAGGAGTGATATTTCACTGTTGGTTAAGTTGTGTGCCTTAAATTTAATCTGGTGTTACTAAGCGCGAAGGAGTTTTAGATATTATTCGCTCCCTTACCCGTGTAATATGGGGAGACCTTCTGAGCTTTTTCCTGGCCATGTACCGAGGGATTATTTGATTCAATTGGAATATGGTTTTATACTGTATAACAGTGTGCCTAAGGTTTATCTCTCCAAATTAGATTCTCTTCAATACAGAGCCCTCCTTATCTGTTTTGGAGCCAAGCGTTCAGCCCTTCCAGCGGAGACAGACATTCTTATATAAATTTTAAGTTCAAGTAGAGAGATTACCGATTTTGGACGGCCTCCTATAGAAGAAAAAAAATCTGGGCGTCTGTACTGGCTTTGATACTTTGCCTCCTATTACTCTTTTTTTCAATTTTTTCGCTTTTTTCTTTATTTGAATGATTTTACAGCTCTCAGATTCCAGTCTACTACTTCAGTACGACCAGATCGGAAAGTGTTGATGTAGATTGCAGCATTAAATGACTCTCTGCACCTCACTGACCTCGTTATGTCCGTATACATATCGCTGGATCCAGAAATTCACGCCTGAATGTGCTTTTCTATGCTCTCAGATCAAAATCTGGAAAGCCTTTAAAGGGTATAAAAGCGCTGCTATTCTTACAATTCACACAGTAATACTTTTGGAAATACTCAGGTTTATGTCTTAAAATGCCATCTTCAAGATATTAATCGTGTCTGTCTCCCAGAGTGTCCTTAAAAATATTTAGCAGCGAAATTAGAGTAAAACATCCAGTCGTTATATGTTGGATGTGGTACTGGTGCATGTTAGCAGTTAATGGATGCATCCTCACGCTTGCATCCGCTATAATGATTAAGTTTACGAAAAAAAAATTGCACCTATAGGCACTGATTTCGAGTTACTGTTTACAGACTACTTACGTGAGGTCAAGAAACACTGTAGCTCACAATGTCAAGGGACGTGGAACGTGTCCCAAAAAACGAAGCCTGGTTATTATGAGTTGTTACAACTTTGAATTTCTATAAGGTCGTGGTTTACGAGGACGCATTTGTACCGATCAATGATTTCCAACATCGTTTGACTCCAGCTCGAACACGCTTCCTTTCCTCTCCGTCTACATCGAATTAACGCTTACGGTTCTTCTGCATATGAGTGTGATTGTGAGTCGGAAGCTGATGTAAACTACGTATTGCTTTCCTGCCCCAAATCTGAGTGTGGACGATCAGACTTTTTGAAGACTTTGCTATGGGATAACGCCTTCCTCAATCAGTGTCTTCTCTTTTGTTTACTAAAGACATTCGCCTTTATAAAGTTCGTCTCTTTAAGAGTATAGCTAACAGTCTGTAGGTTCCAGAGCTATGCATATTTCAGTTTTATGCCTTGCTTATTATTAGATTTGACAAGTGGCGGGGAACGGATAAATCAAAACAATCTATTTTACTTCTACATTTACTTGTTGACAATTTATGGTGGAGAAAATTGCGAAAGCTTGAGCTTGTTTATCTCTAAATATTGACTTACGTATTCTCTTCAGACACTTCTGTATACACTGTAACCATGTATTTTAGATATACCCACTCTGGAGGCCAAACAAATAAAAGAAAAATAGGAAATGTATTCCAAAATTGGAGTACGTTGAACAATACGATTCTTGTGCACAGATTCACCGTGAAATTCTGGCGGCATACGGACTTAATGCAATAAATTGTTCGAGCCCTATTGAAACGGTGTCAAAAATTTGACCAACGCCGCATAGACATGAATGATGCTGATCAGCAAGCTGAAAGATGGTCGAGTCGGAAGACATTTTCCAACTATAAGGACGTTCACACAGCGGTACACGAATGGTTTCTGACAAAGGAGCGGACATCTATTTTCAAGGAATTGAACAATTAGTAAAAAAACCTGGCGGCTGAGAACACAGGATTGTTGATTATGTTGAAGACAGTGTGATGCATCTGTGTCAGTGTGAAGTACAGTGAAACATTTAATCAAAGTCACTTAGCCTGCCTAATGACGTTTAACTTACTTTTTAAAGTGCCTTCGTATAATCGCGAACGTCAGCAAGCTTCAGTTGATAAATTTGATTCTAGAGCCATTCACCAATCAATAAGCAAAATTAATCCATCAATAATTAAACGGAGGGTGTAACAATGGATAAGGATAGCAGCAGGAGCCGCAATGCTAAAAGGTTGAGCAATTATTTGAAGCAAAATTTCGTTAGTTTAGATACACAAGTTTGTTTCTTTAATTTTGGGGCAGGAGACAAAGCAGCGAGGTCATCGATCAAATCGAAATAGGGAGGATACGGAACGAAGTCGACCGTGTCCCTTCAAAGGACCCATCCCGGCATTTGCATGAAGTGATTTAGGGAAATCTCGGAAAATTTTAAACAGTTTGGCCGGACGCGGGTTTGAACCGTCGTCCTCCCGAATGCGAGTCCACTGCGCCAACTCGTTCGGTAAACATGAAATTGTAGTTTACGTCGGTCTTACATTACTTGGTAATTTTTTTTTTGCTGATTTATCAAGCTGTAAAAAGTAAAGCAACATCGTTCCATACGAACGATACACGATTCAAGAGAATTTCAGGGGAAATATATGCGTGTTTTCAAGCTAAATATACGTAGTCGGATGGATTCAAAATCCTTTGGCGTTGTTGAGAGTAGCAGAAACGAAGGAGTGGGTTTTTGGGCGTCACGGGCAGGGAGTGTATGTTTAGGTGTAAATGAAACTGGCTTTATGAGTAATTATCTGCAATACCATGTGCGACTGATTGGCAATTTAACTGATTAATTATCCTAAACTTTCATGGAATTAATTACATTTTAATTTCATCACTTCTGTCCGTATTTGCTGAAATTACATTTCTATCAGAGGAGGAATGTTACTGTAATCCACATGTGTGATCAAACGATATTTAGCTGTCACATGAACGTTTAGGTAATGATATTACTTATTTCTTGAAGAGTCTTTCGGGAAGAAATTTAAGCTTCCATGAATTTACGACACTCATCCTAAAAGTACATTCTCTTCAGTGGTGTGTGCAAAACAGTTGTTCTATATTAACTGCCGCCTGGAGTGGACGCGCGGTTAGAGGCGTCCTGTCACGGATTGCGCGGCCCCTCCCACCGGAGGTTCGAGTTCTCCCTCAGGCATGGGTGTGTGTGTGTGTTTTGTTCTTAGCATTGGTTGGTTTAAATTAGTTTAAGTAATGTGTAAGTCTAGGGACCGATTACCTCAACAGTTTAGTCCCCTAGGAATTCACACAAATTTGGAAATATTATACTAACTGTGTAGTGATACCTTGGTCCCATGTCTTCTATCCAGGAAGCTCTTTCCGACAGACTTCCTGGTTTCCTCCGGTCTTTCTTTCTATAATATTTTAATTACTGGTTTTTTACGTTTCCATTTACTTAGCGGAGTTTTCCTCGTTTTCATAATTCTTGGAACTCTTTCGTTTTTAGCCTTTCTGTGACTTATTTTTCAGCATATGGGTCACACACAAGCCTTAGTTTTTTTGGTTCCAGTACATATACCTCAGCGGAAGGTAGGTGACTACTAAGAACACAGCGTAGCCCCGTTCATCACACCTTACGATTATGAGGACCGACCAGGGTAGATCCAAAAATAGAGTCCAAACCGTCGCACCGCGCAGCTGTTAGTACTTCGAAGGTCAGCAGCTATCTTTATAGATAGTGTTATTGGGAACAATTATAATTTGGCTGCTCGCTAGCTGTACTGAAAACTGATTGGTGTGTCAATATTTGCAGTTGTCGTTACTGGAAAATGTTCGAAGTTCTGCTATTAGCGCTAAAAAGTAGCACAAAATCAGTCTGAGATGAGACTGCTGTATAGCTGCCGAAGTTTAGCAATGGTGGCATGTGAATCTCTCCGGTCCTTGGTAGGTTGGCGTACCATGAGTGTGGTTACCGGAGTCCCTATTGCTATGTGTGAGTTTGTGAGGTGTCGGGATTCTGGTCCGAGAGAAACAACATTGCGAGTATTGGACGCCGGCAGTGTCCACAGGGAGTGATACTCGGTCGAACTATTCAGCTTGCTAACCGGTGTTCCGCTAAATAAACAATAACGAAGGCCTGACAAATGACAGGTAGTTCCAGCACTTTTAATTTAGTGACAATAAATTGTTAAAATCTACGATTCTACATAGGTCTAAAGCGGCGGCGGAGAAGTTTATTAACCTCAGATAGAGTGTAATAAGATTAGCAAAAATATAACGTAAAAATGAGGACAAAAAAGAATTTACATTCGAGTTAAATCCATCTGTTGAGATGGAAAAGAGCATTGAACAACTCAGATACCTTCCATTGTACAAAAAAAGTCGTAATCAAAACTTATAAGCTCAAAAAAAGTAGTTACACATGAAACTGTAACTGAAGATTCTGTGGAAGTTATGATTTGGTTTCATACAAAAGGGAATTTTCTGAAAATACGTTATATTCAGTTGTATACCACAAAAAATTTTAACTCTTGTCAGTACACGAAATGTATTTGCAGAGATGTATGAACAAGAGGGTAGGTACATCTTGACGTTTTGTCCATAGCTCTAAACGTCGCTCTTAACGTTTTTATATTAAAGTTAGGTTATGGAAATAAAAATTACATCATACGACGAAAACTTACAAATAATTTAATAGAACTGGCAGTAAACTACATCAATCGCGCTACAACTACAACATTTATGCTACGTCAAGTCTAATGCCACGACTATAGTGTGCTAGTGTGCCTCAAGTAATCGACGTCTATATAAACATCGAGCAGAGAACCTAAGAGGTGCTTGGTTCCTATAACTCTTCGAACAGTTCTCTGGAAAGGTTACATTTAGTTCCAGTTTTTTGCCCTCTCGGCTGTCAACAACAATTCAGTAGTGAACGGCGTTTCAACTGCTATCATTTCCGAGCGCCGCTAATTTGTCTGGACTGTCTGCCATCTGACAATGAACACTTCGTTAACTTCCACCACCGTACTATCCAGTGCAGCAGCAGCTGAGAGGGTAAAACAGAAATCAGTGACATTAGCACGGCAGGGAACCAGCGAGGCCGCTTTCACGACACAGGGAAGTAGTTCCACAGGACTAAATGCAGCTTTTGCGGCCTTTCACCAACAGCCTTCGTCGTTTTCAAAGCTCTTCTTCGTGAATAATGTAGGCGAGGCAAACAGCACCGTCTGAATATGTAAGTCAATCGACCGCAGTGAACTCGTACGGTCGAAAAGAAATTTTCAGAAAGAGAATTGTACTTTGCCATTTACTTGGGCGTTTAATGTAGGTCTACGATCATTATTTCCATTATACAGATTCTCCTAGCATTCCATATTTTATTTACAGATAATCGTTACACGTGATGACGGTTCAGTGTTGTCGGACACGAAATTGTATTATTTTTGAAGGTTGTAATGGAATATTTCGTACATTAAACAGTACTATGATACGTTACTAACAAGGGAATCTCCACATCGCACCCCCCTCAGATTTAGTTACAAGTTGGCACAGTGGATAGGCCTTGAAAAACTGCGTGAACAACAGCGAAACGAGAGGTACTTGCTTCAAGTCTTCCGTCGAGTGAGAAGTTTACCTTCTTTATTTTCGCAAAGTTATGATCTGTCCGTTCGTTTATTGGCGTCTCTGTTCACTGTAATAAGTTTAGTGTCTGTGTTTAGCGACCGCACCGCAAAACCGTGCAATTAGTAGACGAAATGACGTGCCTCTCCAATGGGAACCAAAAACATTTGATCGCAAGGTCATTGGTCAACAGATTCCTCCACAGGAAAACACGTCTGATATATTCTATACGACAGTGGTGACGGCATATGCGTCACATGACAGAAATGTGTTTCGACCCACGTAACTTGTACACTTGGCGAATGGGTAAAAAGATACTTCTACCTTACCCGATTTAGGTTTTCTTGTGGACGCGATAATCACTCCCAAAAAAGTGATGAAAAGACTAGAGTTTGCACATAAACTGCAACAAATGAATACAACAGTTTCACAGTCGCGCAGTTTTCCCTGTGCTCTGTCAAAACATATGTTTTTAACGTTTTCAAATTTTTCCGTGTGTAGACCGTCAAATCCTGCATATGTCCAAGCAAATCGTGTGTTTCGACGTTTGTTTAGGTTTAGCGTCCCCATACTATGGCGCAGTTACCTCGCATCGGACGCACGGAGGTACTGATAATAATTGTCTGAAAATTAAACTTTTCACTCGAGGGAAGACTTGAACCAAGGACCTCTCGTTCCGCAGCTGCTCATGCTAACCACTTTTTTATCTCATTTTATTCGTTATAGTTCGTTGTAATTGTTCGTGGCGGACGTCCCCTGACGCCCGTTGAAGTTCATTATTGATCCAGTCACTCAGTTTTTTTTATTACATAGGGCAGCTAACCTCTATTTTTTTTTTTGTAATCTCATTTTGTTTGTTTTTGTTCGTTGTATCTGCTCGGGGCGGACGTCGGAAGACACCCGATTCAGTTGGTGATTGATCCATTAACTCAGTTCTTTTTATTACAGAGGTCAGCTAACCCTCTGACCAAGCACGCAGAGCTACCGTGCCAGCAACCACGGGACCCCGACGCTTCCGAGCTTAGACTGTCCTTGATGTTGCCTATCTTGCGCATGGACTACTCAGTTTGTATATTTTGATTATTTTTTCATAGTTCCACACAACTTCTTCCTGTTTTCTCGATTGATCTGTGTTCAATTTTTCAAGGCCTATTAACTGTGCCAATTTACAACAATCTGAGGGGGGTGCAATGGCGAGGTTCCCTTGTAAGTATAATTATAAAACTCAATACTGTAGGAATATCCGTACACAGATTTTTTAAATATTTTTTTTCTACACTTTGCATTTTATTCTTTTCAACTTTTGGAGGGTTGCGTCAGACTTCATATTATTATAGAGTGTAAAAGATTTATGATAGTGGTAGTTCACTTGGGCTGAAAGCTGGTACAGCCTACAAAAAAACAAGTAATAATATCAGTTGTACCTAAGTTACGAGGGCGTGCTGAAAAGTACTTTTTCATACTGTTCTCACTATCGGTTGAGGTGTTACATGTCACGCATATTACTCGGTCGACTTCCCCGATTCGCTGCCATTAGAGGGCACCGAATTATAGAGTGTAAAATGGCGGCGTGTCACGTAACTATGCCGGTGCACGAGAAACAGCTTGCTGTAACCGCGTTTCTAACGGCAAAAGTTCGTCCAGACATGCAGCACACACTCGTTCAGTATCACTATGGCAGACGACACACGAGCGGTACGGCATCGCTCAATAAAAATGTAATATTACCTACTTCCAAACCTAAGAGAACATTTCTAAGTTCTGCGAGTTTCGCAGGAGAACTTCTGTGAAGTTTGGAAGGCAGGAGACGAGGTAATGGTGAAAGTAAAGCTGTGACGACGAGTCGTGAGTCGTGATGGGTCGCTCAGATCTTGCCGACACGGCAGCTCAGCTGCCCTCTGTAATAAAAAAACTGAGTCTGTCGATCAACGACGAACTTCAATAAGCGTCATGGGACGTCCGCCAGAGCAAATACACCGACAAATCATCATTTATTGCCTTATCGGGCCTTTAAGGCCTACAGCAAGAAGAACAAAAGGAAAAGTAAAGACAAAAAGACTTACAAAAGTACTCTATACAGTAGTAAAAGTTACATATGTACATTACAGCTTAAAGAAGAAACGAAAAAATAAACAGGGCATTCAATCAAAGGTTTAAAAGGCAAGAGGGATACATTACAGAAACAAAAAACAAAAAAAACACACACGCAGTGTCTGTCAATTACACGAGAGGAGGGAGCTGTTGCAGATGGCAGTCCATCTCATCCGGTCGTTGGCGTCCTCCTCCACGGCTGCTGGTTCCACTTCTTTCAGGATCGTTGTTATCCTATCCTTCCATCGAGTTCTTGGGCGTCCTCTAGGGCGTTTTCCTGTGGGTTGAGAGTGGAGGACTCTGTTTGGAAGGGATCCGTCTGCCCGTAGGATGTGGCCAAACCATTGGAGTCTCTTCTGCGCCAATATTCGTCCAATGTGTGGCTTTCCATACCGCTGGTATAAATCTTCTTTTTTTCTTCGTTCCCATTTACCTTCCATGGCATTGTAGATGGGTCCATATATCTTCCGAAGTACCTTCCTTTCAAATGCACATATTGCTTCTTCTGCTGTTGCTGATGTTGCCCAAGTTTCACAGCCGTATAAAAGTACTGGTCTCACCAGTGTCGTGTATAGGTGGATCTTGTTCTTCTGCGATATCAGCCGAGATCTGAAAAGATTGTTCAGGCTAAAGAACATGCGATTAGCATTTGTTATACGTTGCTGTACTTCTTTCGTTACTTCACTTCTATTTGTTAGTATGGAGCCCAGGTACTTGAACTCTTCAACTCGTTCGAAGGTATGCCTGTCGACATCAATGGAAGGAGGGAGATCTCGGCGGCGTGATACAACAAGATATTTAGTTTTTTCCTCGTTCACCACCAGCCCAATTTTCTCTGCATTGTGGAGGAATCGGGAAGTATCCCTGCGTACTTGCTCTAGAGTGTCGCCAAGGATCACAACATCATCAGCAAATGCCAAGATTGTGTCTGCTCCCACCATCTCCATCTCTCTGGTTCGACAAGTGTCACGGCTTACTTTTTCCAGGGCCAAATTGAATAATATTGGCGCCAATGGATCTCCTTGTCTCAATCCATTTTGTATACTGAATGATGGTGATAGTTGATTACCAAACCGCACTTGGGCCGTAGACTGAGAGTAGCAAGCAGCAATTAAGCGGATGTATTTTGATGGGATGCCAAGTTCCTCTAACGTTTCCCATAACGTGGCGCGGTCAATGCTGTCATAAGCTTGTCGAAAATCGATGAAGATGAGGTGTAGATCCTTATTGAATTCGTAGAATTTTTCTATCAACTGCCTCAGAGTAAATATGTGATCAATTGTCGATCGTCCAGCAACGAACCCACATTGATAGGTCCCTACAATTCCTTCAGCCAGTGGTTTCATGCGGTTTAGTAGCAGTGTTGTAAAAACTTTGTAGCCAATTTCAAGTAACGAAATCCCTCGGTAGTTGGATACATGAGTAGCATCTCCCTTCTTGAATATGGGACATATGATTGCTCCCTTCCATTCCTCAGGAATAACTTCTGCTTCCCAGATGGTAGAAATTAATCGTTTCAAAGCACCCACCAGTGTTTCCCCTCCCAAGCGAAGCATCTCAGCTGTGATACCACTACCTCCTGGAGCCTTGTTGTTCTTGAGTGCTTTTAGGGCAACACTGATTTCTTCCTCAGATGGTTCAGGGACTTCAACTCTGTCAAAACGGGCATCCGTCTGTGTTGTCCCTACACCGACAAATGCCGAACAAAATAAAGTGAGAAAGGGAAAAAAAGGAAAGGATCGTAGAGCACTTAAATGTGAAACGCAAAGGTCCCAAGTCCGCGTCTCGGTCCGGCAAACAGTTTTAATCTGTAAGGAAGTTTCATATCAGGGCACACTCAGCTGCAGAATGAGAGAAACATCCCCCAGGCTGTGGAGAAGCCATGTCTCCACAATATACTTTCTTCCAGGAGTGCTAGTTCATCAAGGTTCACAGGTGAGCTTCAGTGAAGTTTGACAGGTAGGAGACGAGGTACTGACGGAACGAAAGCTGTGAGGAGGTGCCGTGCGGCGTGCGTGGGGTAGCTCAGACCGTAAAGCACTTGCCCGTGAAATGCAAAGGTCCCGAGTTCGAGCCTCGGTCCGGCCCACAGTTTTAATTTGCCAGGAAGTTTCACCCTAAGTAATGTTCGTGCGCCACAATTATAATTAAAAACTGGTAGTATGATTTTGCTCCTAAACACACTGTAGTTTTCATTCAAATTCGTGTGATTGTTTTATTCCTCCGTAGTACACGCAGCGGTGGTGTTTTGGGCGCCTCCACTAGCTCCAGAATTTAGAAACAGCTTTTGTCTGATACAATTCGCTGTTCCATGTTAACGGACCTTCCCTGCATTACCTCTCCTCAAGCCTTCGCTGTTTTGGATGTTGTTACAGATGAAATTATAAATTTAGTAAGTGCGTCTCAAAGACATCTTACTGTGTTAACATTAAAAATAAATACATGGCTACATTCTTTTGTCTTAATCTCGCACCCTACGCATTTGTGTCCGCAGCTTGTGGTATACTGGTGTGCGTCACTGCCACTTGATCGCCGGGTCCCGGTTTCGATTCCCGGACGGGTCGGAGGTTTTCTTTGGTAGGGGACTGGGTCTTGGCGTTATCCTAACCATCTCATCTCATCTTCATAACAACGACGAGCAAGTCACTGAAGTAGCTTGAAACAGAAAGAGTTGCGTCAGTTGGCTGAACAAGTCCAGACAGTGGGTTCTGGCCAATAATGACATACGATCATTTCATTTACCCGACCTATCAGCAAAATATAATGACTTACAGTTTGCTTTAAATGTAGATAAATATAAGATGATGCGAATTCTTTGGAGAAGCATCCCTGTAGTATTTTCATAGTCGTAAACTGGGTAACTCCGCCTCATGGATTGAATGCCTAACATTGGGAAACAACGTGGAATATTGAGTGCACGTAAGGTTAGTTGAGAAGAGGTGCATGGACACTTACAGGTTGTTGTGAGTGTCCTGGGAAAATTCAGCTTACTTATGCTTGGGCAACCCTTTCTCGAGAACTCCTCGTGGCAGTCCCAAAATGTCACGGTAGTCTCTAATTTTCAAAATTTAATTTTCGAATGATATTATTGTTTGCGGGATTAGTGATGCACTTTTGTAATTGACTGTACAAGATACCCACGTGAGGAATTACTTTATAAAGTACCTCCAAGCAAAAGCAAAATTTTGGCTGTTGCACTTTCCAGCAATGGCCTCTTTATTCTTATGGTATGTCAGGACTGTTTTAGATTTAAACTTCTATCGTGTGGCTTATCCACGAGGGAGTGTTCGTTTCAGAATTGCATCTAGAACAGTCTCTTATTAAGGTGTTGAGAGAAGAATATTGATACCTATGCAATAGTATTTTGACTTGTAACTTGGGTAAGAATTAAGTTCAGTTGTTGTGCATAACAATGCACATAAAACGAGAAATGATACCCTTCTCTTAAAATAATTTGAACTCCTGCATGTTTGCCGTGCATGACGCAAGCACCATCACAAATTATAATGCTACTTTTTTTATATGTTCTTGGACAAGTTGACGAGGAAGTTGACGAGGAAGTTGATGAGGACGTAATTAAAGCAAGATTTTAAAAGATGAAGCAACGTTACCAGATGGACTTAAATGCACCCAAAATCTTTCAACAATCTCGCCAGTGGATAACAGATAAAGAAATACTACACACACCTGAAATTTAGAAGGTACATCAGAATTTTCATCTGGTATCATAAACATGAAAACTGCCTTAGCTATTTCTGCGTTAAGTTCCTCTAGACATTCATGTAACATACACTCTAGTACCTCGTTCTGTATATTCTTGGATGTACCCTTAAAGACTGTAGCATTGCGCATGTGCTCTTTCACAGCTGCATCTTAAGCTGAAATGAAATCATTTGCCATCTGATTATTTCAGGATTGTTAGCGTCTGCTGTTTCATCATTTTCAGGAACGACAAACGTCAACTCACCTTAGAGGTTAGTATAGTCGATTATTCTCGAAAGATCAGGGCGATTTTTTCTTACGTTGTCGTTGTGTCTTTCTATATCCTGTCTGAAAGCTAAACTAAGCCGTTGTCTAATTCCTGTTTCTCCAAGGATTAAAGCTTCTTTATTTCACACTTCTCTTCCAACTTTAAAGATAAGAAATTTGATTCTACAACTTATTGAATACTGTTCATTCTATTTAAATTGTTCGTTTCCGTCGGCATCCGACTCGCATTTGAGCTCGTTCGTCTACCAGCCCAAATGCCCATATTACTAGTGACTTTTCCTCTTGCTCCTCCCAGCCGAAGAAACATGTTTACTCTCAGAGGTTGCCTAGGCAATACTTTGGCACGTATGAACGACTTAAAATTTTTTTACAATATAGAAATGTTTTGAAAATGTAGCTAAAACAATCTCGTACGACGAGAAAAGAAAAATATTTGTTTAAATGGATATATTTATAATTTTCCCAATCAACTTTTTTCCGTGGAATTTCTAAAACCCTAGGAATCGCTACCAGTACCGCACCATATAATATCTCATCTGAAGATCTGTTTTATTCATTTCTTTGATAGTTTTCAACACCTTGCCTACTGAAAAACAGTCCCATAAATTAATAACAACGATAAGGTAATTTTGAAAAATATCTGAGAAAGAGATCTATGTTAGATGCCTATCAACGCAAAATCCTTCATTTCAGAAGCTAATCCGCTCAAGTCAGTCAGTTCACGCCGCATAGTAAACTAAAACCAGACAATATGATGCATTAATGGTTAATAACAGTCTTGGTTGCAATTTTATTTTTTCTATTTTTCAACGACGCGTTTAGTCTTATTTAGGCATCTTCAGGTTATCTTTTCTAGACGGACGCGAGAGGCACCAAGATCTGCATAACGCTTTCCCGTTCACAGGAGAGAGTAACAGAGTAACATGGGGGCTCATCAACGCGTTATGCAGATCTTGGTGCCTCTCACGTCCATATAGAAAAGATAACCTGAAGATGCCTAAATAAGGCGAAACGCGTCGTTGAAAAATGAAAAAAAAAACTAAAGTTGCAACCAAGACTGTTTTTAACCAATACTGTTAAGAACTGGTTTGCTGTATGCCACATATGGATTGGAAGAATATGATGCATATTTGGGTAAGTCTGTCGCCACTCTCTCTTAACACCTTATTTTGTGTCAGTTTCATAACTTGCTTTATAACATGACTTTAATTAAAGGGAAAAATTGCGTGTATCAAACCTGTTAAGTGAATTGCGTGTCATTTTTTAGTTTTAATTTCAATGTTACGTTTTTTAGTTAACTCTCCATTGGCATAATCGAATGTGGGAAACCAATGAATTTATCTTCCATGTACTAAATCACAGCTATTAACCAGAGCCGATTTGATGTGATTCTTTCTTATGCTCCACTGATTAGGTTTGATTTCTAATTAACAATTATTTCGTAATATCCTGACATGTAAATCACCTAATTTCTTTCTAATATTGCACTTGTTCTGCCCCTCAACGTGTATCTAGTCTTCTTACAATCTTTAAACTCTTTTTAGATTTAATTTTCCACGTGATAGTCCACAATCACTATATCAGCAGAAATGTAATTTAATTTTCATTCATGAAAAATTCTTCAGGGTGTGCCGGTGGGTGGAAATGCCCAACTGATTCCATTAGAGGTTCCCTTCCTATGGGTGCCTCTTACTTTTCTGAATCGCAGACAAGAAACCTGGTTCGCCCAAGAACGTAGTCACCGTAAATATGTAACAAATAGAATATTCATGAAATGAAACAATGTGGTCCTGGTTACTTAGTCTAGATATGGTAAATTCCATCGCTGTGTAACTGTTGAAGAAATGAAAGTGAGTACAGCAACCTGTCCCCTCCCCCACCACCACACACCCATAAGCTAACTGATTCTGCAAACAATACACCGCCAGCGTATGTGGGAACTACAGTGGGCTCCAAAGTTACCGACCACCGTGTTGCGGTTCCACGGTCAGAATAGTTCGGGCGAGTTCGGCCGATATCGGAGGTGGTCTGGCCGCACGCTCAAGCGTTTGATGTGTAGTTCCATCCCTAACGCCTCAGACAAAGGATATATTACAAAAAAAAGTCTTGTGCCTGATTATACCTTGCTGTAATCTACCTCCTGCCGGAGAACAACTTTTGCATATGTTTACCATCTTACTGAAGACGTACGTAGCTTAGGAATGTGGCATTTGCCTAATGGGAAGGAACATAAAAGATTTTAGCACTGGTTTTCTACAGAGTAGTTCATGTGAGAAGACGTCTTTCTTTCTTCAACGGTATTGATTTGAATCCGTGGGAAGACGCTATGTCGGTTCGCGAAATGTATGATTCGCTCTGATATTCCATGTGTTAAAAATTTACTGAGAAATCGTAACGGCTTGCTGAACAGGTCGTCTAACCTGAAATCTGTCGAAAATGTTTATACTACACGTAGCGAATACTTGTTTCAGAGCCCATTTGAGAACTAAAGCCACTCACTGCGTCTTACGACGTTTTATTACCGAAAACGCCCTTGTGCGCAGTGAATGACTCATTGATGAAACACGTTATTGGTCTAGTTCAGAATATTCTTACTCTTAATATTGTAGTCCAGTAGGAAAGAGGAATATAATAAGAAAATTATTACACGCGAATGTGGATTATACCAACCTTGACGATAGCACGATTATAACAAAGGGTATTAACAGAGAGTAATCATGTGGAACCGACATCACTTCCCACTATGTCCCTGATAGTGTAATTCGTTCCCCTTACTACAAGTGACAGACCTTTCATTCAAGTATTAAAAAAAATAACGAATTCGGAGTCTAAAACTGAATTTATGTTTTGCTTTCCTGTATAGTAAACGTGATTTGCACTGTAAAAATTATTTTTTATTTGTTCATTATAGTCCTCTCCCCACTGCAACGAGTCTTGGCCTCATTTTTCTCTTGCGTTAGAGCCGGCCGGGGTGGCCGAGTGGTTCTAGGCGCTACAGTCTGGAACCACGCGGCCGCTACGGTCGCAGGTTCGAATCCTGCGTCGGGCATGGGTGTGTGTGATGTCCTCAGGTTAGTTAGGTTTAAGTAGTTCTAAGTTCTAGGGGACAGATGACCTGAGAAGTTAAGTCCCATAGTGCTCAGGGCCATCTGAACCATCTTGCTTTAGACGCTAGGGCAAATTTTATATGCTAAGGCGTCTTGCTTTGTTGAAATTTCAGATACTAAGGCGTCGTGTTTTACTGAAATTTCAGTTTGTCCATTCGGACAGAGCCTTTTGCTCTATCGCAAGTTCATACAACATAAGGTCTTGTTTTATAGAACTTTCATTCTGCGCACACGACAGAGCATCTTGCTTTTCTAACATTTTTTGTTAGCATATTTAACAAAGGATCTTGCTTTACCAAAATTTCAGACATTACCGTTGACAACACTTGTAGTACACTTCTAGTTTGTTAACAGTACTGTAAAGCGATCGACTGGTTGACTAACCTGAGCTGTGGATTGTTCAGCTATAGATTTGATTTCACTTTCGTTAGCCTAATGTGCGTCCATAGTTGTTTGTCTTCTTACTTTTAACATATAAGCTTTTAATTTATTTAAAAGTAAACTTGCTAAACTAGTAAAATAGTTAATCTCTGTATATACTATCCAACGCAAGGGCCTATAACAACAGATTGCAAAAGAAAACATTCTTGCAGGGCGACCTGTGCACGAAAGCCAGATTATAGTGATGTAAGCAGCAAAACACATCAACAGCTTACAAAATGTGCACGGTAGACGGATTATAATGTATCGTGTGTTTTCAAGCAGAAATAAACGCCATTTTATCTGCTTGGTGGCTTGATGTGAATGAAATAATTCTGTTAGTAATTTATTACGTTAAGCTTTCTCTGAAGATATCGCGAAGCTGTAGGCACGATTTATGGCCAAAACAGGTAAGAGCGTATGCGTCTCAATTAATAGCTAATGTAAATGGGAACATAGCTACATTACGCATTACACATAAACATTTATCTTTTTCCGATCTTCGAATTTCCAGGCTAGATACATGATGTGAATGCTGAAATGATCCCCGACAACTGGTAACGAAGTATTTTGAATTTCAAATTATTAATGATTTTACTGTCACACATTTACGTTCTCTCTTCTCTAACAGTGAAGGAACAAGAAGAAAATGGGGTCCTGTATCGGATTACAATTATTTTCTTAATTTTAAGTAACCAACGATCATATCTATATGACAACCGTAGTTACAACTGCCCGCGTAATGACTGTTGAATACTCCGTAGCCACTGACGTAGAATAGAAATATCTCCGGAGTGAGCATCCAGATGCGCTGAATTGATTTTGTGTTGTCAATATTAATTGCCATTGTGATCTATTGATCTCGAAACAGCTTAGGTTTGTGTGTAATGCGTCTAATAAATTTTCAATATCATTATATCGCTGTTCCAGACAGATTACCTTCGTAGGTGCTGTGGATTTGGTAGGCGTTTTGTAGACACCATAAGAATTTGCATTTAACATGTAGAAGAAACTGGGCTCCTAGGCATCATGTCGTGACACCGCCACGGCAGCATGTATTCACACTGTCCACCACATCACGTCACGTCAAATTACTTATCCCAGTACTGGACGGCGAATGCGAGGTTATGAGTCACCATTCGTGATACAAAAAAGTCAGAGTATAGCATCGGGACTGAGGAACTAACAACGACAAAGTTTATGTTTGGCCAATGTAAATTTCGTAAAGTATACTCTTGACCAATTTTGTTTGGTAAAGAACAGAGAGGTGGAACAAAATTTCAAAAATCAGACAATTATTTACTAGGCTAAAATGTATACATACAAGCACATTAAAAATAGCATTAAAATGAAATGGAGCCTGTTTATCGTA
Organism: Schistocerca cancellata; assembly: GCF_023864275.1. Classification (NCBI taxonomy): domain Eukaryota; kingdom Metazoa; phylum Arthropoda; class Insecta; order Orthoptera; family Acrididae; genus Schistocerca; species Schistocerca cancellata. The sequence goes on along the minus strand of NC_064626.1, from coordinate 1,029,435,398 downwards.
CCCATTACGTTTACTTTTCTTACGTAACTAATAACCTTTTAAACAACTGCATCGCTCCAGAGACATTCGTACTCTGTGGTAGCTGACAAAGATTGTACCGAGCAAGGAGGCGCAGTGGTTAGCACACTGGACTCGCGTTCAGGAACATGATGGTTCAAACATGATTCCAGAAATGCTGATTTAGGTTTCCCGTGAGTTCCCTAAATCGCTTCAGTCAAATGCCGGGATGGTTCCTTTTAAATGGGCAGCCGACTTCCTTCCGCAACCTTCACTAAACCGATGGGACTGATGACCTCGCCGTTTGGCCCCCTCCCCCAAATCAACCAACAAACCAACAAAGATTGCAGACATCGCGAATCAAATTGTAGTATTATATGTTACAGGAAGCAAAGAAGGGATTCATCAGGATCAAAAGAGACAGAGAGGAGGAGGGTGGAAGAGAACTGGCAGATAGGGAGAAAGAGAATGCCATCTATTAATTTTATTTTGAACAGTAAAAACAAGTATCTACCGCTGCTAGAGTTAGGTGGAGACGAAGTTCAAATTTGACTAGGAGCATGAAATGTGCAGCAGACTTCAACCGAGATCAGGAAGCCTAGGAAGAAGAAAGTTCTACCACTTCGTAGTAACCTTGCGCGAGGTGCAGGCCCTTAGTTGCAGGGAAGCTTAGGGGCAGCGTGCCAGGCCACCAGCGTATTCGAAGCAAATGCAGAGCTAGGTGAAGTGATAGAGGATAGATTCTTTACAAAAGGATTTTTCAAAAAAGCACCAAAGGACCATGTAGCGATAGTGGGTGGGGTTGGGGTGGGAAACAGTTTGGACAGAGACGGTGGTGGCCAGGAAAAGATAGCCTCCCCTGACTTCTGGCACCACTGTAGACTTTGCAGAGTTGCTCCGGAGCCATGGTTGGCCTCGCCGTCATGAAGTTGTGAGGCAGATTATTGTGTTCTAGCAATCACACAGATGGCAGCTGACTCTGTGCATGCTGCAGAGGCACCCGTCGGGACTGTCAATAGAAGAGGTTTCACTGGCCATGGCTTGCTTCTAAACAGGACTTGGAAAGGTAGACTGGTACAGGTGATTACAGTCTATTCACTGAGAGCTGGGACGAAACATAAACAGTGTCACGTGAGCGACTACGCTCGTTTCCAGAGAAAGCATTCGGTGTTAGCGTGATACGTAGGGGTGTGGAAAATCCTTGGCGCACGCTTTGCGGCTGGCGGCGTTCAGCTGGCTGCCGAGCTGTCACAGCGGACCGTGAGAAACCTGGGCAACAATGTACGAAATAAATTTAACAATAATGTTAAAGTAATGTTAAACTGAGTTCATTCTATCGAAGCACATTTATTTTCATTCAGGTTGCTAACAAAACGCTCCATTCACACACAATTGTTAATTTTAATAACAATACCAGTAATAATAATGAGAAAGCACGAAACAAGGTTCACTCTGTCGAACTTGAACTGTTTTCATTGAGGTTTATAACAAACCGCTCCTCTTTCTCTCCTCTATAATGCAGTCTAATTTCCACATTTGAGTTTCCACTCGTAAAGGACAAACGGTTGCACCCATCGCATTCGAAAAAACTACAAAATTAAATTCAGACCTTTCTGAAACTTTTCTCGCTTACACCCCCACAAAAAATTTAAAGGGGAAAAGTTTGTCGCGTACTATATTTCGGATGATGATTTGGTAAAAGGTCTGCATCAGACGTGAGATTTTAATTTATTACTTCACAATTACTGACTCCATTGCGCAGAAAATTTGCGGACGTCATCAACATATAGTACTGAAGGCAATTATAAAATTATTTTGCTGTACGACACAAGTTTAGGAGATATGGCGTGATGAATGTAGAGTAACGCGGAAAAACAACTTTTCCTGAAAGCTTAAATATTTCTCTTTTTCAGTGACAATAAATTTTAATGTAATGTAAAAAAAGGGTTCGGTAGGTAGTTCTCGGCTCACTTTATCATGCTCAGGTGCCAAATTATAAAAAACACGACTTTCATTTTTTAGTTTCTAACGCCCCTTCCTTGTACACCCCTCGACGGGAGCGCTGTGGTCACGCGCCTTGCCGTGTTTACAATACGTTTCTTGTTTCGGTGAATGGAGTATAGATATAGGTGGGGAGTCATGCATGGTCAAACACCTATCATAGGCAGGAGAAGTAGGTCTGCTTTAGGATACATCCAAACAGGTTCAAATGGCTCGGAGCGCTAAGGGACTCAACTGCTGAGGTCATTAGTCCCCTAGAACTTAGAACTAGTTAAACCTAACTAACCTAAGGAAATCACAAACAGCCATGCCCGAGGCAGGATTCGAACCTGCGACCGTAGTGGCCTTGCGGTTCCAGACTGCAACGCCTTTAACCGCACGGCCACTTCGGCCGGCTAAATCCAAACAGGTTGCCCTGCCTAAAGAGTAGTGCAGTCTAATACGTTCTGTAACACTCACTCACAACATGATTCTAAAACACCTGATGGTACCCGTTGTAAAGGAAAAGAAATTAAAGGAAACATTAACGTGAGACTTTTCACTAAATGTGACACATGAGACACTAAATGAAGGCCAACGCTTTGAAATACCAGCTATTGAAATAGCAGAGTTTGACATCACCAAGAGATTTATCTTTTTGTGCGTTTATCGATCACCCAGTGGTAATTCGGATACTTTTTTTCAGTAAATTAACAGAAACTCTAGATGAAGCTTCAGGTAGTAAAGTCAACCCCTTTTTTGTGGAGATATAAACACAAATATCATAAATGAAAGTAAAAGCACTCTCATAATGACCTTAACCGTTCTGGCATCTCCGTACAGGTCAGTAGAACAGTAAGAGTTGCTATATGACCGCATCAGTAATCGACAATGTGCCCACAGATATGGAAAAGAAAAGGCGTGGTGTAACTGTAAAACATCTTGAGTATCAGACCATTTTCGCCAAATTATTTGGGAAAGTTTTCCTAAATTTCCGGCTTAAATAAAGAGATTTATCAGAAATCGAAAAACAAAATTTTTCAAGAGAATTATCAAACCAAAGGTGGGATTAAATGTGAAGCGAAACAAATTCTCTAAACTTTCAACATTATTGAAACTGTACCTCGAAAAGACATTTACGAAGGTATTCACACCAGTCTCACTAAAACTAAGATGGGATTTAGAAGTTCACCCAAACCCTTAGATATACATTGGAGAGAATAAAAGCAAAGCAATATGAGAACTCATTAAAATGCAAACAAGGGACAGGCAATACAGCAAGGGAAAGGGGATGGTGCAATAAATGATCCACACCACCTAGCAACCCATGAGCACTTTTCAAGTACTGCAGAGAAATTGCAGCAAAAATTCCCAAAAACTAATGTAGCACTTGAAGTAATTACGTACTAAAAGTACAATGATGTTACTACCAACCAAAGAGCATGACGTCAGTACAAATGTACAAAACCAAAAAATTAAAAGTTAATAGGACTAGTTGAAGCAGCAATGTGTGTGCTTAAACAAAATATGTAGAGTATGTAAGCTCCCTTAACAAATAGTATATATGGATCATTCGCGTCGTGGCAATTTCCAGAGGATTTAAAAAGAGAGCTGTACCTCTTCTAAACAAAGATAATGTAGAAGATCTAGTAGTTTATTGGTCCGTTACCCTGTTCTCACCATTCTTAAAGAATTAAGGAATGAGTTATGAAAGACAGGTTACTGAATTACAACCTTACAAGACAATCACAGTTTCGTCCCAGAAGTATGGAAGCAGAGAACCAGCTATAGTGGTACTTGAAGCTCTTAGTGAAGAAGAGCGTTCCACATGAATTTCTTTATATGTTTCCAAGGTTTTTGATAATGTTAACTATAAGATACTACGAAATAAGCTAGAAGTATTAGGACTAAAATATATAGGTAACGACTGTTTTTGATCACACCCTGCAGATAGGGAAAATGGAGGAAGATAAAACATCCTCAGATATCTACTCGTAAACTTTTACTAAAACCCTTATCAGGATGAAAATAAATTAATATAAGAAATTCTCAAGTTAGAACATTGGGGCAAATACTGTTCCTGATGTGGCACATTGACTTTGGTTGGTTGGTTGGTTGGGGAAGGAGACCAGACAGCGTGGTCATCGGTCTCATCGGATTAGGGAAGGATGGGGAAGGAAGTCGGCCGTGCCCTTTCAGAGGAACCATCCCGGAATTTGCCTGGAGTGATTTAGGGAAATCACGGAAAACCTAAATCAGGATGGCCGGACGCGGGATTGAACCGTCGTCCTCCCGAATGCGACACATTGACTTTCCAAACAGTATTAATCACGAAGAAAAAATTTCCTTAGCTGATGATTGCATTATTGTAGTCACTGAGAAAATACTAGTAAGTGAACCCCACAAAGAAATTTGCAATTGGTCAGTAGCAGATAAAATGACATTTAAAGTAAAGAAAAAACGCAGTGAATTTCAATTTGAAGAGAGATAATGACACTATTAAATACAGATGAAGGCTCTATAGAATGCCTAACAAACGCAAAAATTTTGGGAATGAATGAATTCTCAGGTAAAATGGTGTGAATACACAAAGAACGTCGTCAGCATGTTAAGCCTTTGGAGTCCTTTCATCACCATATAACACCCAGTGTCTTTTAGATAAATACTATTCACATGTACATTCAACACTTAGTTATGGGATTCTTTTTTGGGGAACAAACGCACAAAATATGAACACAGTTTTCATACTACAGAAATGGGCCATAAGGGCAATAACCAAAAATAGTAGTTGGTCTCTTTGCAAGGATCTGTTCAAAACACTGGGGCTATGAAATACGCCACGTGATTGCATTTATATGTCAGCTGTACACGTAAAATGACCGTGGTAAATACTGTAAAAACTGTACTGTCCAGACCGCGGAATAAAAGCAAGGATACAGTTATGAGTGGCGTCAAATACGCAATGAAACACACTCCTTCCTCGGGCATTTTCGGTTTAAGAAGATGCGAAACTAGCTGTGAGACATTCTGAATATTCTCGCTTCAGACTTTACAGTTCTGACAGGTGGCATCACTATATGTAGCCTTCAAAATGGCACATGTAACAAAGGTGCTTTGCAAACAGAGGGGTAAGATTGATTATCTTATGACGTTAAAACCAGAGAATCCCAGAATTTCTACGGAATTTCTACTGAAACCTAACAGTGAACAAATGCACGGTGAGTCGTAAAGAGAGGCGTCTGTCATTGTAGCAAAAAGTCATGGAAACATCTCCCATCACCCAGGTGCCGGCCGGCCTCGAACACCTGTGACTCCTACAATGTTGGAGCGTGCGGACCTGCTGACACGAGGTGGTCGACGGATCACAATCAAACACCTCGCTGCGCAAATGGACGTCTCTGTTGGCAGTGCTGACAGACTCGTCCGTCTGTTCGTGTACCCAAAGGCGTGTGCCCATTAGGTTCCTAGCCACCTAACAGAACACCATAAAGATTATGCTTTTCCATTACGGATATTTTAGAACCGTGACTGTATATTATTGTAAATAAGTTATACACAACTGCAATCAGTCACTTTTTTCAATAATAATGCTTTATTACATTAACCGGTTTTCTAACCCTTTCAGGTTCATCTTCAGATGATTTCGGGAGGATCCGGGAAGTTACATCATTACTGGTAGTAGCATAATGCTGGGTGCTGGTTTGTGACAGTATAGGCGGCTATTTTTTCGTATCTGTCTGCCTCCATTTTGGTGTCCTGAACACTTTCACACGAACTATATTAGTTCACACTTTAACAGTGACACTTTACCAGCAACCAACATGCGCTTTACAACTGTTGCTTATAACAAAGATCTTGACAGAGAGATATTGCATAAGCCTACTTTGTACAGAGATGTGATTTGTTGTTCTTTACATGTGTTAAAGTCGATATAAGGGCAAGTTTTTTATCAGAATGGCGATAACATGAGAGCACTAGATGAAATAATAATAAATTGCTACAAGAACAAATGTCAGGTGATCTGATATGTTAATTCTACTTGTATGTTACAGGCATTTTTTTAATAATTTACACATATACATATACATATACATACATACATATATATATATATATATATATATATATATATATATATATATATATATATATATATAGCAATTATCATGTTTGGCATTAACATGAATCCCAAGGAATCAATAATACAGAGTTATTGTATCTGTAGTGAGGTGCAGCTGTCTGTATGACCAGGACCTGTATATTTAAATTAATAACAAATCTTCAGGTGAACTGTTGGCTTATTTCTGTTGTTACGTTAACGTGATCTGGAGTATTATCAAGAGTAGGTTCTGTTTATTTTAGCTAAAGGTATATGCATAAGAGTTAAAGTGATTGTAATGGCTGTACATTTAATAATTTAAAATCATGAACAAAAACTCTTTAACTGTTGACTTATTTTTATTATAACATTAGAGTGATCTGGGATATTGGTAAAGGCAGCTTGTGTTTGTTCCAGCTAGAATTAATATGTATAAAGTACCGATTTATGTTAGCAATGGAGGGCTTTAACATTTAGGGATATGGTACATGTCTTATTCTGTGGTAGTATACTACATTGACACCGGTATGGGTAAGATGTAAAGAGAGCGGGGGGGGGGGGGGGGTCATTGGGAGGGGGTGGGGTTGGGGAGCCGGCGTAGGATTCGTTGGGTGGTTACTTGTTTTGAACTAGTAGATCTTCAAAGTTCTGAAGGAAAAATTTGTTTCTCAGTTCAGTTTGATCATTGAGTAGGTAGCCAGGTGCTGTATTTGTGTAAATAAGTATTTCAATTCTTTCAAGAAAGTCAAGTATTGTGCCTTTGTTGGCAAAATGTAGTATTCGGAGATTCTGTTCTATGTTGTTTGCAGAATGATTGTGTTGGGCAAGATGTGAGGGAAAGCTGGATTTGTTCAGGTTGTTAAGACGGAGTGCATCCATGTGTCCTTTAAATCTTGTTGTGAAGCTTCTACCAGTTTGTCCAATGTAGAAGCTTGGACATGAGATGCAAGTGAGCTTGTACACACCTGACTTTTGATATATTTGTATGGTGGTTTTGGTGCTGTGTATGATTTTATTTTGTACTTTGTTGTTGGTGAAGAAACTTATTTTTATGTTGTATGTCTTGAAGAGGTTGGCAATTTGGTGAGAAATCTTCCCTAGGAAAGGAAGGCTAACAAATGTGGTTTTCTTGTTTGTGGGTGGTTGTTCAGGAGTTGGTTGATTTAGTTTTGCTGTATGGATTAGTTTATCTATTATTGCAGGGTTGTAGCCATTGGTGGAGGCAATCATTTTGTCTTTCATTTGTGTCCATTGGGATTTTAAGCATGTGATTAACCATTGTTCTGAAGAACGCTTTTTTATGTTTGTCTGGATGGCAAGAGTATTTGTGTATGGTAACATTGGTGGTTATCGGCTTTCTGAAAATTTGAAATTTATGCTTCTGATTTTTATTTGAGATTGTTAGATCAAGGTAGTTAATGCCTTCTGGTGTTTCATGTTCTACTGTGAATTGGATTTTATTGTGTATTTTATTAAGTTCTTTGGCTAGATTATCTATTTCTTCTGTTACTCCATTGAACAGAATGAGTGTGTCATCAACATAGCGTTTGTAATAAAGCAGCTTATCTTTTTATTATTGTTTCTGAAGAATTCACAAGTTTTGCTAGTATAGTCTGATTCATACATGACAACAGCTGTGTTACCTTTGTCTGCTCTGACAATGAGGGCATTATCAACTGAAAGTTTCTTATTTATGTCAAATAATATCTTATGTTCAGTATTCATCTTATTGTACATTTTGTTCGGGTGAATGTTTCTCATAATGATGTTGTTTGCCTTATGAGCTATAGCATTATGTTCATTGTGTTTTAGTTTAGCTGCTGTACATGCAATTTTTGTGTTAACTATGAGGTCTTTAATGTTACTGTTACAAACCAGCACCCAGCATTATGCTACTCCCAGTAATGATGTAACTTCCCGGATCCTCCTGAAATCATCTGAAGATGAACCGGAAAGGGTTCGAAAACCAATTAATGTAATAAAGCATTATTATTGAAAAAGTGACTGGTTGCAGTTGTGTATAACTTATTTACATTAATATACAGTCGCGGTTCTAAAATATCTGTAATGGATAAGCATAATCTGTTGATACCACGCCAGGTAATTAGAACAATGCGCGATTTTCGGCAATGTAAACTTAAACTAACGAGAACAATCCTTGCAATACGATTTAACAAAAAATGTCTCTCAGAAAACGTGACTCCAAATTATATCAGAATAAAAATAACGAGTCGAAGTATGTCAGCCAAGATAGGAAAAGCATGATGTGAAGTTATTTGGTTAAAAACTGAAATCAGGTTTCTTTACAAAAGAAAGATCTGCTCAATTCAAAGCTGTATAATATGCACTTAGAACTTAGCCATAAACTTGTTACTCATGTCTTCATGGTCTTCCTAGACTATGTCAATATATATGTAAACAAAGAACATATTATTATCTCACATAGACACGAGAAAAAGATAAATGCTCTAATTTCAAAGAATGCAGTGAAGTCCCCCAGTATCTCTTCTGAAACGGAACATAAGTTTTTTGATAAAGTGATAAATACTACAGAAATATGCTTCAATAGTAATGAATTAAAGCTGTTAAACAAAGGCCTTAAACACAACATTGCCCCCTCACTAAATAAAAGCAACATTAAAGACCTCATACTTAACTCAAAAATTGCATGTACAGCAGCTAAACTAAAACACAATGAACAAAATGCTATAGCTCATAAGGCAAACAACATAATTATGAGAAACATTCACCAGAACAAAATGTACAAAAAGATGAATACTGAACATAAGATATTATGTGACATAAATAAGAAACTTTCAGTTGATAATGCCCTCATTGTCAGAGCAGACAAAGGTAACACAGCTGTTGTCATGTATGAATCAGACTATACTAGCAAAACTTGTGAATTCTTCAGAAACAATAATATAAAGGAGATAGCATATGACCCTACTCCCAAATTCCAAGAAAAAATTAAAAGTTACTTAAAAACTGCAACTTCTTGTTGACACCATTAGAAGCAAAGAACTGTATAGTGATGAACCCTTCAGCACCAAAACTGAGATCACAACCTAAGATCCACAAACCAGAATGCCCGATATGTCCCATTGTGAACTCTATCAATAGCCCAAGCTATAAAATCACCAAAAAACTTAATGATATTATCCGCAAGGCATATGTATTTGAAAATAACTACTCCATTAAAAACAGTTATGAGCTCATCAATAGTATAAAAGATATCCCCATCCCAGTCACAGCTAAATTTGCATAGTAAAGCTTTATACAAACATACCCATCAAGGAAACAATTAATTTAAAAAGAAATAACTTACTGAAACATGGGACAGTGGGTAGAGCTAAAATCTATGAACTCATAGAGATCCTGGAACTCATATTGTCACACAACTACTTCCTGTTCAACAACAAGTTTTACATTCAGGAAGATGGACTGGCAATGGGTAGTAGTCTTGCACGCTTGCTAGCAGACATATATATCAATAACCTTGAAAATAACTTTTTCTGGTCCCAAACCCAACTAAAAGATAAGCTGCTTTATTACAAACGCTATGTTGATGACACACTCATTCTCTTCAATGGAGTAACAGAAGAAATAGATAATCTAGCCAAAGAACTTAATAAAACACACAATAAAATCCAATTCACAGTAGAACATGAAACACCAGAAGGCATTAACTACATTGATCTAACAATCTCAAATAAAAATCAGAAGCATAAATTTCAAATTTTCAGAAAGCCAACAACCACCAATGTTACCATACACAAATCCTCTTGCCATCCAGACCAACATAAAAAAGCATTCTTCAGAACAATGGTTAATCACATGCTTAAAATCCCAATGGACACAAATGAAAGACAAAAAGAAACAGAAATTATTAAATCAATTGCCTCCACCAATGGGTACAACCCTGCAATAATAGATAAACTAATCCATACAGCAAAACTAAAACAACCAACTGCTGAACAACCACCCACAAACAAGAAAACCACATTTGTTAGCCTTCCTTTCCTAGGGAATATTTCACACCAAATTGCCAACCTCTTCAAGACATACAACATAAAAATAAGTTTCTTCACCAACAACAAAGTACAAAATAAAATCATACACAGCACCAAAACCACTATACAAAAATATCAAAAGTCAGGTGTTTACAAGCTCACTTGCAACTCATGTCCAAGCTTCTACATTGGACAAACTGGTAGAAGCTTCACAACAAGATTTAAAGAACATATGGATGCACTCCATCTTAACAACCTGAACAAATCCAGCTTTCCCTCACATCTTGCCCAACTCAATCATTCTGCAAACAACATAGAACAGAATCTCCGAATACTACATTTTGCCAACAAAGGCACAATACTTGACCTTCTTGAAGTAATTGAAATACTAATCTACACAAATACAGCACCTGACTACCTACTCAATGATCAAACTGGACTGAGAAACAAATTTTTCCTTCAGAACTTTGAAGATCTACTAGTTCAAAACAAGTAACCACCCAACGAATCCTACAACGGCTCCCCAACCCTGCCCCCTCCCAATGACCACCGCCCCCTCTCCTTACATCCTAACCATACCGGTGTTAATGTAGTATACTACCACAGAATAAGACATGTACCATATCTCTAAATGTTAAAGCCCTCCATTGCTAACATAAATCAGTACTTTATACATATTAATTCTAGCTGGAACAAACACAAGCTGCCTTTACCAATATCCCAGATCACTGTAATGTTAGAATAAAAATAAGTCAACAGTTGAAGAATTTTTGTTTATGATTTTAAATTATTAAATGTACAGCCATTCAAACAGCTTTAATCCATTACAATCACTTTAACTCTTATGCATATACCTTTAGCTAAAATAAACAGAATCTGCTCTTGATAATACTCCAGATCACGTTAACGTAACAACAGAAATAAGCCAACAGTTCATCTGAAGATTTGTTATTAATTTAAATAAACAGGTCCTAGTCATACAGACAGCTGCACCTCACTACAGATACAATAACTCTGTATTATTGATACCTTGGCATTCATGTTAATGCCAAACATGATAATTGCTATATATATATATATATATATATATATATATATATATATATATATATATATATATGTATGTATGTAAGTATATGTATATGTGTAAATTATTAAAAAAATGCCTGTAACATACAAGTAGAATTAACATATCAGATCACCTGACATTTGTTCTTGTAGCAATTTATTATTATTTCATCTAGTGCTCTCATGTTATCGCCATTCTGATAAAAAACTTGCCCTTATATCGACTTTAACACATGTAAAGAACAACAAGTCACATCTCTGTACAAAGTAGGCTTATGCCATATCTCTCTGTCAAGATCTTTGTTATAAGCAACAGTTGTAAAGCGCATGCTGGATGCTGGTAAAGTGTCACTGTTAAAGTGTGAACTAATATAGTTCGTGTAAAAGTGTTCAGGACACCAAAATGGAGGCAGACAGATACGAAAATGCCGCCTATACTGGCCACAAACCAGCACCCAGCATTATGCTACTACCAGTAATGATGTAACTTCCCGGATCCTCCCGAAATCATCTGAAGATGAACCGGAAAGGGTTCGAAAACCGGTTAATGTAATAAAGCATTATTATTGAAAAAGTGACTGATTGCAGTTGTGTATAACTTATTTACATAGACCATAAATAGCAATGAAGCACCGTGTGTGCGGAATTGCTTGTGAGTTACGAGGCTGATCGTGACCATTTTTTGTCGAATATGGTCACAGGCGATGAAACATGTGCTTCGCACTTCGAACGCGGAAGAAAACGACTATCCATGGAGTGGTGTTACATCACCGCTCCTCAGAAGAAAACGTTCAAAGCCACACCCTCAGCCAGCAAAGTCATGGCCATGGTCTTCTGGGACTCTGAGGCGTTATTCTGTTTGGTGTCCACCAACATTGTGGAACTATCAGTTAGTAAGTGTATTGTGCTACTGGCAATAAATTGAAAAAAACGATTTCAGCGTTTTCGTCGCCACAAAAATGTAAACTAAGTGCTACGATACATCAAAGTGCAGTTCCTCGCACACGTCTGTGCACCCGAGAGTAGTCCACAAAATTTTATTATACTGTTGTTCCTCTCCCACTCTACAGCTTGGGTCCATCCTCGTCCACCTTGCAGCCTGGATCTCTCACCTTCCGACTTCCATCTGTTTGGCCCATTGGATGATGCTCTCCGCCGGAAGCAGTATGTAGATTATGGTGAGGTTATATCATGTGGCCATACAAGCCCTACCAGTAAGGTGGCGTAAGGCCGTCTTATTGAATGAAGATTATGTTGAAAAGTAGGGGATTTTTAGCCAAAAGAGTGGGGAATAATATGGTGTGTTGGAATCCTGAATAAAGCCAACCTGCTTTCAGAAAAAAAGTGTTACATTACTTATTGAACGCCCCTCGTACATAATCAAGAACATATAAACATGAAACTCGATACAGCAATTTTCTACCAAGAAATAAAACTGTACAAGAAATTGCTCAAGCAGATTAAAGAGATTACTAAAGCATATTTATTAAAAGGCAGCAACAATTGCAGGTTAAGCCACACATTCGCTGCACTGACAGATTGCTTTGATATCACAAGTTACAGCTTGATTGAAAAGAACGCAACACATATAAATAATAATAACGATCATCATCATCATCATCATCATCATCATCATCATCATTTAAGACTGATTATGCCTTTCAGCGTTCAGTCTGGAGCATAGCCCCCCTTATACAGTTCCTCCATGATCCCCTATTCAGTGCTAACATTGGTGCCTCTTCTGATGTTAAACCTATTACTTCAAAATCATTCTTAACCGAATCCAGGTACCTTCTCCTCGGTCTGCCCCGACTCCTCCTACCCTCTACTGCTGAATCCATGAGTCTCTTGGGTAACCTTGCTTCTCTCACGCGTGTAACATGACCCCACCATCGAAGCCTGTTCGCCCTGACTGCTACATCTATAGAGTTCATTCCCAGTTTTTCTTTGATTTCCTCATTGTGGACACCCTCCTGCCATTGTTCCCATCTACTAGTACCTGCAATCATCCTAGCTACTTTCATATCCGTAACCTCAACCTTGTTGATAAGGTAACCTGAGTCCACCCAGCTTTCGCTCCCATACAACAAAGTTGGTCGAAAGATTGAACGGTGCACAGATAACTTAGTCTTGGTACTGACTTCCTTCTTGCAGAAGAGAGTAGATCGTAGCTGAGCGCTCACTGCATTAGCTTTGCTACACCTCGCTTCCAGTTCTTTCACTATGTTGCCATCCTGTGAGATTATGCATCCTAAGTACTTGAAACCGTCCACCTGTTCTAACTTTGTTCCTCCTATTTGGCACTCAGTCCGTTTACGTTTCTTTCCCACTGACATTACTTTCGTTTTGGAGATGCTAATTTTCATACCATAGTCCTTACATTTCTGATCTAGCTCTGAAATATTACTTTGTAAACTTTCAATCGAATCTGCCATCACAACTAAGTCATCCGCATATGCAAGACTGCTTATTTTGTGTTCACATATCTTAATCTCACCCAGCCAGTCTATTGTTTTCAACATATGATCCATAAATAATAGGAATAACAGTGGAGACAGGTTGCAGCCTTGTCTTACCCCTGAAACTACTCTGAACCATGAACTCAATTTATCGTCAACTCTAACTGCTGCCTGACTATCCATGTAAAGACCTTTAATTGCTTGCAAAAATTTGCCTCCTATTCCATAATCTTGTAGCACAGACAATAACTTCCTCCTAGGAACCCGGTCATATGCCTTTTCTAGATCTATAAAGCATAGATACAATTCCCTGTTCCACTCATAACACTTCTCCATTATTTGCCGTAAGCTAAAGATCTGGTCCTGACAACCTCTAAGAGGCCTAAACCCACACTGATTTTCATCCAATTGGTCCTCAACTAATACTCGCACTTTCCTTTCAACAATATCTGCGAAGATTTTACCCACAACGCTGATTAATGAGATACCTCTGTAGTTGTTACGATCTTTTCTGTTTCCATGTTTAGAGATTGGTGTGATTACTGCTTTTGTCCAGTCTGATGGAACCTGTCCCGACTCCCAGGCCATTTCAGTTATCCTGTGTAGCCATTTAAGACCTGACATTCCACTGTATTTGATGAGTTCCGACTTAATTTCATCCACCCCAGCCGCTTTATTGCACTGCAATCTATTGACCATTTTTTCCACTTCCTCAAATGTGATCCTATTTCCATCATCATTCCTATCCCATTCTACCTCGAAATCTGAAACATTACTGATCGCATTTTCACCTACATTGAGCAACTCTTCAAAATATTCCCTCCATCTGCCCAAGGCATCCACAGGGTTCACCAGCAGTTTTCCTGACCTGTCCAAAATACTTGTCATTTCCTTCTTACCTACCTTTCGAAGACTGCTAATTACCCTCCAGAATGGTTTTCCAGCAGCTTGACCCATAGTCTCCAACCTGTTTCCAAAGTCTTCCCACGATTTCTTCTTGGATGCTGCAGTTATCTGTTTGGCTTTGTTTCTTTCTTCAACGTAACTTTCTCTACCTCGGTTCTGGTATGTAGCAATTTTTGATACGCCTTCTTTTTCCTTTTACAGGCTGCCTTGACTGTATCATTCCACCAAGCTGTTTGCTTCATCCTACTTTTACACACTACTGTTCCAAGACATTCTTTAGCCACTTCTAGTACTGTGTCGCTGTACCTTGTCCATTCCTTTTCCAATGACTGTAATTGACTACATTCAACTAACTATTCCATTTATGAGATTGCTGTTATGTACTTGTGCCTGATTTCCTTATCCTGAAGTTCCTCCACTCTTATCCTCCTACATATGGACCTGACCTCCTGCACTTTCGGCCTCACAATCCCAGTATCACTGCAGATTAAATAATGATCAGTGTCATCAAAGAATCCCCTGAATACGCGTGTGTCCCTCACAGCCTTCCTGAATTCCTGATCTGTTATTATATAGTCAATGACAGATCTGGTTCCCCTGCCTTCCCAAGTATACCGGTGAATGTTCTTATGTTTAAAAAAGGAGTTTGTGATTACTAAGCCCATACTGGCACAGAAATCCAAGAGTTGTTTCCCGTTCCTGTTGGCCTCCATATCCTCTCCAAATTTACCCATAACCTTTTCATACCCTTCTGTTCGATTTCCAATCCTGGCGTTAAAATCACCCATGAGCAGAACACTGTCCTTGTCCTTTACTCTAACAACTACATCACTGAGTGCTTCATAAAAACTATCCATCTTATCTTGATCTGTCCCTTCACAATGCGAATATACTGACACAATCCTAATTTTCTTGCTGGACACTGTCAAATCTATCCACATCAGTCGTTCGTTTACATACCTTATTGCAACTACGCTGGGTTCTATTTCTTTCCTGATGTAAAGCCCTACACCCCCTTGTGCTATTCCTGCTTTGACTCCTGACAGGTAGACCTTGTATTCTCCCACTTCTTCTTCTTTCTCACCCCTTACCCGAATGTCACTAACAGCTAAAACGTTCAGCCCCATCTTACTTGCAGCCTCTGCCAGCTCTACCTTCTTCCCAGAGTAGCCCCCATTGATATTAATAGCTCCCCATCTCATTACCATTTGTTTGCCAAGTCGTATCTTAGGAGTCCCTGGTTTGTCAGTTAGAGGTGGGACTCCCGTCACCTCCAAAGGTCCGAGGCATTTTGCTCTGATTGTTGCCAGCACTATATTTAAAGTACCAGGGAAGCAGGTTGCTAGATTTACTTGCCCCGAGTCCCATTGGGTTTTACCCCTAACGGCTGAGGGACTAACCGGTGGATTTGGTAGTCTTTGCAGTATGAGCACAAAGGTGACCATGACTCATAATATGTCCGAGATGCCCAGCCTTATTCCAAAGTATCTGGTATCCCGACTGTCGGGACCACTTACTTCGCCACTCATACGTTGCCCGTGGTTCATGAACTAGGACATGACTACAGGAACCCACACTGTGAACCACGATAATGAAGCATAAATTCATTTAACGTTTCCACACTATTTTTTCTTCTTTTCTCTCGTTTCTGGAAAAACTTACTCCCAAACCCATGTAATATATAATAATAACGTCTAGTCCTCTGTTTGACCTCAACTACTCCCTCGTTATACTGGGATGATAACCCAGTTTTTTTCAAGTTACCAAATAGGAACCCGCAGTTAATGATATACGGACCTTCGTGAGACCTCTAGTGCTGTGATGACGAAGCCAGGAGTATTGTGTAGCAAGCTAGTCGGTCCTCTGGGCGTTGATGATACAACACTAGCGAAAGAAGAATTTGTCCAGTAGAGCATACTGTCATGTATTCTCCTCTGTGTTGACGTCCAGGTTGGCAGAGGTGCAGCACATGGCCTCGGAACTCGCTCATGCTGTCACAGCAAACTGCTACGGACGTCGCCCTCGGCCTTTGACTCACGTTATCATGGTGGCGGGCATGAGTGGGAGAGCGGCATAGCCCATATGACAGGCATGGCCTCCCGGGATAGACATGGAAAATTACCAGTGTGCTTGGGTAACCTCTGAGCAGTTCTACACGCTATGAAAATGGTCCACTGTATACCACCTCCACCAAGGGAAGCAGAGGATATCAGTGACTGCTTATAGCTAAATGTTGGAGGCAGTAACGGTTATCACGGGTCCCGGATACTGTGACATGTGCGTTGTGCGCCGAGCACCATCATTTTGGCTCAGCAGGCCATAGTCAGGTGTTTCAAACTTTCCCTCAGTGGTTGCAAGGTCGGCAGCTCGCAGCGACCGAGTATGATAGACAAGTCTGGTGCAAGGGTGCCTATTCTGTAACTTTCCGCCATTGTGCCGATCGTTTCGGTACTCAAGAGCACCGAACAGTCTAGTACTCGAATAGAGTCCCTGCGTTATGCAGTATGCATTTCGGTAGCGATACCGTTCGGGTCTAGAGAACCGAAGCGCTATTGTCGGTTCGTGTCGCGCAAGCCAATCAAAAGCAAGTGGCCACAGATCCGCGCATGCGCACTGAAGCGCGCACAGCGCCAAGAACACAAAGCGGCTAGCAGACGACACAGGCGCGCTATTCTTCCAAGTACCGAAAATTGCGTTTACGTTGCCATAACGCAAGACGCCGCATTCCATCGAGCTGACGTGCCCACATTCATCGTCCTTGCCTCCTCCATAACAGTATCAGGCGCAGTATATCCATTTCTATGATTCTCAGCTGAAATGCATAAAAATTTTTAGTTTCTCTGACCGCATGTTTCCATGCGTGCATAATAACGATAGCGTATTTGACTGTATTCTGCAGATTGTCGTATACGCTGCATTATGTCATCTTATTCTCACTCACACTGACATCCTGTTTTGGATTTTACGTTTCGCAAAATTAGTTAGGAATAATGTATAGTACCACATTGTACTAATACATCTATAAAAACACCCGAAAAATTGATTCTGAGAGTTTCAAAGATTAAGAAGATAAGGGAATGAGGTTATAACTCGCCCCTAGAGGTCCAAATGATTAAGTAGCCTACTTCCCTATATGATACGTCAACGGTTTGGGTCTTAAAACTAAAATTGAAAGAAAAAACGCATTTCCGAGAGCTCCTGCAGTTCGTCGAAGTTTATAATATGCATCTCATGAATGAAAATGTTTCATACATGGTGCTACAAACTAAAAATATTACGGCAGAGATCTTTCAACTGTCTATTGCGGTTGAGGATTCGATCGCAGATAAATACTTGTGACAAGCAAGATAACGAAGATGACAGCTGCTAGTAACATTCCCATTAATATAAGTTTTGCTCTTAGATTCCTGTCTAACCGCTTACTCGGAAATCGCTACATATTCGGAAAAAATGGTGAATTAATTCTGACAAGAAAAAATATAAAGGTCACTGTCAGTTGTTTCACTCACAGCAATTTCATCTCCAACACTTTCGTATTTCGTATTTTAAACACACAGAAATCACGAAATCATTACTGAGGAAGTGCGCTCTTACGTGTAAGTAATAACGAATATTGCAGAAAAATCTTACGTTACACGAATAACAATGTCTCAGAACGTGTTACATATATGGAGAGGAAAAAAAATTTTTTTTATCCACCCATGCGCGAAACAATGACCTTCCGCATCACATTCCCTCGTGCTAACCACTTGGCCCCGCCAAACAACGGTAACGTAGGCCTCAATTCTGGTACTATTACTTAGAGGTACGTAGGCTGACTTCGTTGCCAAACGGTGCTGCGTAAGTCATAAACGCATGATAGTTTAGAAGTTTTCCAATATCAAGCGTCACATAACTGCTTTCCATTGTTATTTTAAAGTTGTAAATACGTTTCGATAGTTAGTAACTAAACCATTTGTGGGAAAAATACACAAAGTCACTATAACGTCAGTTCACACACATGTAATAAACGTAAGCAGAGCCAATATCTTGATATTTAATGATCATTAAACTCTTTTTTGCATAAAAATAACACGTATTTTGAGAGAATATTGACCTAAAACTTTTTTTTATGTAATCATTCACAGTAACAACCTAACCTAACCATACGTCTAACAAATTAAAATAGTCTACTATGAACTCACTTTCCAACCGAATGCGTCCTCTGGTGATTCTTTAGTAACACAGTCACTAAATCCAAGCTAAAACCGCTAAATATGCTTAAAATAACTAATTATAGTTGTACATAAACCACAGCTCACCGATCGACAGGGCCAGACCGAAATCCAAAACCTCTCAGTACAATTGTAAAATCGGTGGGAGGACCGTTCGGTAACAAGTCTCAGAAGCTTACTGAATAAGATATGTCGATAAAGAACCGAAAATGACGTCTCTACCGGGACTAACCTACTACACCGATCGATATGAACGATACAAAATAGGGCCCCAGTTTCAGATTCGAAAGTTATCTTGTCAAACCATAGTAGCACATCGCAGGTACTGTCTGATAGCTGCTGTACTGAAACCTAAAGATTGACACAGAGGCTCTGAAGTATATTTATTACTACTAGTTTGAGGCAGTTACGTTATGTCGAGCCAGCTTTGACCTAATGAGGCACACTTTCCCCGGCTCATCAGCTGTCTACAGCACTCTCACAAAAATGGCTTTCACGGCTTCAGCATGTAGCTTTCCCGCCATATCAGCAGGCTAATAGGTATCCTTGTGAAAATTTTAGGGTGCTCTTGTGAAAATTTTACTCTCTCTTAAGAAATGAAGCTGTGCTGTTACCATGACGTGATGTCTTTTCTTTGCTGAGATAATGTTGCTAAGTTTACGATTGTAGCTTCTCACTCACACGAGATGAGGCAATATCTTCTGGGTTTGTTGTGCTTTCCATAATATCTGCTTTCTGCCTGTTTAGTTGTTTGGCTGCAACATGGTGAGCTGGCCTGGTTTGCCCTGGGCTGCAGTGGCTTGGTGGCCGCTGAGGAGGATTTTAAAAAATTTTACGTTGGTCCCTAATACATTACTTCTGTGTAACATTCCTCTCTTATTCAAACAAATTTGTCCCACATTTTTCGTAGCTTGTCTCTGAAACAATCTCATGAAATGCTTGTTGGACAGGTAATTACACATTGTACAATTCTCTGTTATTTACAAGTTCCGAAAGCTATAGGATAAGACTAGGTTTCTCTCGGTCCGATTTGCTATTTGTTGTAGTTTTGCTACGAACTATTTTCGTGCCTGGCATAAACCTGCTAGGAGTTAGGCGGAACTCAGACGTCCGCGTATGGCACAGCATACTGCTTCTTGCAGCGTTGCCGCTTTTAGCCTCGCAGCAATTCAAACTATCTGTTCATGCTCGCAACAGTCTGGCTGTGCTCATTCTCTCGTCTAATGCACTGAATCGATTCTGAATTCTTTCCAAGTTGTTATTCATTTTCCGCACGATACCTTTTGTGTACTGCGCCATTTCTATGGTCAGCCCTCGTATTCTTCTAGTGTTATTAAGCACACTGTGTTTCATGTTTTCTAACTGCATAGTGCGCCCATCTACTGTAATTCCAGTGTATTATTTAAGTTTCACATATCTTCTTTGTCAGTCGTTTCCAGATATTTCCCACCAGCATCCAACAACCCTCTTTTCCTCGTAATGAACGTTTATGATACTGCTTCTGTCAAATGATTTAGATGTGCTATCAATCTCTCATATGAAGATCGTAGCTCTTGATACTCGATTAGAATTTCCTGCAAAACATTTTCTTTCTGCGCTCCTCCACGTAATTCTGTGAATACTTCCTGAAACGTCATTTTGTATTTCCCATACACCAGAGGTTGATCTTAACGTCCAACACCGACAAGTCAATAGTACATCCAGTGGTCTGGAGAATGCTATCCCATAATTTAGTGAGTGGTTAAAAACTGTATTCAATAATCCTTTCTTGAAAAGTGAAGAGTTACCCAAACTACGGTAACCTTTGTGTACTTCCATAGTGTTACACCACCTAAGAGAAAGTAACGTCTCATCAGTACGTTCCATTTTCGAAAATATGTAGACAAAAACAAAAGTAACTCTATCCTACTCAGTACAGACTTCTGAAATATATCGTACATGATACATCAATATATACACAAATGCCGAATTTACAGCGAGCTGTAAAACAATATAAAAGTCTGATGACAACTTCTTATTTTACGATTTGAGTGCATAAGGCATATTGTGTATCTCTTGGTACTCCTTTCATAACATTTTCAGACGCTTTCTTCGTAGCTTGTGAGACTGATGCAACTGTGGTAAACTGTCAACAGCTAGTTTGAATGATTTCACTTTGCATATCCGGATAACAGATGTTTTGCTTGGCAACTGCAACTTAAGATTTACCGGTGATGTCACTTCAACAAATTGGAGTGGTTTGTGGTATTTAGTTAAAATTGCTTGGTTACGCCTTTGATGTATATGGGTTGGATATTATCACCCCCTGAACAACTCTGTATTGTGGCCGTTTCCCTATACGGTGCTCGGTCTTTCCAAGTTGTTATTCATTTTCCGCACGATACCTTTTGTGTGTTTTTAAAATGTTTTTATGTCGACCCTTTTAACCCTTTGTCAAATTTCACATAAACGTTTTATAAATTCTGTAACTGACTTGCTGCTTGCCCGAAGCTTAGATTTTATCATCTCAAAAGAAGATGCCATTTCCTCCCATATTGCACGTCATATCATGAAATATTTGTACTTGTATGAAGTTTAGAATTGTACGCCAAAACTATGAATGCTGTCTATGTGTCCCTGTTATCAGGTTAACATGCTCCAGTAATGGATGAACACTTTGGAAATCATTCTGTGAAATTTTTCTGTTTGTCCATTTGCCTGTGGATAGAAGGGACTTGTTCTTAACTTCCAAATGAGAAGCAAATGACAACCATTCATAAAATCTCACATGAAATTTGGACTTTGGCCTGTTATTATGCCATCTGGTACTTTGAACTTGAGGATACAGTTATTTACTAAAGCTTGTGCTACTGTATTTACGTCTGGTATTCCCACCTTAGGACGTATCGGTAAAACTGGTGTGTTACAGTTAACATGCACATTTTCTTATTGGTTTTATCAAATGGTCCTGAAACGTCGAATCTAAGTATTTTTAAAGGGGTGTCCGCTTCTGGTCATCATTTCAATGGGACTGTTCGGTCGCTAAGATCAGCCCCTTGTGCGCACTATATACATTGTCTTACATACTCTTCTATTTCATGTTACCTAGTTTTTAACCAATATTTTTCGCCAGTTCTCCTGTCCTTAGTTCTGTGACCGCCATGATCTGCTAATGCCAGGGTGGCCGAGTGGTTCTAGGCGCTACAGTTTGGAACAGCGCGACCGCTAAGGTCTCAGGTTCGAATCCTGCCACGGGCATGGATGTGTGTGACGTCCTTATTTTAGTTAGGTTTAAGTAGTTCTAAGTTATAGGGGACTGATGACCTCAGCAGTTAAGTCCCATAGTGCTCAGAGCCATTTGAACTATTTTTTGCTAATATGTGGTCATGCTGTTGTTGCATAGCTTCATTCCTGAATGCTACTGGAACAATTACACATGGTCCGCACTTTTTCAGTCTACAGAGTAAGCCATAGTACATCGAAAACTGTTGCTGAAGATTGAATTACTCACTTGTGCCTCCTGCCATTCAGTTATACTTTTGCCTATTGTTTGCAGTACTCTAATTTTTCTTCGTTGACATGCCTCCATTTGTATACATCTTTCCTTGTTTATGAAGTACTCCATAATCGAAAACACTCATATTGACTGTCCATCCTGTTAGTCTTTACGACAGATCCTTTAATCCATGCCATTTTAGCGATGCATGGTCTGTTAATAATTAGAAGTTATGGTCAAACACGTAACAACGAAAGTTTGTAATTCCGTAAATTACTGCAAGCATTTCCTTTTCTGTCATAGAATAACTCTGTTCTGCGGTGTTAAATTGCCTAGATGCAGAGGTCACAGAATATTCTTTACCCTCTAAATTTTGAATGAGAATGCGTCCCAGTGCACAATTACTGGCATTACATGAAAGGAGGCATTCTTTTTCGAAAGTAGTCAATATCAATACCGGATCCGATGTCACTGTTTTCTTCATCTCAAATGTTGTTTAGTAATCTGGTATCCATTCGAATTACACCTTATTTCAACAATCGGTCAATGGTATTACAATGCCCTCAATAGCATTGTAGCGACAATTAAGCGACTCTGCCTTACTTCTCTGGTTTCTGTATCACAAATCTGGTGTCTTGCTACTTCGGTAGTCCCTCGTCGCACAGGCGCCAGATTCAATGTAGGTAATCCTGCTAAAGTGGAGTGTTTCAGGATGCCAGTTGTTAAATGTCAACAACGTTTTGTACTATACTCGTTTTAATAAAGAAAATACGTTGACACGCACGTAACAAAATTTGAAATATGGTGGCTCTGGGCTACTCCGTTATATTCAACCATTTACAACACATTAACACATTTCCCACTTTCCATACTCGTGATATATATTGCCCACGTTCACTGATGACTAACTTTCACTTGATCTCATGTTTGCAAGCGGCGGTGGCTGAGCGGTTCTAGGCGCTTCAGTCCGGAAACGCGCAACTGCTACGGTCACAGGTTCGAATCCTGCCTCGGGCAGGATGTCCTTAGGTTAGTTAGGTTTAAGTAGTTCTAAGTTCTAGGGGATTTATGACCTCAGATGTTATGTCCCATAGTGCTCAGAACCATTTTGATCTCATGTTTAACAGCTGGGATATTTACTCGTGGCCGTTCTTTTGGAGCCGCCCCCGGTTACTCGACCGTGCGTTTTGGGTGGCGCCTCGCTACTAATTTGCCCTGTCTTCCCGAAGGACTAGAGGGACCCCACCTTTCTTCCTCAGCCAATAAGGACACTTGACTCGTTTCTTTCAGCCAATGAGCGTTCAGATCGCTGTTGCTAGGCGTATCTGACGTCACGTTTGCAGACATTGTAACGGAAGTTTCTCTCGGAACACTGTCTCATACTACAAGATCCTATTCCCGAATAGTCAGATCTTGTCCCTAATAAGGTTGCACAACATTGCCTCCTATGATATTATAATTAATGCTCCTTGCCGACGCTTAATTGTCAAATTTACATGTAGGATGGTTGCTACTAAGCATTCCCGATCGCATAAATGCGCGCAATACTTGGATTAAACACGTGAAGGGAATGCACGTATGCATTACAGCATAGCAATTTATGGGAAATCTTTAATGAGTATCCTATAATAATTGTATAGGCTTTAAATGATTGAATTTTTTTTGGCTGTCTGCGGTGTTGCGAAGTCAAAAAATGCTGAAATTAATCTGGAATAAATATTTACACCTCTGTAGTAATTTATTTGTGGAAAATAGCATTTATCCGAACTGAGTGAAAGACATGCTGTTGTTAGTCTGTTAAATACCTCTTCCAAATGCGTGACGTGTTCTTCTACATCTCTCGAAAATACAATGATGTTCTCATGCATTTTTTATGTTATACTCCATGAAGTACACCACTCAGCAGTGTCCGGAAAGTAGCCAATCCATTTTTAAGTACACATGCCATCCTTCAGAACTGGAATAGGTTATCTGCCAGTGAAGGTTTTGGCTTTCAAGTACCTGTAATCGCAACTTCTTACAAGGGAAATTCCACATCTCATCCTCTTTCAGATTTAATGATAAGACAGCGCAGTGGATAGCCCATCAAAATCTGAACTCAGATCAAGCATGAAAACAGGAAATTTTCGGAAATTTGTGGTAAGCCTTTATGGGACCAAACTGCTAAGGTCATCGGTCCCTAAGCTAATGCACTACTTAATCTAGTTTCAACTTACACTAAGGACAACACACACACCCATGCCCGAGGGAGGATTCGAACCTCCGACGGGGAGCCGCGCGAACCGTGACAAGACGCCTGAGACCTCGCGGCTACCCCACGCGTCTGCAGGAAAAAGAAGTACAGAACTGTGGAAAAAGAAGCAAAATCCAAACAGTAAACGGTGCCAACACAAGATGTACAACATAAAGCAAGTTCCAACAGCCATGACGTCGTCATTGTGTGGTCATGGTGGTGGACTGTGAAGGCCGAGATACTTATTCAAATCTCCCTCATGCCCTATATATTCGGCACACATTTATAAACTATCTGTCTGGTCATAGGCGTGCCTGTTCGCTGTATCCAGATTTGCGTCTGTGCCATGGTGTGATGTTCGTTTGCAACAGTAAGGTGTAAGGGACCTCCAGACGTACATACCTCCTATTTGTTCTACATGTTATCACTCTTACACTCAATTTTGGATGTTTTAATTGTTAAATTCATTCGTTGAAACATTATTCACACCTATTTATTTGTTGTTTTCTTTTCTGTGAGAGGTCTGTGCGATATCTGACCTGCTCTCACTTCTCATGACATTTCCTAGCGATGGTGATATATTCTTACCGTATGACTCAAATTCTATAACCAACGTGTAGATGACAACTGCCAAGACTAAAGAAGGAGAATAGAAACGTCAATGACAAGACGAAAAGTTCATAATTTTGTGAAAAAAGAGGGCACGAGGGAGATTTAAGCACAGATCTCCTGCTTTGCAGTCCAACACCTTAACCACACAACCACGACAGTGTGACTCGCGCAGTTCGTTTTATGTTGCATATCTTTTCCTTGGACTGTTCAGTGCTTGTAGTTTGCTTTTTTGTTTCACACTTCAGTACACTTTCTTCCTGTTTTCATGCTTGATCTGTGTTCAGTTTTTGATGGGCTATCCACTGGATCATTTTACCACCAAATGTGGAGGGGGGGGAGGGGGGCGTGCAATGGAAAGTTTTCCTTGTTAGCAGCATCTGGTGACTTTTTCGGAAAAATGACGGCGTTTGCACTCCATGGTCTGTCACTGTGTTCTATTATTCCCTTTGCCAGTTGCGGTCACTATATTATTCCATTTTTTGCTGTTAATCCTTGGAAACTCAGTATGCTTTCCTACAGAATGAAGTATTGCTACCTGGGGTTGTATGATGTTGTGTAGCGGGCATTACTGGCATAGGATCATTGTGTTAAACAAATCTAAAAACCATAATAACAAAGCTCGCATCGTTTATTGATCACTTCCTTGCAAGTAATTCACTTTCTTACAACATGCAGATGAACTAACAGTTCGCTTGTGGATCTGGTCATCACGTTACCTATCAATTTCTTTTTCAACCAAAACATCCAAATTCACACTCTTCAAGTCCCTTGGTAGACTGGCTTCGTCAATGGCAAAAGTATCAAAGCTAACTGGAACCATAAAAACCTTCATTTATGTTCCTAATATGGGCTACGCTACTTATCTAATTCTTAGTTACTTTGTAGTTGTTCAACCACACATAAGACTTTTTAGGGTACATTGGCATCTAATCCAAATCAGCCTTCCTGTGCCTAGAACTATGTTATCATGGGAAACAATATTTAGCATATTTGTTCTCAGTTCAGTTGGTAAAACGTCCCTAATCGGTCTGCCTTGCGACATTGCCTAGCTTGCAGTTGCTATTCCCAGCAGAAACAGTTTCATTGAGTTCAATATATGCCAAGGAAGATCTAGTTTGGCATGATGTTTGTCCAGAAAGTCTAGTCCAAATATTGTAGAATAATCTTCACCTATAATTGGTAACAGGAATGTATTTTCGAAAACTCTTATTTCCAACGCTAAAGGCGAGCATTGTTGTCCCTAAAGACTTTAAGTCAGTGTCACTCTGTAACAGCCCTGGCCCATAATCGAACCCTCAATCTCCAGCATGTTAACCCAAAATGTTGTCCCCTGCACCATTTACACAGTACTACTGGTATATCCTAGCAAAGGTAGTTATCGTACAAGTCACTACAATGTTACCAGGTTGTCATTCCTCAACGTCGATTTACTGCCAGAATGATGCAGAGGACGAAATTTTGTAAGAGAAATTTTTGTATTGCTAGTATGTGAGGAATCGCGCTGCGAAGTCAGAGCGCGCGAATTTTTCTTCCCCGTTTATGTGTAGAGTCCTCTTCTTCTTGGAATGGCTTCTGATGGGCGATGCATTCCCCTTTGTGTTTAATGGCCGCTTTTTATGATTTTTCCTTGATTTGTATTTCAGCAATCTCGTGCCTTATGATTGACGTGACCACGTTGATAACAATCTGGATGGCGACATTGCTTCTGCTGATGGCCCCTATGTCCTCACCTGTAACACGTTACTTCAGAGTCAAAGACCCAGTGGTAATTATGCTCTTTCGTCGCAATATCTGTTTCCTCCAGTTATTCTACTGATTCTTTTGTTTTCTGCATTAAACTATACACTTTCTCTCTAAAAAATCGTAAGTCCTCTTTTTCCGGTAGTGCTGGCACGAGACGTTAACTAGCTCCTCGATCGTTCCTGTTTTGGAAAGTCTGTATCACTTGAAATATTCCATATGCTTCAGCTTCGCCAGTTAACCGTAAGTCAGCCATTCGCAAAAAGAAGAATACAGCAATCTGTCGCAAATAATCTGAATGTACTGGAGATCGATTTCGACTACAGAACAGGCATCATCAGTGCTAGAGGTAATAGAAAGAAATAAGATGGAAGCATACATAACACAGTGTAAAACAGTAAAAGTACAAATCAAAAAAATTTGCAACTTATATCACCCTATGTGGTAACATCAAACTTGTGCTTAGACACGTAATGTCTTTCAAACTTCAGTATACAGCCATATAAGCAGGGTGATTTTTTCCACCGTGTAAAGCTCTAGAGTCTGATTGGTGAGAGGATACGGAACAAAAATGTCTAGTGAACTTATGTCTGGAAATGCATTGTTTACACGCTAGAGACCATTTATTCAGTCGTACACCGTTATAGAGACTGCAGTCTAATACGCGCTGTACCATGATGTCACAGTTAAACTATGTATTCAAAATGGTTTCCATGTACCTCAACGCATGCATGTACACGCCATAGCATGATCTGTTTCACAGGTTCACATCGGCCGGCCCATATCCCAACAGTGTCAAAGGCAGGATGGATACGCTGCTCCAGTGTCTCCATATCTGGAATGAGCTCTGTATACACGATACTTTTCAGATGGTCCCATAACAGGAAATCACACGCTTTGAGATCTGATGAACGAGCAGGCCAAACCGGATCCCTCTCCAACCCATCGACCAGGGAAGACACGATAGAGATTCGTCCGGATTTTAACGGTGAAGTGGGCTGGAGGACTATCATATTGCAGCCACGTAACACTTCTACCAGCAGGGGAGGCAAAGTCACTAGCAAGAAACGCCGATAGTTCCGACCTGTTAGGTGACGTGGAAGGAAACTGATCCCAAAATACGGTCATCGATTATCCCGGCCCACACACTCCGGCTGCATCGATGCTGATGATTCGCTGTCGTCATACCACGGGGGCCCAGCATACTATCCTACAGTTGACTGTTATGAAAGTTGTAAATACCACTCTGCGTAAAGTCGACATCATCTGTGAATAGGATGGATGACACAAATACAGGAATCGTTGTTGCGTGGTGAAGACACCGGTGACAAAACCGCTGTCGATGTGGAAAATCTGTCGCTAGTAAGTCCTGCATACTCCGCAAGTGATAATGTTAGTAACAATTGTGATGTAGAATGTTCCAGCCGGTCGTCTGGCTTACCGTGTACTGAAGGGCCAACTGCCTGGAACCTACACAGTGGGCGCCTTCTACAGTGTTAATCACATTTTGCTCCAAATCTGGTGTCCGAACATTTCGGTTATGTCCTTCATGACATCCTGATTCCTGAAACAGCGAACCACTGTTGCAAACATTGAATGCTGTGGTCTTTGTCAGTGGGGATAGGTCTTCTGATACAACCTTGCTGTCCGCCGCCTTTTGTCACCCTTTCCGTGAGTAAACATCGTGTCGGCATGCTCTCTATTCGAAGACAGAACCATTGTGTACGACGCTGTATTATATCTACTACAAGGTGAGTCAGCAAGAGAAGTGAATCCAACATTACCAATTAATATGGCAGGAGATGGCGCCAGGGCAGAACGTATGAGGAATAGTACCACCCTCTAGGGGTAGAGCATGCGTACTGTAACTGTGTTTGCATGGTAACGCACATTTTAGACCGCAGTCTCTGTAACAAAGTATGATTGAATAAATGGCTCTAGCATGGAAACCTAGCACTTTTAGAAAAAAAAGTTCATTACACCGTTTTTAGTCCATAACCTCTCATCGATCAATCCCTACAGTTTGCACACAATGGAAAAAATGGCCCTGTATAAAAACACTGAGGAAAAGAAACAGCATGTCTGACAGGATACGAATATGAACTGAAGTTACTATTTTCAAACTATAGTAGCAACAATGATTGGCACCCCTACCACGAGCACCCTCTATATGGACAAACAGTCAAGCTGATGTTTATTTCCGTAAAAATATTAATATAGGTGCATGCTATTACATCCGAAGTAATACAGGGTTATTACAAATGATTGAAGCGATTTCACAGCTCTAGAATAACTTTATTATTTGAGATATTTTCACAATGCTTTGCACACACATACAAAAACTCAAAAAGTTTTTTTAGGCATTCACAACTGTTCTATATGTGCCCCTTTAGTGATACGGCAGACATCAAGCCGATAATCAAGTTCCTCCCACACTCGGCGCAGCATGTCCCCATCAATGAGTTCTAAAGCATCGTTGATGCAAGCTCGCAGTTCTGGCATGTTTCTTGGTAGAGGAGGTTTAAACACAATCTTTCACATAACCCCACAGAAAGAAATCGCATGAGGTTAAGTCGGGAGAGCGTGGAGGCCATGACATGAATTGCTGATCATGATCTCCACCACGACCGATCCATCGGTTTTCCAATCTCCTGTTTAAGAAATGCCGAACATCATGGTGGAAGTGCGGTGGAGCACCATCCTGTTGAAAGATGAGGTCGGCGCTGTCGGTCTCCAGTTGTGGCATGAGCCAATTTTCCAGCGTGTCCAGATACACGTGTCCTGTTACGTTTTTTTCGCAGAAGAAAAAGGGGCCGTAAACTTTAAACCGTGAGATTGCACAAAACACGTTAACTTTTGGTGAATTGCGAATTTGCTGCACGAATGCGTGGGGATTCTCTACCGCCCAGATTCGCACATTGTGTCTGTTCACTTCACCATTAATAAAAAAATGTTGCTTCATCACTGAAAACAAGTTTCGCACTGAACGCATCTTCTTCCATGAGCTGTTGCAACCGCGCCGAAAATTCAAAGCGTTTGACTTTGTCATCGGGTGTCAGGGCTTGTAGCAGTTGTAAACGGTAAGGCTTCTGCTTTAGCCTTTTCCGTAAGATTTTCCAAACCGTCGGCTGTGGTACGTTTAGCTCCCTGCTTGCTTTATTCGTCGACTTCCACGGGCTACGCGTGAAACTTGCCCGCACGCGTTCAACCGTTTCTTCGCTCACTGCAGGCCGACCCGTTGATTTCTCCTTACAGAGGCATCCAGAAGCTTTAAACTGCGCATACCATCGCCGAATGGAGTTAGCAGTTGGTGGATCTTTGTTGAACTTCGTCCTGAAGTGTCGTTACACTGTTATGACTGACTGATGTGAGTGCATTTCAAGCACGACATACGCTTTCTCGGCTCCTGTCGCCATTTTGTCTCACTGCGCTCTCAAGCGCTCTGGCGGCAGAAACCTGAAGTGCGGCTTCAGCCGAACAAAACTTTATGAGTTTTTCTACGTATCTGTAGTGTGTCGTGACCATATGTCAATGAATGGAGCTACAGTGAATTTATGAAATCGCTTCAATCATTTGTAATAGCCCTGTACATACAGGCACAAACACACTGTTGATTTTAAAAGCTACCATAAAATTTATTATAATTAATTTAACGGAGTTGATACAAATACAGACATAAGAATGTCAGTACACTGAAAAGACAATTACAGAATGTAGGGCGTGCCATCTGTGAGTGGCGAAAGGATACATCCGTAGTTGCAAAGATGTAGGAAGTGCCATCTGTGAATGGCAAGAGGGTAAATTTGCATACAACAGCTTAAAATTGAAAAAGAAGGGAAACATAGACAAAATTTGGTAGGAATATAAGTTCATATCAAATTTAATAAATCGACAATTTTATTTAAAATAGAAAACAATAACACAAAATATGGACCAGAATGTGGAAAACATGGCCATCTACTGTACTCCTAGGCATCTGCAGGAAGCCACTTAGCCTAGGAGGTGTGTCAAGTGGTTGCCTACCTGCAGGCTCCTCAGGTTACTTTACAGGTTTTCTCAGTAGAGGTCCGTTTTCAAAATTGTCAGTATACGTGGGCGGATGCACCGAACATTTTACCGAACTGGGGGAAGGGGGGTCTAAGGGGAATCTGTTGCGGTTTCTTTCAAGCATAAATGAATGGCGCACCCAGCCATTTCACGCTAAAAGACATAAGGACCCTTTACTGTATTGAAATTTCCTTAAAGAGTCGCTACTGGTTTCACCCTGTACACCAGAGTAAAAACTGAGATCCACTGCACTCCAGAAAGGTGAGATCACGTTCGTTGGAGCTACAGTCGTGTCAACAGTGCCAAAGGTTGTCAAGAACTTCTTCCTGTTGTTCACCGCACTGCCGACTGCCATTTTCCACATAGACGCGTGTGGGAAACAACGTCCAGCTAATAGATGTGGTTTCGTTGCGTCCCTTAAAGCTACCCCTTGAGGCCTTTTCATTTCGTTTCTTGGCAACGGTGTGTCTAAAATGTTTTCCTCGGTCACCCACAAGAAAACCGCTTGATATCTACACTGCACGTAGCGGTTCTGACCTCCAACACTGAGGCGTCAAAAGAAGGGCTTTAAATGTGGGTAACAAGGGGCTGTGACAATATTCCCATTGTGTGACGCGTCCGAGGTGGCGCTGAGAAAAACTGTGGTGAAATTTGGTGCAATGTGACATTGTTAACCCAATTTACACCACTACAGATGAAGAGCATCTTTGAGCTAAATTTAAAACACATGCATCACAATGGGACCAAATACGGGGTTTTAACAAAGTGATCCGTTAATTCTGTTGCGCATTGTGGTTAAAAGACGAACTGTATTTGCAGAAATTTTGCTTTTACGTTTGTCTGATAAAACGCGTGCCAAAAGCTGATGAAGAATTTTGAAGCCTTGGAGCATTTTACCCTAAACATTCAAACTCTGATCGGCACTGATGGGTTCGTTTTCAAAAACGAATCATATTTCGTGATATGGAGATATTTAAAATCTGCTTCACTGTAATCGCTTATACTTTATCCAGCTCTCCCAAGAGCTCTCAAATATTCCTTTACTATTCGTAAAAATTAAATTGCTCATTTTATGTGGGCAGAAGACCGGTTGAAAGTAGTTTAGTTGTTAACATTTAGTCAGTAAGGATAGAAAAGGGAGGACTCAGACACTGCTGAATATAAATAAAGGCTCAGGCAATATTGGTACAAGAATCCACCCAGAAGCCACACATAGTAACATTGCTTACAGAGTGTGAATGTACCCGTATCCGTAACGTACTACTTATTTTCTTAACGAACTACTAATTTTGTAAGATGTCAAAATTGGATTGTTCTGGACGGTCTGCATATGGTAAAACACCTTATAAATGAGGCAGCCAGATGAGAACCTATCACAGAATAAATGCAAATATGACAAATATGAGCTACAGTCATGCTGGAGGCAGTCGACCATTGTAATAATAATGAGTGGCTCTGCATTCAGTGTGACTGAGTCGCAATGGTAAAAGTCAAACATCAGACAAAAAATGACTTTACTTCTCATATGACGCGTTTCAGAATTTATCCATTATTATATATCGAGGAGCGATTGCTGCACGTAGATATAGTCCCGGATTCTGATGATGGATAAATTCTGAAACCGATCAAATGACCAATAAGATCATTCCTTGCCTGCTTCACTATTATCTCTACGACCTTATCAGTCTGAATCCGGAACTAGTGATCATCACAGAGTTATGATCCTGGGAAAAAATATTTTGGTTCCTACTTCAGACGACAGTAAAATCCGACGCATTATAGTAGAAAGCTTGGCTCCTAAGTAATGGGCCTTTATTGACGGCGTTTTACAAAGAGGGAACACCATATCGAGGCAGTCATATCGCCTGCAAAAACAAACACAGACTACTGCATTCCAGGAATAAAAGGAAACTGAAGAGGTTATTGGGACTGTCAGTACTCTCGAGATACTCAACGACAATAGCTCGCATTTGCCGAGCTCGTTTCTGATAAAATGTTTCGCGGTCGGTGCATTCGGTAATAAAAGAAGTTCGTATTGCTGTCCAGTCGTTAAAAGAAACTCAGCTTCATAAAATGAAACGTCGGCCATCGAAACGAATATTGCGTCAGGTATTGGTACAGACAAAAGGAACCGCAAGGACTCCCGTTAAAGATATAGTAAGTAATATCGCAGTCTCGGTAAATGGCACTTTTGAAATATGTCGCTTGTTCAGCGTTATGTTTTCGATGCTACCGAAGTCGAACAACTGGGAATTTTTAGAACACGCTTTCACATAATAAATAGAACAAGTCTCTATCAGAATTGTATAAGTCTCGGTTGTTTAAAAAATCAAGTTAAGCTATCCTTTAAATACCTGAGTTAAATCAATGCGCAATGTAACAATACCGTGATTCTAAAATACTGTAACAGTCAAGTTGTTGGTGATGTACTGTCGTATTTTTTTATATTTTTTTTTTTACGAAGAACTACTTAAAGTGTGTAACAGGGCAAGGTGGAAAGATGTATGTCTGACTCGGGAGATGATGCAGGTATGAATTAAATTTAATTGCTGCTCTGGTGAAATATACAGGGTGGTCCATAGATCGTGACTGGGCCAAATATCTCACGAAATAAGTATTAAACTAAAAAACTACAAAGAACGAAACTTGTCTAGCTTGAAGGGGGAAACCAGATAGCGCTATGGTTGGCCCGCTAGGTGGCGCTGCCATAGGTCAAAAAGGTTAACAACTGCGTTTTTTAAAATAGGAACCCTCATTTTTATTACATATTCGTGTAGTACGTAAAGAAATATGAATGTTTTAATTGAACCACATTTTTCGCTTTGTGATATATGGCGCTGTAATAGTCACAAACATATGCCTCACAATATTAGACGAACAGTCGGTAACAGGTAGGTTTTTTAAATTAAAATACATAACGTAGGTGCGTTTGAACATTTTATTTCGGTTGTTCCAATGTGATACATGTACCTTTGTGAACTGATCGTTTCTGAGAACGCATGCTGTTACAGCGTGATTACCTGTAAATACCACATTAATGCAATAAATGCTCAAAATGATGACCGTCAACCTCAGTGGATTTGGCAATACGTGTAACGATATTCCTCTCAAAAGCGAGTAGTTCGCACTCCGTAATGTTCGCACATGCTTTGACTATGCCCTGACGCATGTTGTCAGGCGTTGTCGGTGGATCACGATAGCAAATATCCTTCAGCTTCCCCCACAGAAAGAAATCCGGGGACGTCAGATCCGGTGAACGTGCGGGCCATGGTATGATGCTTCGACGACCAATCCACCTGTCATGAAATATGCTATTCAATACCGCTTCAACCGCACGCGAGCTATGTGCCGGACATCCTTCATGATGGAAATACATCGCCATTCTGTCATGCAGTGAAACATCTTGTAGTAACATCGGTAGAACATTACGTAGGAAATCAGCATACATTGCACCATTTAGATTGCCATCGATAAAATGGGGGCCATATACCCTTCCTTCCATAATGCCGCACCATACATTAGCCCGCCAAGGTCGCTGATGTTCCACTTGTCGCAGCCATCGTGGATTTTCCGTTGCCCAATAGTGCATATTATGCCGGTATACGTTACCGCTGTTGGTGAATGACGCTTCGTCGCGAAATAGAACGCGCGCAAAAAATTTGTCATCGTCCCGTAATTTCTCTCGTGCCCCGTGGCAGAACTGTACACGACGTTCAAAGTCGTCACCATGCAATTCCTGGTGCATAGAAATATGGAGCGGGTGCAATCGATGTTGATGTAGCATTCTCAACACCGACGTTTTTGAGATACCCGATTATCGCGCAATTTGTCTGCTACTGACGTGTGGATTAGCCGCGACAGCAGCTAAAACACCTACTTGGGCATCATCATTTGTTGCAGGTCGTGGTTGACGTTTCACATTGTGGCTGAGTGCTTCCTGCTTCCTTAACTAACGTAACTATTCGGCGAACGGTCCGGATACTTGGATGATGTCGTCCAGGATAGCAGCATTCACAGCACACGCCCGTTGCGAATTTTGATCACAATAGCCATACATCAACACGATATCGACCTTTTCCGAAATTGGTGAACGGTTCATTTTAACACGGGTAATGTATCACGAAGCAAATACCATCCGCACTGGCGGAATGTTACGTGATACCACGTACTTATACGTTTGTGACTATTACAGCGCCAACTATTACAAAGCGAAAAAATTGGTCCAACTAAAACATTCATATTTCCTTAGGCACTAGACCAATATGTAACAAAACGTGGGGGTTCCTATTTAAAAAAACGCAGTTAATATCCGTTCGACCTATGGCAGCGCCATCTAGCGGGCCAATCATAGCGTCATTTGTTTATCCCTTCAAGGTAGACGTATTTCGTTCTTTTTAGTTTTTTCGTTTGATGCTTACTTCGTGGGATGTTTGGCCCGGTCACTATCAATGGACCACCCTGTATACAACATGGTAACCCATTTTTCATGAATCTCTCTCAGTCCATCACATCCTATCTGAAATTAAGAAAATCTAACTTATGCTACTGTTTACAATACTATCTCCTTTTCTCAGAGTCCAACATTCTCATGATTGAAACCTTTCCAAGTCATGATGTGGGTATAACCCCTTCATATTCCTGCTCTCAGGATGACCCAATACGTAAGATGCTGGATTTGGTATTCTCATGACTTCATATGGCCCCTGATACATTAGTTGCCATTTCTTATTTGTTTTATTTAACAAAGACGCACGCGGATGTGTGTGTAGCAATACTTTATCTCCAATCACATAAGATTGTTTACGTAGGACATGCTTTTCAAAATTTACTTTTCTCTTCCTAGCCGGCCGCGGTGGCCGTGCGGTTCTAGGCACTTCAGTCCGGAACCGCGTGACTGCTACGGTCGCAGGTTCGAATCCTACCTCGGGCATGGATGTGTGTGATGTCCTTAGGTTAGTTAGGTTTAAGTAGTTCTAAGTTCTAGGGGACTGATGACCTCAGATGTTGAGTCCCATAGTGCTCAGAGACATTTGAACCATTTTTTTTTTCTCTTCCTAGCATGCTCTGTATTTCCTGGTCGACTGCATTTCTTTGTTTCCATGGAACGGGATAAAAACTATGGCAGTATGTTTCGTGTGGCTTTACATTTAAATGACAGGTATAACTGTTTAATTATACCAGGTTGCTTAAGATGACAGACAATTGGGTCCTCTGTTCATCTTTAAAGTGCTCTAGCTCGCTCAACTTATGTTTTATTTGATCAGATATCGCAACTATTTGCATGACCTTGATCAAACCTGTTTGGTAAATCCGGCGCTCTCTCCTTATTAACTGCAATTTCGCCCCTCTACAATACCTTCCATGTTTGCCTTCCTTTCTCAGTATATCTACTTGGGCTAGGGCTCCATCGATCCTAAAATTGACTTTACCGGTAGAGAAGTCCAATTTGGCGTCCTTCTCCCGCTTAGTTTCAATTTCCAGAACACAGACGTCTATAAATCTTTTCACAACTAGGAACGCGCATTATCGCTGCTTTTCTTAAATCTTACTTCAACATCGTCTGTGTCCGCACAGGTTGTGATCGCGTGCCAAACGCTCCGAGTATCTTACAGAGCTGCACAGGAAACGTAGTCAACGGGGTCTACCTCATTATCTGGTTAAATAAACTCAGTGAAATTGCATTAACCGATGCGCCTGTGTCAAAAACTACATTCGCTGGAATATCCTCTATCTTCACTCTCATGGCAGAAATAGGCTCAGATGAATATTCCTCTTTACACTTCGTTGTATCTGCGCAAAGCTCCTCTTGCATTAACTATCCTTCATCATAGCGAAACACATTTACTTCCTGCACATAGCCCCTATCCTTGTCCACGACCGCTTCTCCGGGACATGATTCGGTCAGCGTTAGTTTTCCAAATGCGATTCATTTCTATGAACCGCACCCTCTCTCACTTCGGTAATTATTGACGATCTCTGTCGCCAATCATTCTCTACAGGTCTTGACTGTTGTGTCTGCCAGTTGTTACCATTGCTTGCATTATGACAATTCGAGGATTTGCATTTACATTGTACCCTGTGTTGTATCGTCTATCTCGTCTGTTTTGTAGGTTACAGCCGTAACGAAAGTTATTTCCGTTGCCGTTGCGTGTATTTCTTTTCTGGCTGTAGTTGTTATTTTGCGGCGAAGCGCGAATGGCATTTGTCTCGCCAATCAGTTGATTACCAGCCCTTCAGACGTAAGTATTATTTGACTGCCAGAAAGTGCTGTGCCTATCTGTTCTCGCCTTCATATCCTCTTGGATTAGATCTCTTGGATCTAATACCGACATAAATTCTTCAAGATTCTCTTCTGGAGGACGAATTAATTTTTTCATAGTCTCTGCGGGAAGTTTTGCCTTCAGAATGCATAAGATATCTTTATGTGAGGTGGGCTCGTGCCGGCCGAAGTGACCGTGCGGTTCTAGGCGCTGCGGTCTAGAACCGCGAGGCCGCTACGGTCGCAGGTTCGAATCCTGCCTCGGGCATGGATGTGTGTGAAGTCCTTAGGTTAGTTAGGTTTAACTAGTTCTAAGTTCTAGGAGACTAATGACCTCAGAAGTTTAAGTCTTTTTCAACACTCTCAGCAATGGGTAAACTTTCGATCGGCAATTTACTTACCGCTTCTTGGATACTAGCATCCACATATAGCATCACTTGATTCTCTTTCGCAGATGCTCATTCGTTACTGGAAAATTCCTGATGTTCGTTGAAATTTTTACGTATGATTTTAACACATTCGGAAGCTAAATTTGTTACGGTTTCTGTCAACTCAGCTACGGAATTCTCCACTTCCTCCTGTTTCGACTTCATAGTTTGCATTTCCTGTGTCACCTTTTGTAACTGAAATTTGTTTTTGGGCCTCGAACAACTCAGTTATCTCATTTGAGATCTGTTGTTGTTGCGTCACTAACAATTGAATAACCACTGACATATACGTCTGCTTCTGACATAAGTCAGACTGCTTTTGTGCCATGCCGGCCGGTGTGGCCGTGCGGTTCTAAGCGCGTCAGTTTGGAACCGCGTGACCGCTACGGTCGCAGGTTCGAATCCTGCCTCGGGCATGGATGTGTGTGATGTCCTTAGGTTAGTTAGGTTTAAGTAGTTCTAAGTTCTAGGGGACTGATGACCTCAGTAGTTAAGTCCCATAGTGCTCAGAGCCATTTGAACCATTTGAACCTTACCGGTCTAGGAATGGTAGAACGATGGGTTCGATGACGGTTTGGATGTACCGTGCACTATTCAGTGTCCCCTCGACGATCACCAGTGGTGTACGGCCAGTGTAGGAGATCGCTCCCCACACCATGATGCCGGGTGTTGGCCCTGTGTGCCTCGGTCGTATGCAGTCCTGATTGTGGCGCTCACCTACACGGCGCCAAACACGCATACGACCATCATTGGCACCAAGGCAGAAGCGACTCTCATCGCTGAAGACGACACGTCTCCATTCGTCCCTCCATTCACGCCTGTCGCGACACCACTGGAGGCGGGCTGCACGATGTTGGGGCGTGAGCGGAAGACGGCCTAACGGTGTGCGGGACCGTAGCCCAGCTTCATGGAGACGGTTGCGAATGGTCCTCGCCGATACCCCAGGAGCAACAGTGTCCCTAATTTGCTGGGAAGTGGCGGTGCGGTCCCCTACGGCACTGCGTAGGATCCTACGGTCTTGGCGTGCATCCGTGCGTCGCTGCGGTCCGGTCCCAGGTCGACGGGCACGTGCACCTTCCGCCGACCACAGGCGACAACATCGATGTACTGTGGAGACCTCACGCCCCACGTGTTGAGCAATTCGGCGGTACGTCCACCCGGCCTCCCGCATGCCCACTATACGCCCTCGCTCAAAGTCCGTCAGCTGCACATACGGTTCACGTCCACGCTGTCGCGGCATGCTATCAGTGTTAAAGACTGCGATGGAGCTCCGTATGCCACGGCAAACTGGCTGACACTGACGGCGGCGGTGCACAAATGCTGCGCAGCTAGCGCCATTCGACGGCCAACACCGCGGTTCCTGGTGTGTCCGCTGTGCCGTGCGTGTGATCATTGCTTGTACAGCCCTCTCGCAGTGTCCGGAGCAAGTATGGTGGGTCTGACACACCGGTGTCAATGTGTTCTTTTTTCCATTTCCAGGAGTGTATTTCTCTATATCTAATTCTGCGATACTGAAAAGAAATGAAAAATCTTATAATCTCTTTCTCTACAGACTGAGAATATTAATTTCTTTCTACATACAGACCAGATTGAGTAAAGGCTGTGAAATTTTTGTGTGTGCCTGCCTTATACAGCTTGCAGCGGTGTGAAGTTCTGCTGTGGGTATCGTGACTGCTGTGCTCACCGTACCAATCTCCACCAGAGCTCTGCGCACATGGAACACACGCAATGAAACGATTAATACATACACACGATATACAACAACAATTCTTAATTGTTGGTCATCCTGTACTCGGACGCCAATTTAAAGTTATTATTTTTATTCTCTCTATTATTTAATAAGCGTTTTATTAATGTGATTGCGTATTATTATTAATTGATTTTTATTTATGGTTTGGATTACCGATTCATTTTTACCTTTTGCTCCTTTTATTTGAGTCCTTTTAATTATGTTTGCGGTGGTTATGAAGTCTATATTGCTTACTGTTCTCCGTAAGTTAAAGAATACGGTAATACCATATGCGTTTCGCAGCAGCAGATCTCGTTGAGTCTCCTTGCCGGAACTTCTCCACCTGAAATCGCTAGAGACAATTTATCGCTCTACGGAAATCGATCGGTTCAGCCAAGTGTTATGTTGTGTCATGTGTATGGAATGTGGTGTCCAACTTTATTTCATGAAATTATTTAGGTCTTCGGAGAAATATTCTCGACGAATCCCAAAACCGTGTAGAACTGCAGGTTCGCAACATCAAACCGCACAACAATTCCGTACGGCTTACGACTTTATAATCACTGAATATTTCTTTTGAAATGATTAGGGGCTATGAACTCTACACACCTGGTATTCCTTTTGTGCTTTTACCTGTATTTATTTTATTCAATACCATAAAACATAGATTACTGCCTTAATGGCGGCTTCCAACAACCTCCTCTCAATCCGAAATACAGCATCTCTCTTCCAATGTCCAACATGGAACAATTATCTCTTTGCCGAAGCTTAACACAGCCTGTATATCTTTGTTATGGAGTTCGCACGGAGATACTTGAAGTCCACAATGTATTCATCTCTCGCACAAGTATTTTACATTTGTCGTCGTATTAATAGTCCGTCGCACTTTATTTGTGGGATTTTGCATCACGAAAAGTTACAATGAAGAGTAGACTAAAGTTTAGGAGAATCGTCCGCAGAGTGAGTGTGGAATGAAGTGGGATACTGAAGTACTGAACACCAATGAGACGTGTTTGAGGTTCTCTGAGGATGTGGATACTGCGGTAATGAATGTCAAAGTAGGCGGTTCAGTTGAAGGGGAATGGACAACTCTAAAACGAGCAATTACAGATGTTGTCTATACAGACTTTCGTACAAGGAAGGTAACTGCGAAGAAAGCACGGGCAGCAGAAGAAATACTTCAGCTCATCAACGAAAGAAGTAACTACAAACATGTTGAGGGAACGACAACAGAAATACCTTTAGAATGAAATAAATGGAAAGTCCTGTGCAACCAATGCGAAATGGTTGCACGATAAGTGTAAAGGAAAAGAAAATGAAACGATCGTCACAAGGACTGACTCAGCATAAAGCAAATTCAAAACAACCTTACATGAAATTAAACGCAAGGGCTGTAACACTAAGAGTGCGACGGGAATTCGACTGTTCTACGCAAAGGAGAGAGCGGATAGGTGGAAGGAGTACATTAAGATGTCTGTAAGGAAGGGGACTTACCTGATGATGTGGTAGAAAAAGAAACTGGAAGCGATTTGGAATCCAGTATTAGAATTTAAAAGATCTTCGAAAGACCAGACTTTAAATAAGCAGAGGGGATGTATAACATCTCATCGGAATTTCTAAAACAGTTGGAGGAAGTGGCAACGAAAAAGATATACAAACTGGCGAGGAGAATCGATGAGACTGGCAACATACTATTAGACTTTCGAAAAAATATTATCCTTTCAGATACAAAAATTGCAAGATTAGACCAGATAAGTGCAAGAACTATCGTACAATCTACTTAGCAGTCCGCTCATCCAAGTTGCTGGTGAGAAGTATATACAGAAAAATGGGAAATAAAATTGAGCTAGTTAGATGACGATCAAGGTAAAGGTACCAGGGAACCAGTCCTGACATGCGCATGACAACGGAAGCAAAATCGAAGAAAAATCAAGACACGTTAGTACGATTTGTAGACCTGGAAAATGACTTGTGAATATTATGCAAGTCTTCTGGGCTAACTGAGGGATAGTGCATCTGGAAAAAAAGCCATCAATTTAAAAATTAAGTTATGCACCAGCAGGAAAGTTAAAGGTGTTTAGCTATGGGTAACGAAGAGATTTATAATGCATAAATAAATAAATAAATAATACTTCTTGATGGAATATATTTGCACAATCAACATATCGGGACCTGTGATTGAATTTGACCCACATCTAAATTATTTGCGAATGATGAAGAAGTCGTGGAATGCCACATAATGTTTTTCTCCAGACCTTTTACAATTACACTTCAGCAATGGAATGTACTTACTCCAAAACGATGGACAAAGTGATTTGGCCTAAAAGTGATATAGCTCGCATTTAAGTTCACATTTTTGATAAAATCTTCGGTTTTTTACGGCCATTCTGCGAAAGTTTTACGTGCTATCGTATTCAGTAATGTACAAAGAGTATGACGTATCGTATTTTATAAACAACACATAAAAAATCACAATCAGGAATCCAGTTATTAGTAATACCTTTCCCGTGATTTCCATATATTACGACTGGCAAATTACGAAGTAAATAATCCTGTACATACAAACGGGCTGCCCTTCTTTGCACTTTTTCGATGTCCTCCGTCAATCCTGCCTGGTAAGGATTCCACACCGCGCAGCGGTATTCCAGCACAGGACGGACAAGTGTAATGTAGGCTGTCTCTTTAGTGGGTTTGTCGCATCCTCTAAGTGTTCTGCCAACAAAACGCAGTCTTTGTTTCGCCTTCCCCACAATATTATCTATGTGGTCTTTCCAATTTAAGTTTCTCGTAATTGTAATTCCTAGGTATTTAGTCGCATTGACAACCCCTAGATTTGCACGATTTATCTTATACCCTAAATTTATCGGACTTGTTTTAGTACTCATGTGGATGACCACGCACATTTCTTTGTTTAATGCCAATTGCCACTTTTCACACCATACAGAAATTCTCTCTAGATCATTTTGTAATTGTAATTGATCGTCTGATGATTTTACTGGACGGTAAATTACAGCGTCATCTGCAAACAATCTAAGGGGGCTGCTCAGATTATCACCTAGATCGTTTATATAAATCAGGAACAGCAGAGGACCTGTGACACTACCTTGCGGAACGCCAGATATCACTTCTGTTCTACTCGATGATTTACCATCTATCACTACGAACTGTGACCTCTCTGAGAGGAAATCACGAATCTAGTCACACAACTGTGATGATCTCAATATGCACGCAATTTGATTAACAGTCGCTTGTGAGGAACAGTATCAAAAGCCTTATGGAAATCTAGGAATATGGAATCCATCTGAGATCCCTTGTCGACAGCAGTCATTACTTCATGGGAATAAAGAGCTGGCTGTGTTGTACAAGAACGATATTTTCTGAATCCGTGTTGGTTATGTATCAATAAGTCATTTTCTTCGAGGTGATTCATAAAGTTCGAGTACAGTACATGCTCCAAAATCCTACTGCAAATTGAGGTCAGTGACGTTGGTCTGTTATTCAGTGGGTTACTCCTATTTCCTTTTTTGAATATTGATGTGACCTGTGCTACTTTCCAATCTTTAGGAACAGACCTTTCGTCAAGTGAGCGGTTGTATATGATTACTAAGAAAGCCGCTATTGTGTCTACATACTCTGAATGGAACCTGCTTGGTATACCATCTGGACCGGAAGACTTGCCTTTCTTAAGTGATTTGTTTCGCAGCACCTAAGTTATCTACTTTTATGTCATGCTAACAGCTGTTCTGGTTTAGAATTCTGGAATATTTACTTCGACTTCTTTCATGAAGGAATTTCAGAAAACTGTATATAGTAACTCCACTTCAGTGGCACCATCATCAGTAACATTTCCATCGCTATTGCGCTGTGACGGTATTGACTGTTTTTTGCCTCATTCGGAACGTTACCTAAAGCATTGATTCTTTTGTTGGTTTTCGCTATAATTTTTTTTCCACTACTGAGGGTTCATAACTGTTATTAAACACCATTGTTTAATAGATTAATATCTTTCTGTAGTTTAATTGATGATAGTGTTGTGAGTATGGCTCGATGAGTAGTTGATTGAAAGAAAGGTATCATATAGGACTGAGGACGTGTTGAATCCAGAGGCACAAATGATCACCATTCGTTGCCTTACGCAAGATATCATAAGATATTTGGTCGTCTACTATGGCCAAATTTAGATCCAAATAATTTAGCTCTCGTTTTTCTGATCTTGTAGCTCGCAAGTGAATCTAATTTTCTCCTGAAGATCATTAAATATTTTAAAGAGATGGTTAACCACGTCGTAAGTTCCATTGTACATAATCAAAATATCATCCACGTATCTAGGGTAGGACTGAATGCTTAATTATATAGCAGCATGACTTCTGAAAAATTTCTCTTCTAGTGAATTTATAAAAATGTCTGCTAGAAGGCCCGATAACGGATTAGCCATTGCAAGCCACTCTGGTTGTTGAAACAGTTTTCCATTAAATTGAGAATAGTTATATTTAACCACCACTTTTAGTAGCTGTATAAGGTCCGTAGTTTATTTTCCTGTTATATCTTTTGTGAAGGCACGCTTGTTTTTCATCTTGATTTCTACAGTTGTTTGAGTTGGTACATTAACGTACAAATCAGTAGTATCTCTTGGTTACATTCCAGGTTCTTCATTTCATTCAACTAGATCTCAGTATTTGCTACTGAATAATCATTTCGGAAGTCGTATATTTTTTTAATATCTCCATGAAGAAACCTAGCTAATTCATGATACCCGTTGCTAATAATATTCACAATGGAACGAATCGGGTGATTACTTTTACAGACCGTGAACTGAGAACCCATACAAGATACCCATAATGGTGTCGAGCCCTGATCAAGTATTTTACGCTAAGATTATGCAGCCGGTTGGATGCATAATTTATACACTGAAAATTTATTTACTGTTGCTGTTGTCAGCCATGTTTAAAATTGTGATCATTATACATGTTTCATTATTATATCTGTAGATGCCGTCAATCATTACTGTGCCGTGTCCTGGAACAGGATATAGGAAAGGCACGAGAACTTGAAGGGAGTTCCAGGTCAGTCTCCGGTTCCAGAGCGGTTAGGAGTAAATGTAGAAAGACAGGTTTCCAGTGATGGCAGGTGATTACTTGGATCAGCGCCAAACACGTCACAGGGCATCTACGAGAGTTGTGCATTTTGGGACTCGATAAGAATACTTTCAGGAGACTTATAGATCTCAAGGGTCTGAAATACACGTACCTAATACATTGAGACTAGGTACTACAGTGGAGGCTGTTGTGCCAGATAAAAACCACTTGAGATATTCGTGACGGCATTTTATTGTCTAACTACTTCAGTGGAGACTGCCATGCCATCTTTGACATGGAATCTACTTGTAGCATTACAAAAAGCAACAGAAGATTATGCGGGATAAGAGCTAACAGAATTAACAATCACTAGTAGCATCGTAAAGACGGACATTTGAGCAGCACTCGTAGTGAGAAAACAGACTTACATGGGAGCTCTCCCAAGGCTGGCGTCGATCGACATGTCGTGGGCGTCCAAAGGATCTGACTGAGAACTCTCTTGAGCACGAACATCAGGAGTTTTTAAAGGATTGTGGCACGGTTTCTTCCTGTCCATAGCTGGCCCACCAATCCATCGACACTTCACAGGC
The DNA here is from genome assembly GCF_023864275.1 of Schistocerca cancellata. Taxonomy (NCBI): domain Eukaryota; kingdom Metazoa; phylum Arthropoda; class Insecta; order Orthoptera; family Acrididae; genus Schistocerca; species Schistocerca cancellata. The sequence goes on along the minus strand of NC_064626.1, from coordinate 1,029,390,474 downwards.
ATCGACAAATGTAGCTTGAGACTCTGCATCTCGCCGGTGCCTCCGACAGAATATATTCAGGTTCGTTCTCTTCGATTCAGTAAGTAGTGATGATCCTAACCTGTAGCAAGCCCCAAGTTTGGTAGCTGCAGTGTTCATCTGGAAGCTGCCATTCCCCTTCGTAATATAGTTAGTAGCAACAGTGTTCTATGTGACTTGCCCTTCTATTAGGGTTGAGACTACTCCGTTGGGGTTGGAGACCACTGTTCCAGCATCTTAACACAACTCATTTCCTATATCACACTAACCTGTGTGAATCCACTGACGTTACTGTTCGCAGGATAAGTATCAGACTTACTGCATATTCTAACATGTGCCTTTCTGCGACCACCATGTATAGTAACCACACAACAGCGTCTAGATGGTGTGTGGAGTTACCAGCTAATTCTCTGAACTGAAAGTTCTACCGTAAGACAACTGCCGGGAATGTCTGGGATTCGTAGGCCTATGTTCCTCTTGTAGCCTAAACGCTACCGTCTATGGCGGACTATCTGCTTGTGATTCCTGTCTTGGCGTGTCCTCGCTGACTTCAGACAGCCTCAAACTTGAAAATACGAGGTTTGGAACTTTAATAGTGGCAACTACTTCTGTTTCTAAGCTGGTTGTAGGTCGTGTTCCAAGAACAGCATAGAGACAGAAGTGACGACACTTTCTGCAGGACCTGACCGTCATTTTGCAGAAAACTGTTCAAGCATGTACAGTGAAAGCTGTTACTGATTTGTTTGACTGGTGGGAATTCTAAGTGCTATACCACCTACAGCACTTCCCTGACTTAAGCCCTCGTGAGTTCAACTCGATTTCTAAACTGAAGGAAACACTTCACGGCATTCGCTTCAGGACTGCTACAAATTCGTTGGGCAACAGATCGCGCAGCTCAAACTGTCAACACAACTGGCACTGCTAAGAGTATCCAACGACTTCTACATCGCTGGCAACGGGTTACACACAATGCTGGCGACTGCTTTGAAGGTCAGTAAAACTTTGAAACACATATCTATTTTGTACAAGCTGTAAATAAATAATTGCCACTATTAAAGTGTCCGCCCCCGGTAGCTGAGTGGTCAGCGCGACGGACTGTCAATCCTAAGGGCCCGGGTTCGATTCCCGGCTGAGTCGGAGATTTTCTCCGCTCAGGGACTGGGTGTTGTGTTGTCCTAATCATCATCATTTCATCCCCATCGACGTGTAAGTCGCCGAAGTGGCGTCAAATCGAAAGACTTGCACCAGGCGAGAAATTTCCAACCTTCGTACATAGCTCAATAAGCCATCAACACATGACAACTGGACTGCGTCCTGGTAACGAACTGTTCTACAAAAAATTAAACTTAGTGCACTTATCCAAATATCCCACTTGTCTTACACACTTCTAACATCATTGTTTTTCTCCGTTCCTCGTCTCTGAGCACTATGGGACTCAACTGCTGAGGTCTTTAGTCCCCTAGAACTTAGAACTAGTTAAACCTAACTAACCTAAGGACATCACAAACATCCATGCCCGAGGCAGGATTCGAACCTGCGACCGTAGCGGTCTTGCGGTTCCAGACTGCAGCGCCTTTAACCGCACGGCCACTTAGGCCGGCTCTCCGTTCCTAAACTTCCAACAGAATGAAGTAACATTCTATTTCTTAGCAATCTCTCTCCAGCTATATTGTGCAAAATACCTTCAAAAACTTTCATCTTACATACTAATATAATACAATAGTTGCTTTCTCGTACAAATAGTTCAGCTGTTACCATTCCACACTACAGTTAAACTCTATTTTATCCTCAATACTGAGCAGCGCTTGCCATATGTAAATGCATGATTGTTTCTTTTTCTCAATATATTAATTACTTCATGAATTGTTTTCATAATCAGTGTAATGTTGCAGTTGCCGATCCAAATTTAAATAACTTTCATTCCACTCCATATAATTAATTACTTCATGAATTGTTTTCATAATCAGTGTAATGTTGCAGTTGCCAATCCAAATTTAAATAACTTTCGTTCCACTCCATATAATTATACACTCCTGGAAATTGAAATAAGAACACCGTGAATTCATTGTCCCAGGAAGGGGAAACTTTATTGACACATTCCTGGGGTCAGATACATCACATGATCACACTGTCGGAACCACAGGCACATAGACACAGGCAACAGAGCATGCACAATGTCGGCACTAGTACAGTGTATATCCACCTTTCGCAGAAATGCAGGCTGCTATTCTCCCATGGAGACGATCGTAGAGATGCTGGATGTAGTCCTGTGGAACGGCTTGCCATGCCATTTCCACCTGGCGCCTCAGTTGGACCAGCGTTCGTGCTGGACGTGCAGACCGCGTGAGACGACGCTTCATCCAGTCCCAAACATGCTCAATGGGGGACAGATCCGGAGATCTTGCTGGCCAGGGTAGTTGACTTACACCTTCTAGAGCACGTTGGGTGGCACGGGATACATGCGGACGTGCATTGTCCTGTTGGAACAGCAAGTTCCCTTGCCGGTCTAGGAATGGTAGAACGATGGGTTCGATGACGGTTTGGATGTACCGTGCACTATTCAGTGTCCCCTCGACGATCACCAGTGGTGTACGGCCAGTGTAGGAGATCGCTCCCCACACCATGATGCCGGGTGTTGGCCCTGTGTGCCTCGGTCGTATGCAGTCCTGATTGCGGCGCTCACCTGCACGGTGCCAAACACGCATACGACCATCATTGGCACCAAGGCAGAAGCGACTCTCATCGCTGCAGACGACACATCTCCATTCGTCCCTCCATTCACGCCTGTCGCGACACCACTGGAGGCGGGCTGCACGATGGTGGGGCGTGAGCGGAAGACGGCCTAACGGTGTGCGGGACCGTAGCCCAGCTTCATGGAGACGGTTGCGAATGGTCCTCGCCGATACCCCAGGAGCAACAGTGTCCCTAATTTGCTGGGAAGTGGCGATGCGGTCCCCTACGGCACTGCGTAGGATCTTACGGTCTTAGCGTGCATCCGTGCGTCGCTGCGGTCCGGTCCCAGGTCGACGGGCACGTGCACCTTCCGCCGACCACTGGCGACAACATCGATGTACTGTGGAGACCTCACGCCCCACGTGTTGAGCAATTCGGCGGTACGTCCACCCGGCCTCCCGCATGCCCACTATACGCCCTCGCTCAAAGTCCGTCAACTGCACATACGGTTCACGTCCACGCTGTCGCGGCATGCTACCAGTGTTAAAGACTGCGATGGAGCTCCGTATGCCGCGGCAAACTGGCTGACACTGACGGCGACGGTGCACAAATGCTGCGCAGCTGGCGCCATTCGACGGCCAACACCGCGGTTCCTGGTGTGTCCGCTGTGCCGTGCGTGTGATCATTGCTTGTACAGCCCTCTCGCAGTGTCCGGAGCAAGTATGGTGGGTCTGACACACCGGTGTCAATGTGTTCTTTTTTCCATTTCCAGGAGTGTATTTAAGAATGGGATAGGATGTTAGTCCTTCGTTTATCACCGCTGCATAGATTCCGTTGTGAGTGTGTTATTGCTAACCGCTTTCGTAATTCAGTTCCAAGTACCAGCGACAATGGAGCTACCGGCCACTTCTATCTTATTTTCCGTTGTGAGTGTGTTATTGCTAACCGCTTTCGTAATTCAGTTCCAAGTACCAGCGACAATGGAGCTACCGGCCACCTCTATCTTATTAGAAGCACAGTGACGGCATTGCATACTACACGCACAGTAACGAGTGGGTATCCCTCATATTAAGCAGTTGATTCTAAACCCCTGCGAGAATACTGCTTACGCTTGCACTTCAGCGCATACACACCAGGCGTACTGCTACAATTGTAAATACACAACTAAAATAATTATTTAAATTGAATCACAGGATATTTTTCGTTAAAATTATTTAGTTTGGCGTTAAATACCTTCCATTTGTACAACTAGCAATATGGTAAACCCGTGTAGCTTACATTGCCTTATTTTACCAAATATCCTTTTTCAGTAGTAAATAATTCGTTCAACGTGACATTCCAGCCAAGTGATTTCGTCACCTAATACGCAGCATCACTTTAGAATCTGAAAAGAATTCATTTGGCGCTAAACTTACGCTCTGTCGCTGAACCCACAATCCAGTTTAACATTTACATTTTCTGCAGTAGCAGACGAAACAACTGAATACTTAACAACATTATTTGTATTACACAGTGACATAAATTCCTCTTAATATTATCATTCTAGTTCAACAATAAACATATTAATGCACAAATATCGCCGTACGCCTCAAGTAGATAAGAAACTATAATAGTTTAACCTCTGCTGTTTAACCTCTGAGCTAACTGAAAGTCCTTCCAGCACGGTGACTGGCAACATGAGGTATACTGAATCCGCAATCACCTCCGGTATCCCTAACATGGCACAACGTATCAATGACCGGGATTTTGACAGTAAAGTCATCACAAGTCGTTACTTCCGACCGTTCCTTTACGCAACCCACTTTTAACCCGGGTACATACGCGACAAATTCTTCATATATTCATGAAGGAAATATTAAAATGAAAATCAGTGACTAACTTCTAGTCCTGTGTCAACATTAAGTACATTCTTGGCTTGGCGCATCAATCGTTCCCGAATACAATATAATAGAAAAATGCTCTAACGTTTATTCATTATACAGTAGTCTCGCTGACGTTCTATGATGGTCGGGGTTTTAGACGTTCCCGCGTTGCTGGCACCTTTTGCTACCAGGTACTGTTGGCCCCTACAAGCACATCAGGATATTGCAACACTCGTTCTAGTTCATAGCTTCTTTTAACACGTTTATACAAACATCAGCAGAAATACTTCTCCCTACCAGTAGTTTACCTGGTCGCTCAGCAGTAATCATCGATAAAACTTCCCTATCTTTACAATTTACTCAAGGCTTCAAATAAGTCTTGACGATGGCACTAGGTATACCGTTCACACTGTTACAGTTCGGCGCATTGATGTGGATTTTCTGGTGGATAATAAAGCAGATTTTGTGATTTCATGTACGTGAAAAGGTTGAATCAAGCATAATTTGAAAAAATGAGAATCTGAGGTTCCAAACGTGTCGATTCGATTTCATTTAGTAGTCACCGGTAAATATGCACACGCATAGGTTTGTCTGGGAGGTTTAACTCGTGCGCGACATAAAATAAAGATAAAGATGTAATTCTTTATTGATAACGTTCTGACAAAATTGTCTTTTAATCTCCATATGCATGGCTTAGAGGTGTTACCATTTTTCACACTTCCCTCTAAACTTTCACTTGAGCGTCGTTTTCTGGTGACCAGACGTATTTCAGGTAGTTTTCGGTTGAAATATCTGCTGTTTGGATTACGAAGTTCCAAACTCGCACTGCACGCCAGATTTATTTGGGCCATTTTGTATGTTTCCACTTAATGAATTACTATATACGCCCAAGATGTTTCCTAATGTGACTTCACAAATACAGACACTATACTGTGAGAAATACAGCTCTACAACAAGATCATGTCAGCTGCTTTGTAATAAAATTGATGAAACGACAGCTGATGAAACGTCATTTTACTGAAGATAGGATACCACTGGGCGATTATTCTCGTACATACCTGGCGTTGCTCTCTGTGGGAATGTAAGGATGATATTTTTTCGAATGTGCGATCGTGCCTCTCCAGTCTCATAGGTTCTATAAACTTTCTCGAACAACTTTTCGGTTGTCACTTCCCCTAGTGATTTAGGAAATTCCGAAGGAATGCCGCTTGTGTATCCCTTCCGCCGTATTGGATCGGAAGTCTTCTCAGTTAAAGTCCGATAATATCTTACTGCCTTATGTCTTCCACATCGACTCAAATTTCTTCTATCACATCATAAAGAAGTTCCTTCCTTCCGTAGTGGCCTTCAGCGTAGTCTTTCCACCTATCCCCTTTCTCTGTGCGTTCCGATGGCCATTTCTTTTTCAGCGTCTTCACATTTTTTTCTGAAACCAGTCCGTCATGTCTTTCCTTTATTTCCCATTTATCTCATTCGTAAGTCAGTTGTGTAGTTGTATACAGCTTTTCCTTATGAAATTCCTATTTTCTTCTCTCATCGATCAGTCGCAATATTTCTATCATTACTCAAGGCTTCTCCACAGATGCCTTTCTTGTACCAATGTTTGTGTGTCCAGCTACTGTGACTGTCCATTTTAGAGACGTTCATTCTTCTTCAACTGAACTGCCATTTGTGGTGTTTATTATCGCAGCATCTACACCCCCAGAGAACACCAAACGCACCCCATTTTTCCTCCGTATTTCAATATCACATTTCATTCCTCAATGATTATTCTGGACGATTGTCTTCAGTAGCAGTATACTCTTCATCATTACTAGATAGTGATCTATGTCTGCTGCAGAATACACTTTACATTATCTGATTTCTGAATGCCTGACAATTATGTAACCCAGCTGGAATCGTCGTGTGTCTCCGGTCTTTTCTAAATAGCTCTCTCCCTCTTTCGAATACTGAACAGCGTTTTCGATATTAGCAGCTGAAATTTATTGATGAACTCAATTATCCCCTTCTCTCGTCCGTAATACGAAGCCCATGTTCTCCAGTACTGTTTTGTGTTTCTTCTCCTTGTATTCTGTTCTTTCCCCCTTGATTATTAGAGTATCATGCCTTCTTATGTAATGAATTACCCGTTCAAATCCTCATAAGCTTCCTCTATTCCTTCATGTGGTACTTGTGCCGTCGCCATGTATACTTCGATTCTTATTGTTGGTGTTGATTTGTTGCTGATTGTAAGCAGAACAATCGTGTCACTGGATTGCCCTCTCGGCCCTCCTTTTCCACTCATGACGAATCGTCCTCCGGTTACCCCGTTTGCTACTCTTGCTGATGTGACACTATACTTTTGTGGCTAGAAATCCTTCTTCCCATTTAACTTCACTGATCTCCGCGACGTCTAGACAGAGCTTTTGAATGTCCTTTTTGAGATTTTCCTACTCACTTACTACATTCAGCCTTCTGACATTCAGCGCTCCGTCTCGTAGCATGTTATTCGATCGTTGGTTACGAAATATTTTTCTAATGGTTACGTCCCTCTTGGAAGTTCTCTGCTGAAGATTCGAGTGAAGGAATAATCCGGAATCTTTTGCCAATGGAGTGATCATAATGACGCATTTTCACTTACAGGCCACGTGTCCAGATGATGAAAATTGTCTGTCTTTCATACATAGTTTCCCGTTGCCTTGTGTATCCTCATTCGGTCGTTCGTCACTGATTCATCTGCATTTAGGGTAGTTTTACACCACAGGAACAAGAGTTTGAAACTCTCTCCAATTCCCCCCACCCACCCCTATTTGACACTGTCATTGGCAGAACGATTCTGACTGCTTACACTGGCAGTCTTCGGCAGCCATTGGTGATGACGTTTATTCAGTATGTAAGCAATGGCTGTGTAAGCAGTGGCTGGTCCAAGGACGTTTTCTTTATCATCAAAGACGCTACACCTGTCCCATGGGTCACATCACTTTATTTAATACTATTAATTGCAGACTCATGGGGCAAACCTCTGTACTATGACATACGACAACACATTGTCTACCAGAGAACTCCTCGAAAATTGCGTACGTTTCGTCTAATTGGACAATGGAAGAAGCAATAATATTGTTACAAGGTTCTACTCACCGAATTTCATCTAACGAAGAAAATTCACACAAATCAAAGCTCGATAAGTTATATCTTGAATAAATATTTTATGTATCTGGTGTTAATCAGCTTTGATACATTTTAAGAATGTGGCATAATAGCAACTATTTGTCGACAATTTTTGCTGATGTGTAAACTACAAAGTTGAACGATGCAAGCTTACTAGCTTCTTTTTGCTGTTCAACGAAAGTGATGTGAGCTTCCTTTTTATTCGATGTGGCTTTTTTCATATCTGTATATTGGATATTTTTCAAAGAGTAGTCTTCCATAGAAAGCTAAGAAATAACAAGTGCTGACCACGATACAGAAACTTACGTTTATGGTAGTTATAGAGTTATAGAGAGGACGAAGATGAAACAAGGACCGAAGATTTTTATCTTGGGAAAGTTAAAGTTACGGAATGGTGCAAATCAAATTTATTAACATTTTCAAAAGTTAAAAAAATACTTAAAAGTTTTACCTCGTCCAAGAAGAATACTAAGAGGTTCTGGATCTCTGATCGAGATATATTTCGGTGTATAGTTGATAGATGAGACTGTAGGACACAATAATTCAAAAGTCGAGAAATTAAGTTCAGTGTATGAGTGACCCTGAGATTGTACTGACCTAATCATTGAAGACCTACTAGCCACTAGCACTATCCTTATTCAAATCTGGGTGAAAAAGGAACGAATTACAAATGTGGCTGTGTTTTGGACACATCTAAGAGGGCCTACGAGATTCATCTTTTTGCTCCTTTTTTGTAACATAAGAATTTTAATACAATTATACAGGTTGACTCACTAACTATTTCGACCAAGAATAACTACGAAATCATGACAGGAGCGTAAAAGTTTGTGGGAGACAAGTTGCATGGGAGGCATAGTATGACGTTGGCTTTTTGTTGCTAGTTGGGGTCGTTCAGAGATATGAAGGTCAACTTTATTTTTAATGGAATGCTATAGTTTAGTACTTATTTTATGATAGCGGCTATCGAGACAAATCCAATGATGTGTAAGAGTAAGGTCTTTGAAAGTCAACGAAGGTCACAAAGGTGGCATGAACGTCCATTTACAGAACGTGTTCGAAGTGATGACAATTGGTATCAATGCAGTGCTGCAATCTTCTTATCATGGATTGAGTGGTATTCCTTATCACTTTGGCACTTATCGAAGCACATGCTCTGACAATTCTCTCTCGCATATCTTCAGGTGTAGTTGGAACGTCTTTATAAACAATGTCTTTTACGAATCCCCACAAGAAAACATCCAGAGGCGTCAAGTCTGGCGAACGAGCCGGCCACGACACATCTCCTCGCCGTCCAATCCAAAGATTTGGGAACTGTCTCTGCAACTCATTTCTAACCATCATTGAAAAATGTGCCGGACGCCCATCGTGTTGATACCGCATTATGTTCCTTGTTCCTAAAGGTATTTCTTCCAATAACAGACCTAATTTTCTTGCAAGTATGTGGCGTACTTCCTACCATTAAGCTTTCCTTCGATGAAATAGAGGCATATAATTATGTCCTCCAGAATTCCACACCATACATTCACCGACCACGGTTTTTGGTGTGCAACTTCCCCACGCCAACATGCATTTGCAGTTGCCCAATAATGCATGCTATGAAATTAACATTTCCAAGGTTCGTGAATGTAGCCTCGTCAGTAATAAAATCAAATTCATAAATGTGTCATCCCTCTGAATCTGAAGTTGAGCTCATCGGCAGAATTCAATGCGACGCATACAATCCGTGCCAGTTAATTCTTGGTGGAGACTGATATGGTAAGGATGATATTTATGGCGATGCAGAACACGAACAACACTACTCTGTCTCATGCCAGATTACCTTGCGATGTGACGCCAACTATCACAAGGATCTCGAACCACAGTGGCAAGAGTACCAATTTCCGTTTCGTCGTTAGTAACTTTGTTTGTCGTGTATATTTCCCATGCGTTAAAGATCCAGTTGTTCTCAGTTTTCCATACACATTTTTAAATGTACGAAGTGCAGGGTCAGTATGTTGAGGATATCTTTCAGCGTATAAGTCTCTAGCTCTCATTGAATTTCGTTGGTATTCTCCGTAAATGAGAAGGATATCGACTTGTTCTTCGAAGGAATACATCATTCACATTCGCTTGATTTGACGATACTAGTCTTACCGTTATTATTAGTGTTGTATTGCGAAAGCATCGAATGGTGTTTACAAGTTAATGGCACGTTAGATGGATACGCCGTATTCGGCGAATACTTACTATTTGCACGATATACGAGAAAGAATTGCCAGAGCATGTGCTTCGATAAGTGCCGATGTGATAAGGAATACCACTCAATACATGATAAGAAGATTGCAGCAGTGTATTGATACCAACAGTCATCACTTCAAACACCTTCTCTAAACGGACGTTCATGCCACCTTTTTGACCTTCTTCAAAGGACACATCTCTGGATTGACCTCGATAGCTGCTATCAGAAAATAAGTACCATACAACAGCAACACAATTAAAAAAACAAAGTTGACCTTCATATTTGTGACGCGACCCCACCTAGCAACAAAAAACCAGTGTCAAATGGTTCAAATGGCTCTGAGCACTATGGGACTCAACATCTTAGGTCATAAGTCCCCTAGAACTTAGAACTACTTAAACCTAACTAACCTAAGGACATCACACACACCCATGCCCGAGGCAGGATTCGAACCTGCGACCGTAGCAGTCCCGCGGTTCCGGACTGCAGCGCCAGAACCGCTAGACCACCGCGGCCGGCAACCAGTGTCATATTGTGGCCCCCGTTGTACCATGAGACATTTGTCCCACAAACTTTTCAGCTACTATCATTCTTTCGGAGTTATTCTAGGTGGCAATAGTTAGTAACTCACGCTGTATACTCAAAACACATTGTATTGTGAATTTAAAACAGTTATAATATGTTATTTAATAAATATAACCTAAGATAAGACTAATTATTTAAGCAAAAAAACTTGAAGTACTACGTGCAAGGCGCAACCGCTCATGTGAGAGATACTTAGGCGACCAGTGGAAGGTCAGAAACTTATGTTGTATGAAAGTCAATAAAATTTAAGTGCCTTCGTAAAATTTTTTTCGGATGGACAGAAAGTACCCGCTCGCTCTCTTGATAATGCGTGTTATAGGAAGTGCGTTGGTACTGCTAGGGTTAGGGGCCAGCGGTTCGTAATGGACTGTGATAAAAATAAATTAATTGGATGCGTCAGGAACATCGCGCGCGAAAAAGTTACCAAGCTATACGTGGTTCTCTGTTCCAAACCCAGTGCATCCCGCTGTCGCGAGGTGTGAGCGTCGCCGTAGCCTTCCCGGGCGGCTGGCAGCGCGCCAGAACCGTCGCGACCGATGCCGCCCGACATCAGATCCCCGTTAAAGCGCAATCAGCGTCACCGCAGCCAGTTCTCGGAGCGCCATTACTGCAGCCACGCAGAGCCGAGGTCGGCTGTGCGTCTTCCTGGAAAAGAGGCTTCCATCCCGCCTCTCCGTTTCCCATCCCAGCCAGGGCACCGAGACAGACGTCAGGAATTTGCACGCAAAGTAAATGATTGCTTGTAAAGAAAATGATCATGAAGTCGTTCGCGTTGTTATGGAATGAATCCGAACTCCACCTATAAAATTTCCGATGTTGTCACCAGTACCGTAATGAGGTTGCACAGACACTCAAGCTAAACCTGCCGTTCAGGTCGTAGCGTGGGGAATTACACTGCTGAGCCAAAACATTATGATCATCTGCTTAACAGCTTCTTTGTCTGATTTAAAAACGAAATAAATCACTGAATTTTGCTTTTCAGGTTCCTGAGTATTTGTTAGTGGGATTGCGGCAGTATTTGACATTAGATGTCTACGCACAGCGAAAAGAATGGGCCGCTGATTTGCGTACGCTGTGATGCCGCCCATCAGCGACCAAGATTGGGGTCCACAGAATTAACATCAAGCGAATTTGGTCGCCGAGACATGAAGGTGAATTCACTGAAATGCTAATTGTAATGCTCCTCAAACGACTATAGCATGGTATTGGCTCCGAGACACTGACAATTATACTGCTAGAGACATCAAGCATGAAGGCATTCAGACGGTTAGCAGCTGTCGCCGTGCCTTCGATTACTACCACAAGTCCCTTGCAAGCGCAGGACAATGTCTCATTTAGGATAATACTGGTCCCACCAGCTTGCGTCTCTGGCGTGCTGCACGTTTCGAACCGCCGTCCACCTCGATGACGGTTTTGTGGAAGCCAAGAGTAGCAAAAATGTGATTCACCCGAAGAGCCGACACGTTTCCATCGATCGACGGTCGGAGCTTGACGGTCCCGTGCCCACTACGATCGTAATTGACGATGTCGTTGGACCAACTTATGGACACGTAGGGAGCCGTTTGCAGCGGGGCTGCATGCTCAAGGATGTACGATAAGCGGCGTGCTCGTAAACAATCGTGGCTGCATCAGCATTGTGCCGTTTCGGCAGAGATGTCTGAGATCACTATCTATCCTACTTTATAGAGCACAGAAGCCTCCGAACCCCACCTTCTGGGAAGAGTCGTGGACGTTCAACCACTGAGCGCATAGTGGTAGTGTCACTGTCATTCTACCTCTCTGCGAAGATGCTCATGGCAGTAGTACGTGAACATTCGAGCAGCTTCGCTGTTTCCGAGATACGCGTTCACAGGCTCTGTGTAATAATAATGTACCCTTTGTCATTGCCGTTTATCTCAATGAATTTCCCCATTTGCAGCCCATATCTTCTCTAGAGTGATCTCCCCCCGTATCCGTCCCGCTTACTTACATCTATTACCGTGTCATGTGCACGCAACGCCACCGGGCAGCATCAAACGTCGCTGTGGGCAATGGTCATAGTGCTTAGGCTGATCAATGTATGTGATTACCAGCTGTTACCTGTGGCTCCGCTCCCAAATCAGTAGTTTTGATAAGTGATGGTGAGGAAGTAAGCTATTTTAAGTCTGCAGGCTTTCGTATCCATTGTTACTGAAGGTAAAGTCAATAGTGAACACCATTAGATCCTGAAGACGATCCCAGCAGATGGGTCGAAACGTCAATCGTTTAGAATAAATATGACGCGGTCTAACAACCCAGAAGGTTTTAACTTCAAGTAAGGTACTGTATGTGTTGTAAGGTCAGCTGTCCTCACGTGCCAGCCTGTTCGGACAGGCATAACTTGAGATGTGCTCCGCGCCCTGCGCCTCTCCCAAGCTGTCCCAAGGCATGATGCAGCCACAAGCGCTGCGTTGCTGCCGAACAGTGCGCGCAGAGGGGCATGGGTGGGAGCTTGCGTCTATGCGTCGTGCTATTTAATTGGATATTCATTATACAACGTGTACACTTTTGGAAAAAATGCAATTACTTTTAACATAGTTTACGTCCACTGACATAAAAAAGTCATCGAAGGCGGTTCAGCCGTTTAGCTGTGAAAACGTAACAGAGATCTGTTGCTCGAGACTTTCCAGACGGTTTAGTAGTAAATATGGTTCTCGAGGGAGACGTCGGGTGCCATTGTGAAAACTCCACAATATTTCGTTAGCGCAACTGACCGACATCATCAGGTGAAGATGCCGGTCAGTTGTGCTGACGGAATATTGTGGAGTTTTCACAATGTCTCCCGACGTCCCGTAACAGAGTTACTTCAAAAATGAAAACAGCCTCGACCGCAAGAGACTTTTATTTTGTGGTATCCGGTTTCGGTCAATTTTTGACCATCTTCAGACCCAATACCACGATAGCAGGCGGTGGCGGTGAACGGAGCTGGTGTAATCTCTCCACAAACCTCAGGTGCCCAGCAACTGCAGCAGTTGAATTGTGTCTGAAGATGGTTAAAAACTGACCGAAACCGGTTACCACACAACTAAGGATTTTTGCGGTCGAGACTGCTTGTGTTCATTTTTAAAATACTTTTTGCAGTCCGCTGTTCTTCAAGAGAAATGTTCTCAACAATTACTGTAACAAAGCTACTTTCACGTTTATTAGCCTGGATAAATCTTTAAATTACAACATCGTTTTTCCGTAATTGATTTTAATGAAATAAAGCCTACACGTTGCCCCAAGGTACACACAAATTACCTGCGAAAGCCCCATGAAAATTAGACTAGTCGTTTTAGGTGTTAACGTGTTTAAACAGTCAAATGGACTAGACTGTTTTAGATAAAACTTTAAATCACGGTACCTTTTCCTTTCTGAGCCAATTTTGATGAAATAAAGATTACACGTTGCCCCATATTACGCTCAAGTTATTCATGAAAACGCCATGAAAATTCGTCCAATTGCTTTCGAGATTAGCATTTTTAAAGAGACAGGCAGCCAGACACGACTGCTTCACAGATTCATTAATAGTGTAGATACAGATTAACCAGCAAGAATATCATTTTAGAGTCATCTACTTATTACAAGCTCATAACATAACATTAAAGTTTTTTGTTTAATTTCATAAAAAATTACTGTAAATTTACGATTTATTGAATTAACGAGACTATAAAAATAAACAGAATTTACGTTATTAGTTCTAAAGTTTTTGTAGCCGTTTTCGTTGATTATAAAATCTAAGTCATTAGGCTGTCTTCTAAGCAAAGAAGGGAAAGCAGAAAGGTGGAAGGAGTATATAGAAGGGCTATACAAGGGCGATGTACTTGAGGGCATAGTTATAGAAAGTGAAGAGAATGTAGATAAAGATGAAATGGGAGATACGATACTGCGTGAAGAGTTTGACAGAGCACTGAAAGACCTGAGTCGAAACAAGGCCCCAGGAGTAGACAATATGCCATTAGAACTACTGACGGCCTTGGGAGAGCCAGTCCTAATAAAACTCTACCTCTGGTGAGCAAGATGTATGAGACAGGCGAAATACCCTCAGAATTCAAGAAGAATATAGTAATTCCAATACCAAAGAAAGCAGGCGTTGACAGATGTGAAAATTACCGATCTATCAGTTTAATAAGTCACAGCTGCAAAATACTAACGCGAATTCTATAGAGACGAATGGAAAAACTGGTAGAAGCCGACCTCGGGGAAGATCAGTTTGGATTCCGTAGAAAAGGCCAACCTACGTTTCTAGCATTTGTAGACTTGGAGAAAGCTTTTGACAATGTTGACTGGAATAATCTCTTTCAAATTCTGAAGGTGTCAGGGGTAAAATACAGGGAGCGAATGGCTATTTACAATTTGTACGGAAACCAGATGGCAGTTATATGAGTCGAGGGATATGAAAGGGAAGCAGTGGTTGGGAAGGGAGTGAGACAGGGTTGTAGCCTCTCCCCGATGTTATTCAATCTGTATATTGAGCAAGCAGTAAAGGAAACAAAAGAAATATTCAGGGTAGGTATTAAAATCCATGGAGAAGAAATAAAAACCTTAAGGTTCGCTGCTGACATTGTAATTCTGTCAGAGACAGCAAAGGACTTGGAAGAGCAGTTGAACGGAATGGACAGTGTCTTGAAGGGAGGATATAAGATGAACATCAACAAAAGTCAAATTAAGTCGGGTGATGCTGAGGGAATTAGATTAGAAAATGAGACATTTAAAGTAGTAAATGAGTTTTGCTACTTGGGGAGCAAAATAACTGATGATGGTCGAAGTAGAGAGGATATAAAATGTAGACTGGCAATGGCAAGGAAAGCCTTTCTGAAGAAGAGAAATTTGTTAACATCGAGTATAGATTTAAGTGTCAGGAACTCGATTTAAGTGTCAGGAAGTCATATCTGAAAGTATTCGTATGGAGTGTAGCCTCGTATGGAAGTGACACATGGACGATAAACAGTTTGGACAAGAAGAGAATAGAAGCTTTCGAGATGTGGTGCTACAGAAGAATGCTGAAGATTAGATGGGTAGATCACATAACTAATGAGGAGGTATTGAATAGGATTGGGGAGAAGAGTAGTGTGTGGTACAACTTGACTAGAAGAAGGGATCGGTTGGTAGGACACGTTCTGAGGCATCAAGAGATCACCAATTTATTGGAGGGCAGCGTGGAGGGTAAAAATCGTAGAGGGAGACCAAGAAATGAATACACTAAGCAGACTCAGGTGGATGTAGACTGCAGTACATACTGGGAGATGAAGAAGCTTGCACAGGATAGAGTAGCATGGAGAGCTGCATCAAACCAGTCTCAGGACTGAAGACCACGACAACAACAAAAGGCTGCGTGATTCATTCATTCATATGATTTTTCCCTTATGGACAGTGTTTGATCTCAAATATCTCCTGATGACACAATTTGCACTTCTTTCCTTTCTTCCTTTTCTCTTCCCAAAATGTGTTCATCCTTTGAGTATGCTCTTGTTTCCTTTGTTCCGTCCATAATGCTCCCGTCTTCCTCCTCTCATTTACCATAAATTTTGCATTTGTAATTTTGTTCCTGAATTCCTTTCTGTCTTTTATCATTCGTTTGTTGATCCCCAGCTGCCTTATGTCTTCCTCTATTTCATGATACCAATTTGTTTTAGGACTTGAATGTTTTACTACATCAAAGATTCTCTTTGTAAGTCTGGTGTTGTCCATTCTCTGTATGTGTCCGAAGAAATTTAGTCTGCGTTTTATGATCATGTCTGTGAGTCTGTCAGTGTGTTGGTAATTCATTGGTAGGTCGTTTCATCCAAATGCCTTCTTTGTGTATTGGTCCGAATATTTTCCTGATAATTTTGTGTTCTATTTTTCCTGTCTCTACAGGTATAACGCCTGATGCTCCAAATGTGATCGTTTCTGACGCA